>NC_135804.1:17841300-18166509 GCF_964213995.1 Mustelus asterias | reverse complement strand
GCATCCTGGTGAATCTCCTCTGCACTCCAGTGCAATGTGAGAACCCAATGTCCATCATTAGCCATGTTGTTGTTGTTACAGAGCCAATATGCAAACCACATAGTGGCAAATATTGACCACAATTCTGTTAGCTTTAGGATAGTGATGGAAAAGGATGAGTGGTGTCCCAAGGGTAAGGTGTTGGATTGGGGGAAGGTTAACTTTAGTGGGATTAGGCAGAAATTGGCAGCTGTTGATTGGGAGAGGCTGTTTGAGGGTAAATCCACATCTGGCATGTGGGAGTCTTTTAAGGAACAGTTGTTAGGGCTGCAGGATAGGCATGTGCCTGTAAAAAAGAAGGATAGTAAGGGTAGGATTCGTGAACCGTGGATAACCAGGGAAATTGAGGGATTGATCAAAACGAAAAGAGAGGCGTACGTTAGGTCCAGGCAGCTAAAAATGGAGGGAGCTCTGGAGGAATACAAAGAAAGTAGGAAAGACCTCAAACGAGGAATTAGAAGGGCAAAAAGGGGTCACGAAATGTCCTTGGCAGATAGGATTAAGGAGAATCCCAAGGCATTTTATTCATACGTTAGGAACAAAAGGGTTGTCAGGGAAAAAATCGGACCTCTCAGGGACAAAAGTGGGGAATTATGCTTAAAGCCCAAAGAAGTAGGGGAAATCCTAAATGAATACTTTGTGTCGGTATTCACAATGGAGAGGGATGTGTTGACTGGGAGTGTCTCGGAGGGGAGTGTTGACCCGTTAGAGAAAATCTCCATTACAAGGGAGGAAGTGTTAGGTTTTTTAGGGAATATAAAAACTGACAAATCCCCAGGGCCTGATGGAATCTATCCAAGGCTGCTCAGGGAGATGAGAGATGAAATTGCTGGGCCTCTGACGCAAATCTTTGTCTCGTCACTGGACACAGGTGAGGTCCCAGAGGATTGGAGGATAGCTAATGTGGTCCCATTATTTAAGAAGGGTAGGAAGGATAACCCGGGAAATTATAGGCCGGTGAGCTTGACGTCCGTGGTGGGGAACTTGTTGGAGAGGATTCTTAGAGATAGGATGTATGCTCATTTAGAAAAGAATAAACTCATTAACGATAGTCAGCATGGTTTTGTGAGAGGGAGGTCATGCCTCACTAACCCGGTGGAGTTTTTTGAAGAAGTGACTAGAATGGTTGATGAGGGAAGGGCCGTGGATGTCGTCGATATGGACTTTAGTAAAGCGATTGACAAAGTCCCTCATGGTAGGTTGGTGCAAAAGGTTGGATCTCATGGGATAAAGGGGGAGGTGGCTAGATGGGTGGAGAACTGGCTTGGTCACAGAAGACAGAGGGTGGTAGTGGAAGGGTCTTTTTCCAGCTGAATGCCTGTGACTATTGGTGTTCCACAGGGCTCTGTATTGGGACCTCTGCTGTTGGTGATTTATATAAACGATCTGGAAGAAGGTGTAACTGGGGTGGTCAGTAAGTTTGCGGACGACACGAAAATGGCTGGACTTGCAGATAGTGAGGAGCATTGTCAGAGGCTACAGAAGGATATAGATAGGCTGGAAATTTGGGCAAAGAAATGGCAGATGGAGTTCAATCCAGATGAATGCGAAGTGATGCATTTTGGTAGAACTAAGGTAGGGGGGAGCTATACGATAAATGGCAGAATCATAAAGGGTGTAGATACGCAGAGGGACCTGGGTGTGCAAGTCCACAGATCCTTGAAGGTGACGTCACAGGTGGAGAAGGTTGTGAATAAGGCATATGGCATGCTTGCCTTTATAGGACGGGGCATAGAGTATAAAAGTTGGGGTCTGATGTTGCAGTTGTATAGAACGTTGGTTCGGCCGCATTTGGAATACTGCGCCCAGTTCTGGTCGCCACACTACCAGAAGGACGTGGAGGCTTTAGAGAGAGTGCAGAGGAGGTTTACCAGGATGTTGCCTGGTATGGAAGGGCTTAGTTATGAGGAGAGATTGGGTAAACTGGGGTTGTTCTCACTGGAAAGACGGAGGATGAGGGGTGACCTAATAGAGGTGTATAAAATTATGAAAGGCATAGATAGGGTGAACGGTGGGAAGCTTTTTCCCAGGTCGGTGGTGATGTTCACGAGGGGTCATAGGTTCAAGGTGAAGGGGGGGGGAGGTTTAACACGGATATCAGAAGGACGTATTTTACACAGAGGGTGGTGGGGGCCTGGAATGCGTTGCTGGGCAAGGTGGTGGAGGCGGACACGCTGGGAACGTTTAAGACTTATCTAGATAGCCACATGAATCGAGTGGGAATGGAGGGATACAAAAGAATGGTCTAGTTTGGACCAGGGAGCGGCGCGGGCTTGGAGGGCCGACGGGCCTGTTCCTGTGCTGTATTGTTCTTTGTTCTTTGTTCACATTGTACAGCACAGCACTGTAAGACACTTGCATAAGAAGGTACATAACTGTACCTATGCTAACCACAAGCGTACTCCACTACTCCAGCTTGGAATTCACCAATATAATATGCTGCCTTCCAACTTATCAAATGGCAAGCTTGAGGTCTTATCAAATGGTGGAGCAAAGTTCAAGGGACTGCTGCTCCTAATTCATATGTAACTAATAGCCTACAAGCTGATGTCTTCATTGGATGTAAGACATTTGATCTGTTAAGGCTTTCACCATATGCGCTCTGTGTCTTCTGTTGGCAGTGACCTTTTCTTTAAGAAGATGATAAATGTGTCTCAAATGAAGGGCTAAATTCTGCTATGCAATTTAGGCAGCATTGCAGTTTTATGGCCTTAAGCATAGAGTTTTTGATTCTGAAGTTGTCTGCTTATAAAAAAGTTTACGTATGTTTAATAGCTGACTTCATGCATTGTAATTGTCAGTGAATGACTAAAGCCAGATTTCAATGTCTATTAGCTGCATAATTCTGGGTTCATTGTTACTTCTGTAGTGCTAGGTCATTATTTCCCTTTGTGTTACATATTCAGTTGGTTGTTTGATCAAGTATGCTACAGCAGTGAAGCAAACTGTTTTGACATCTGATAACTTTCTTTGATTGTCATCAGTGGCTACATAATAGCAGCCTATATATGTTGCATGCTTCCTTTATATACTCATGTTTTAAATACTCACTGTGATATTTCAAGATGGGCAATTTGTTCCAAGTATCTTTCCAGCATCTATTGGTGCATTTCATTCTCCTGTGTGATAGCTTCATATGCTTCTTGGTTATTGTAGCTTTTTGACTTTGCTCTGTAGGGAACACTTCATCATATCATTACGCGGGCGGCACAGCGGTTAGCACTGCTGCCTCACAGCTCCAGGGACCTGGGTTCAATTCCGAGCTTGGGTCACTGTCTGTGTGGAGTTTGCACATTCTCCCCATGTCTGCGTGGGTTTCCTTCGGGTGCTCGGGTTTCCTCCCACATTCTGAAAGACGTGCAGGTTAGGTACATTGACCTGAACAGGCGCTGGACTGTGGCGACTAGGGGAATTTCACAGTAACTTCATTGCAGTGTTAATGTAAGCCTTACTTGTGACTAATAAATAAACTTTACACACATACATCTATCTGTAGATCGTACTTGATGTTTTGTTGCACTCTTCCTCCATTTCTCATTGAGGCTGCACACGCTAAAGCTAGAATAGGTTGCAGACACTATTTGTGCCAGTTTAGTTATAATGGTGTATTTATACCAGCTATTTTGCTAACTGAGCAGCACTCCAGCATGTACCTCCCAAACAGCAACTATCAATTTCTCAATGCACCAAAGCTTCTAAAAGGTCCACAGAGCAAAACGCTTCTGCGTATAAGACCCCTGAGGGGTCTTGGCAGGGCAGATGTGGAGATGTTTCCTCTTGTAGGAGGATCTAGAAACAGGGTCACTGTTTAAAAATAAAGGACATGATTTTGCCGGCCGTTCACGTCAGGCTCCTGCTGCAGCACGGTTGGAGAATTTGGCGCCCAGCCAAAACTCCGTTCACCGCAGCGGGATGGGAAAATCTCAGCAAAACGGCCATAACATTCCGGCAAAATGGTCACCCACTTAAAACAGAAGGGAGAACTTTTTTTCTCTCAGAGCGTTGTGAGTCTTTGGAACCCTCTTCTTCAAAAGGCAGAAGAAGCAGAATTTTAAAACGTTTTCAAAGTAGAGTTAGAAAGATTGTTGATAAACAAGGGGTGAATGGTTATCGGGGATTGGCGGGAGAATAACGTCAGATCAGCCAAGATCTTATTGATCGGCAGAGGCAAGCTGGAAGGGCCGAGGGTCCTCTTCCTGTCCCTAACTCGTATGTATGTTTGTAAGTGTAGAAAAAGTACAAAACATTAACTCCCATTTACTAAATGGCCCGCACACAAAACATATTTTTGATCCCAGGATGCATTTGAGAGCTTTTACATAACATTGCTATCCTGGGATCCTATCCTACATAGATTAGTCATTGCTATGCTAAAATTAGACTCATTCAGCTGAAACTGATGAGTAATACTTTTGTAGTCGAGACTGACTTCAACTTGCAAATTATGTGCAGGATAACGTAGGGACAATTAACTGGCCAAGTTAGCTTTCCGGGAAATCAGTTCAGCTGTGCCGAGATACGTTCCTTCTCTTTGCCCAGGGTAGCATCAGTCAAATCTCTGCTGTTATTGCCCATGTCCCAGATGTTTAAAAATGCAGCCTCAAGTAGTACTGCAGCTGAAGTATTTGTAGCCAAGAGGCTGTTGTTATGCTGGTTCTTAACTCTGATTCCATTAAAGCAGTAAAAGGAAGAGTGTTGTGTTTTCACAGGTGAATCATGCAGTCACATGAAAAAATAGTTATTTCCTCACAAAAGGGGTCAGTGTCTTGCAAACCATAGAATCTCTCCAGTGCAGAAAGAGGCCATCCAGCCCACTGAGTCTGCACTGACTTTCTGAAAGAGCCTGTTACCCAAACCCTCCTTCTTTGCCCCATTCTCATAACCCCATGTATTTGCCATGGCCAATCCACCTAACCTACACATCTTTGGACACTAAGGAGCAATTTAGCATGGCCAATCCACTTAACCTGCACATCTTTGGACTGTGGAAGAAAACAGGAGCACAGGAGAAAACCCACGCAGACACGGGGAAAATGTGCAAACGCCACACAGACGGTCACAGACAAACCGGAATCGAACCCTGGTCCCTGGCGCTGTGAGGCAGCAGGAGTCAGCACTGTGCTACCATGCTGACCTTATTTCCTTATTTTCTCATCGTATGATTCAAAGTACATAACAGAATCCACTTGTTATTACAACTATTGTAAGAGCTGCCCCAGGTATGTGTAAGTGTAAAACTAAAAGAGAAAATGCTGGAAAATCTCAGCAGGTGTGGCAGCATCTGTGATGAGAGAAAAGAGCTGATGTTTTGAGTCCAGATGACCATGTGTAAGTGTGAATTGGTGCTGAGGTGTCGGAACGTGTGTGACACCAAAGAAGAAGCTGACCAGCAGGTGCAACCCTCGAAGACATTTTTACAATTCTTCAAGAGTAATTCTTCGCAAGTCAGCAAAGACAAAAACAGGGAAGCGTCTCCGCCAAACTGCAGAACACTGGAAGCTTGAAACTGATATTCACCTGCTGAATCAGTGCTACTGGATTCTCCAATCACAAGGTCTGCAACGCTCAATGCTCTGCTCCTCACAATCACAGATTACTTTATTTACCTTTTTGTTTACTTACTCAATTCTCATTTCTAACCTGTATGAATGTATTAGCATGAGTTGTGTTATGTTCTTGCCTTTAGTTAATAAACTCGATCTGTCTTTAACTCAAGAAAATCTGGTTAAATTAGCTCCTTTTAAAACATAAATATTGTGACTGGGAAAAAGTATCTGAAAAGGGAGAAATGCTTCTTGGATTAATCAGCCCACCAACGCCTTTACTTTCTCAGGAGGCGAAGGAAATTCAGCACGCCCACTATGACCCTCACCAATTTTTACTGATGCACTATAGAAAGCATCCTTTCTGGTTGTACCACAGCTTGATATGGCTCCTGCTCTAACCAAGACCACAAGAAACTGTAAAGGGTTATGAAGGTAATCAAGTTGATCATGCTAAGCAGCTTCCCATCCATTGACTCCATCTACACTTCCCACTGCCTTGAAAAAGCAGCCGGCATAATTAAGGACCCCACGCACCCCAGACATTCTCTCTTCCACCTTCTTCCGTCAGGAAAAAGATACAAAAGTCTGAGGTCACGTACCAACCCACTCAAGAACAGCTTCTTCCCTGCTGCCGTCAGACTTTTGAATGGACCTACTATGTATTAAGTTGAACTTTCTCTACATCCTAGCTATGACTGGAACACTACAGTCTGCACTCTCTTCTTTCCTACTGCCCGATGTACTCTATGAACGGTAAGCTTAGTCTGTATAGCACGCAAGAAACAATAATTTTCATTGTATCCCAATACATGTGACAATAAATCAAATCAAATCGAAATCATATCTTGTTGTGACCAGCAAACCAGGTTGAATAAACGAAGGGAGTCAGTTCATCTATCCTCACCTGGGGCAGAACAATTTGTGAATATCCCAGCCAGAGGGTAACAATTTGAGGGATCTCGCCCAGGTTAACAAATTTGGAAAACTTCACCTGGGCACCGGTCGTAACATAGAACACAAAAATGGAAGTATCCACTTTCGCTGAAGGTTAAAAAGTGCCAGAAGTATAAAGTGTTTAGGAATTCAAATGAAACGCCCAGGCGCTCATAAAATGCAGCTTTTCACAGGGTTGGAGCTGTGCTGCTTGCAGACTGACTTGTGGAAGCCATTAATGAGGGTTTAAGTGCATGTAAAATCACTTTACACCAATGCACACAAACGTTGCCTTCATATTTGCTGATTTATTTCACGCGACAACAGCAACGGTTTGTTCTCCTGTGAGATGATAGTAATTAATAAACATGACAAAACGCCACACCAAGAATAACGTTCCGGCTGAATTAATAACTGGCTTTTTAATTTCTGACTAATCCAATTGCAATCAATGAATGCAGGAAAACAGAACAGCTCCAATATAAAAGAAAAATGGCACTGTCGCTAAACATTATTTACGGTGGAAAGTGGCAGGGACTCATTTTAATTAACACCTCGTTGCAAAGATAATTTCTGCTTTAGAATCGGCAATGTCAATATCTTAAACAAAATTAAAAAGGATGAACAGTGATTTCTGAGAAAGAGTGAACGCAAGCTCTGCTCTGTAAAATCCTTCGCAATTCATTGAGCCTTTGGGGACATTTCAAAGGACAGCAATTTGGTCACAAAAGTAGAAATGAGGATTACATCAGGATTCATTTCTCCACTGGGCTTTTGGCTGGTTGCCATTGCCAAAGGCACTAATCTCAATAGAGCACATCAAAAATTGAGATGGCAGCAGCAATTGCTGCTGCAGACAACAGTGCATTGCGTGCCAGCTCCAGCTGGACTTCTCATCTTGTTAGGGGGTTTACTTTTGCTGAGTTCCAGCTTGTTAAAGCCAATCGAGTGCATTTTGTGTATTACTGGTTGTGCTGGTGGAACTTTGCAGTGAATTCCAATCATTGTCTTTAATTTGTGTTGAAGTAATTGAATAACTGGAATGCAACAAATGCTGCATCATAGAATCCCTACAGTGCAGAAGGAAGCCATTTGGCCCATCGAGTCTGCACCGACCACAATCCCACCCAGGCCCTACCCCCACATATTTTACCCGCTAATCCCTCTAACCTACGCATCCCAGGACCCTAAGGGGCAATTTTTTTAACCTGGCCAATCAACCTAACCCGCACATCTTTGGACTGTGGGAGGAAACCGGAGCACCCGAAGGAAACCCACGCAGACACGAGGAGAATGTGCAAACTCCACACAGACAGTGACCCGAGCCGGGAATCGAACCCGGGACCCTGGAGCTGTGAAGCAGCAGTGCTAACCACTGTGCTACCGTGCCGCCCGCATGTTGCATAGTTTGTGCAATAAGCAGCATTGCCAGTATTTGTTTGTATTATTTTATTCTTTCATGCCCTGGGATGCCACTGGCCAAGACAGCATTTGTTGCCCATCCCTAAATGCTCTTGGAGTGAGTGGCTTGCCAGGTTAGTTCAGAAGGTAGCTAAGAATCAACCACATTGCAGTTGGTCTGGACTTACATGTAGGCCAAACCATGTAAGGATGGCAGATTTCCTTCCCAGAAAGGCATTAGTGAACCAGAGGGTGTTTAAAACAATTCATGATAATTATATAGTCACCATTACTGAGACTAACTTTAAATTCCAGAAGTATTCACTGAAATTAAGTTCTACCAGGCAATGGTGGGATTTGAATCCATGGTCCCAGAACCCATGGGTCTTAGACCATAAGACCATAAGATATAAGAACAGGAGTAGGCCATTCAGCTCCTTGAGCCTGTTCCATTATTCAATAGGACCATGGCTGCTCTGACGACATTCCTCAGGTCCACTTTCCTGCCTTTTCCCCATAACCCTTGATTCCCTCACTGATCAAAAATTTATCCATCTCAGCCTTAACTATACACAAGTACACAACCCCCACAGCTCTCTGTGGCAAGGAGTTCCAAAGATTCACAACCCTCTGAAAGAAGAAATTCCTCCTCATTTCTGTCTTAAATTGTTGCCCCTTTATTCTGAGACTCTGCCCTCTGGTCCTAGGCTCTCCCATGAAGGAAAACATCCTCTCGGTATTTACCCTGTCAAGCTCCTTAAGAATCCTATCTGTTTCATTGAGACCACCTCTCATTCTTTTGAATTCCAATGAGTAAAGTGCCTTCCTGTTTAACTTTTCCTCATAAGACAATCCCTCCATACCGGGGATCATCCTAGTGAACCTTATCTGAACTATCTCCAATGAAATAATACCTTTCCTTAAATAAGGGGACCAAAATTGCTCACAGTACTCCAGGTGTGGTCTCACCAATACCTTGTACAGTTGCAGCAAGACTTCCCTACTCTGATACTCCTACCTCCTTGAAATAAGGGCCAACATTCCATTAGCCTTCCTGATTACCTGCTGCCCCTGTGTGCTAGCTTTCTGCATTCCGTGCACAAGTAACCCCATGTCCCCTTTGTCTTGCAGCTTTCTACAGTTTTTCTCCATTTATATAATACTCTGTTCTCCCTTCCAAAATGAACAACTTCACATTTTCCCACATTATACTCCATTTGCCAACTTTTTCTCCGCTTAATTAATCGATCAATATCTCTTTGTATACTGTATCCCTTTCACAACTTGCCTTTCTACCTATTTTTGTGCTGTTTGCAAATTTGGCTACAGTACACTTGTTTCCTTCCTCCAAGTCATTAATATATATCATGTAGACAGTTGTAACCCTACTACTGATCCCTGTGGAACCCCACTGGTTACAGGTCGCCAACCTGAAAAAGAATCCCTTGTTCCCCCTCGCTGTTTCCTGCCCATTAGCCAATTCTCTATCCATGCCAATATACTACTTCCAACACCATCTTATGACTTAACCTTTTGTGAGGTACCTTGTCAAATGCCTTCTGGAAGTCCAAATACAACTGGTTCTACTCTATCCACTGAGGTTGGGACTTCCTCGATAACCTCTAATAAATTAGTCGGACACGATTTCCCTTTCATGAAGCCACGCTGACTCTGCTTGATTAGATTATGATTTTCCAAATGTGCTGTTATCACTTCCTTAATAATCGATTCCAACAATTTTCCAACAATAGATGTTAGAGTAATTGGCTCACATTACCTGCTTTTTGCCTCCCTCCCTTTTTGAATAGAGGTGTCACATTGGTAGTTTTCCAATCCTCTGGTATTTCTCCAGAATCCAAAGATTTTTGGAAATGCATATTAAGTCCACATATCCTCGGAGCTGCCAAAGATACCTACATCTTGAAACATATCCTTTTTCAAGATATGTACCAGAGTATAACAGGAGGGATACCAAATGCCTGTGTGAATCTGGTGACCTTCACCTTTAACTGCTGTAACAGCCAATAGAGTCAAAGAGTCATAGAGGTTTACAGCATGGAAACAGGCCCTTTGGCCCAACTTGTCCATGCTGCCCTTTTTTTTTTAAACCCCTAAGCTGGTCCCAATTGCCCGCATTTGGCCCATATCAATAGAATTGAGGAACTTAACAATGTGCCTGTTCCAAAACCAAGGGCTGGAATTCTCCCATCCTGTCCACCACTGGAATTTTAGCGGCGGGTTGCGGAGAATGTGAAACGCCATTGATGGCCGGGCGGGAATATCCGGCTTTTAGACTAGCGCGGCCGGAGAATTCTGCCCAAGATGTGTTCTGAAGAAATGTTTCAAAGCCTTGAAACAACGCTTCTGTGGTTTAAATCTCAGAGGAGACCAAATCAATATGCAATATGATCCTTAAGATTACAATTAAGAAATCAGAGCATCGCATGAGTTTGACAAAGAGTGGTTTCAGTATGCCGCTGGTGGTTTTTACCATTTCTGAGACTAGCTTTCAATTCCAGATTTTTTAATTGAATTTAAATTCTACCAGCCATGGTGGGATTTGAACCCTTAAGAAATTAATGCTGCCTTTCCTTAATTAACCCCCCTTTATCCATGTGACTATTAACTTTGTCCCTATTTATTGTTTCTAGAAAGTTCCCCACCACCGGAGTTAAACTGATTGGCCCAGGTAGTTGCAGTGATTATCCTGACACCCTTTTTTGAATAAGGGTTAAATGTTTGCAATTCTCCTTTCCTCTGGCACCTCCCCTGTGCCTAAGGAAGGCTGAAAAATGATGGCCTGTGCCTCTGCAATTTCCATTCTCCTTGCAATATCCTTGGGTGCATTGTAACCGGTTCTGGGGTGGGATTATAGAGCCTCGCTCGAGCGAGACCAGAAATTCCCACCCAAGGTCAACAAACATTTCGGTTGTCCACCCCTCGCCTGCTCCGATTCCGTGGTGGGCGGTAAAATTCCGGTGCTGGTGTCTTATCAACTTTAAGTACAGATAACCTATTAATACCTCCTCTTTTACAATTTTAAACTGTTGCAGTTTCTGAATTGCCTTCTCTTTTACCATGGCCTGGGTAGTATCTTCTTCATTGGTAAAGATAGATGCTAAATATTCATTTGATAGCTCAGCTACATCCTCTGCCTTGATGTGTAAATTCACTTATTGGTCCATCATCATCCCTACTCCTCTTTTACCACCATTTTAGTATTTATGTGCCTATAGACAACATTAGGATTCCCTTATATGTTAGTTGCCAGTCTCTTTTCATACTCCCTTGTTGCCTCTCTTACTTGTTTCTTCACCTCCCCTCTGAGCCTTTTATCTTCAGCCTGGTTCTCAATTGTAGCTTCTACCTGGCACCCTTTCTTCCTTTTCTTAATTTCTATCCGCTTTGTCATCCAGCGAGAACTGTTTTGTTTTCCCTACCTTTCCATTTGAAGGGAATATACCTTGATAGTGCCTGAAATTGCTCCTGATTGAAGGTAGCCCACATATCAGCTATTGTTTTCCTTCCAACATTTGATTCCAACACACTTCAGGAACCCTTGCCTCTCTCTACCCTTTACATTTTGATTTGATTTGATTTTGGTTTGATTTATTATTGTCACATGTATTAACATACAGTGAGAAGTATTGTTTCTTGCACGCTATACAGACAAAACATGCCCTACATAGAAAAGGAAATGAGAGAGTACAGAATGTAGTGTTACAGTCATAGCTAGGGTGTAGAAAAAGATCAATTTAATGCAAAAGTCTGACAGCAGCAGGGAAGAAGCTGTTCTTGAGTCGGTTGGTACATGACCTCAGACTTTTGTATCTTTTTCCTGACGGAAGAAGGTGGAAGAGAAAATGTCTGGGGTGCGTGGGGTCCTTAATTATGCTGGCTGCTTTGCCAAGGCAGCGGGAAGTGTAGACAGAGTCAATGGATGGGAGGCTGGTTTGTATAATGCTTGTATTATACTAATCTAGATTTGGATAATTAAAGACCCCCATTATAAGTACTTTATTATTTTCGCACCTCTCTGTAACTTCCTTGCAGATTTGTTCCTCTATGTCTTTCCCACTACTCGGTGGCCTGCAGACTATACTGAGCAATGTAATTGCACCATTTTTTGTTCTTTAGCTCTAGTCAAATAGATGCCGTCTCAACTCCTCTGGGACATCCTCTTTCTTTAGCCCTGCAATGCCCTCCTGAATCAATACCACCACCCCTCCCATTTTCCTCCTTTCCCATTTTGCCCAAACACCTATCCACGAATATTTAACAGTCTTCTTTGAGCCATGTCTCTGTTATAGCTGCAACATCATATTTCCACAACGCAATCGGCACCTATAATCACCAATCTTATTCACCACACTCTGTGCATGCATGTACATTCACAGCAACCCAGATCTATACTCTATTACTTTCTCTTTTGCTCTGACCCAACCAACTTACTATCCCTTCCTTTACTGCTATCTGTCTTTGATTTGATTTGATTTGATATATTATTGTCACATGTGCCGGGATAAGGTGAAAAGTATTGTTTCTTGCGTCTTACACAGACAAAACATACCGTTCATTGAGTACATTGGGGCAAAGGAAAGGAGAGGGTGCAGAATGTAGTGTTGCAGTTGCAGGTCGGGTGAAGGAAAGATCAACTTAATATATGATAGGACCATTCAAAAGTCTGATGGCAGCTGGGAAGAAGCTGCCATCAGAGTTCTTGAATCTGTTGGTAGATGTTTTCAGATTTTTGCATCTTTTTCTCGATGGAAGAAGGTAGAAGAGAGTATGGGATGTGGGGGGTCATTGATTATGCTGGCTGCTTTCTCAAGGCAGCGGGAAATGTAGATGGAGTCAATAGATAGGAGGCTAGATTGTGTGATGCACTGGGCTACGTTCATAACACTTTGTAGTTTCTTGCAGTCTTAGACAGAGCAGGAGCCATACCAAGCTGTGATAAAACCAGAAAGGATGCTTTCAATGGTGCATTTGTAAAAATTGGTGAGAGCTGTAGTGGACATACCGAATTTCTTTAGCTTTCTGAGAAAGTTAGTGAGCTTTCTTAACTATAGTGTCAGTGTGGAGAGTCGAGTACAGATTGTTGGAACACCTTGAAACCTAAAGCTCTCGATCATCTCCACTTCATCACTGTTGATGTAGACAAGGACATGTCCTCCACTACGCTTCCTGAAGTTGATGACTAAGTCCTTTGTTTTACTGACATTGAGGGAGAGATTATTGTCATTCACCAGACTCTCTCCCAGCACTCTGCGCACCATGGTATTCCTCTCAGATATTATCTTCTGGTTCTCACACCCCTACCAAGTTAATTTTAAATGTCCCCAAAAGCAAAACGCCTCACAAGAAACTCAATTGCAGCTCTGTTCAGGTGCAATCTGTCAAGTCTTTACAGATTTCAGCTTCCACAGAAGTGGTCGCAATATCCCAAGAACCTTAAGCTATCCCTCCCACTCCATCTTTCCAGCATTCATCTGCTTTCACTTCTGATTTCTGTACTCACTTGCATGTGGCACAAGACATAATCTGGAGGTTACATATTTGAGATCCTGCTTACTAATTTTCTATCTAGCTCCCTAAATTCTGACTGCACGACTACATCTCTCTTCCTACCTATGTCATTGGTATCACTGTGAGCCTATGCTCTCTGAAATTTAGAAGAATGAGGGGAGATCAAATTGAGGTATACAAGATGATAAAAGGTATGGATAAAGTAGACGTGGAGCGGATGCTTCCTCTTGTGGGGCATTCTAGGATGAGAGGTCATAGTCTTAGGATAAGGGGTAGCAAATTTAAAACAGAGTTGAGGAAAAACTACTTCTCCCAAAGGGTTGTGAATCTGTGGAATTTGCTACCCCAAAGTGCGGTGGATGCTGGGATAGTGAGTAAATTTAAGGAGAAGTTAGGCAGATTTTTAATTGGTAATGGGTTGAAGGGTTATGGGGAGAAGGCAGGAAAATGGGAATGGCAGAGCGGCCTCGATGGGCCAAATGGCCTAATCCTGCTCCTATATTTTATGAACTTATAACCGCTGTCGTTCAACCCTCCCCATTCAGGGTGCTCAGCAGCCTGTCAGCAGCATGTGGCATTAATGAACGCATTTGAAATGAATTATCTTAATTTTACCATATGTGGGACCTTTAGGAGGCTCAAAACAGAATCTATGCATGACCTGAACAGACATGTAATCAACTGATCATGAAATATATAAGCTGGGTTTCCAAAATGGAGACATTGGGTGGGATTTTACAGCCTCGCTCGGCGAGACCGGAAATTCCCTGCTGAGTTCAGTCGAGATTTCCGTTGTCAGACCCTCGCCCGCTCCGATTCCGTGGCGGACAAGGTGGCAGAGTTCCGGCCATTGGGTTTGGGGAAGGGAATGGGAAATGGAAGCTGGACTCAGTCATTTGGACTGGAAATTTTGAGGGAGGACTGTATTAACTCCAGGGGTCAGCTGTAAAGGAACAGGGTTTTATTGCACAAAAATAAAGTGAAACAAAACCACAAGCCTGTGGTGAAAACAAACAGGTCCCAACCGGGACAATGGAATAATGGATCCGCTCAGGGGCCTGCTTTGTACAGTGTCGGTACATAAGCTCCACTTGGTGAGTTAATTACCAATCCCCAGGGAGCTCATATTCAACGAGCCCTACAGGGAGTTCAATCAGTGATTCCCCATGCAAGTCCTGGGGGTTATCACAAGGACAAATGAGGTAGAAACTCAGTGAATCTGTGGGACCCCAGCCCCATGGCAGGAGAGCTCTCCTCAACTCAGTAACCTCAGGCCCATTCAATCTAAACTGAATAAAAGGTACAAACCAGCAGCATTGTATACATGCATGTTTCCTTTGGGGTCTTCAAAGTTAAAAAGATTAACTATTGATAATTGAGAATAATGTGAACAGAGAGCAGAATTAATGATAAATAGTTTTTTTGTTCCGTACATTTAAATCCATCCAACACACGTTAATAAATAATTACTGCTATCATCAAACTTGCACATAAAATTGAATTGACTTTACCAATATATTCAGTGTCAGAAAAGAAATATGACTTTGTCACACTTTGTTTTTTTTTAGGATCATTCCTGTGAATTTGCCTGATCTGAAAAAAAGGCTTTACACTGATATTATGTAAGTGTTATGAATGTCAGTACTTCAAACCAGTACAAAATATTATATTGCTGGGATGGTATTAGGTAATGTATAAATGTTTGCATGATTAAACATGAATAACCTTGTAAAAAGCTGTATTTTATTTATAAAGGTCAATGCTTCTAGCTTTCCTTCTCTCGATGTAGGGCCGATGTTCCATTTAAATCAAAGATTTCCTGATGTGAAATTTATCTTGGAAAATGACAACTATATCATGCAGAAGGAATATAAGAGAAGACAAAAATAAATGTATCAAAATGGCATTTAATAATGTACAATCTGAACATTTAGATAAAATGATTGAAGATCTGACCATACTTAGTTTTCTAAGATGACTTTCAAGAAAATCAGATCTGGTTTGGTTAGTTTGTTAAGTTTGACATCTTCACTTGACATATGTCACAAATTAGAATATTAAAGTGGAGGATGTTCTCTTTCAATCGTTTATTATCAGACTTTAACCATGAACATTTCAAATGGTTTTAAATTAATAAAACTCAAAATTAAATAAAAGTGGAGTAGATAAAATCAGGGCTAGCTATCAGTCTAACATTTCAAGAAGGCACCACCTCGATAGACAACTCATAATCTTGTGCCTGTTCACCTTTTGAAGCATTGCTGTTTTTGTAATGATATTATCATTACACATTTTGTAAGTTAGAAACTTCCGCAACATAAGATGGAACTTTCAAAATCAGTGGAGTGTAAAATGGGTGACACAGGATCATCCATCCGCCTATTATGAACACCCTCAGGGGCAGCAGGGTGGCACAGTGCTGAGCACTGCTGCCTCACAGCGCCAGGGACCCAGATTCCCGGCTTGGGTCACTGTTTGTGCGGAGTCTGCACGTTCTCCCCATGTCTGCATGGGTTTCCTCCGGGTGCTTGGGTTCCCTCCCACATTCTGAAAGACGTGCTGGTTAGGGTGCATTGGCCATGCTAAATTCTCCCTCAGTGTACCCGAACAGGTGTCGGAGTGTGGCAACTAGGGGACTTTCATAGTAACTTCATTGCAGTGTTAATGTAAGCCGACTTTGTGACACTAATTAAAAAGCTAAACTAATTTGAAATTTCCAGCGATAGTTTTTCTTAAGAACAGAGTAAAGACATCACCGTTCATGTTTCTGCATGCTAATGATACTTCTAACATTTTAGCTAACATAAATGTAGCAGCTTCAGAATGACTTGTTCTCTAAATATAGTTTGCAGAAAAACATCCCATACTTACGCTGAACTTCACAGTACCTGGCACAGAATTTGACTACAATGATTCCTGATGTTGTACTGGCTAAATATGATGCTAAGATGAGATTTGTTCGCTGCCTGTTCAGTGAGTTGAACTCAGAAAAGGCACTAAGTGGACCCTACAATTGTTCTCGGTGCATTTGGAGGGGGAAAATCATCCAGGTTTAACTCTCCCGATTGGAATCCAGTAGCTTCCTCTGAATCACTGGGCTGGATTTCTGTCTCCAAATTAAGGCAGCAATTAGGGTGTAAAGTGTTGTACTTTATTCTTGTTCAGAGGAAAAACCATGTTCCTTTCTCTTACAAACCTAAGGTGACGTGTGGACGCTGGGTAGGACTATTCACAATTCAGGAGAGAGAGGGGCTAAAAACCATAGACACTGAATGTGTAATTAAACCCCTATTTTATCCCCCCTCTTTCCTTGCCTTTTCTCCCCCTCTGCTTCCCCTTTCTCTCCATTTTATCTCTCCCCCCCTCCCCCCACATCTTCATCTGTCACAGTTTAACATCTGATTTCAGCTTATCTGCCGTTCGGCCATTCACACCTTTTATTCTCTCTATGGACTGCCATTAGCAGCCTTTCCCCTGGTTTCTGTGGGTATGACTCATCTTTCATTCCCAACCCTGCAGTATAAATATCTCCCACTTTCTATGCCTTTTAGTTTTGGCAAAGAGTCAGCTGGACCCAAAATGTCAGCTCTTTTCTCTCCTTACAGATGCTGCCAGACCTGCTGAGATTTTCCAGCATTTTCTCTTTTGGATTAATTAAAGGATTCAGCTCAGAAATTGTTGGCATTTTCTTGCAGTTTATTATATCATTGAACAACTTGATTTGATTGCTAACTTATAGGGGTTATAATTCAATATAATATCCATGTGAATTCTACCTGCAAGGAGACAGGGAATGTGTCCAATGCAGGTACCAGCATGAAGAATGTTGGCAGCCTGTGCTCATCAAAGCTTTGAGGAAATGGCTACATTGGGAATGTAGTGGTGTGGGTGTCTCCACATACTGTGAATGGAGTGTCTGAGTAGACATCCAACCACACAGGCCCATGTGGAGCAGGAGCTGCAGAGAAGGCCCTATATTTTCTAAAACAACCTTACCTAACCATTTCAGTGGCACCTCAACCAGGATAGAATGATAGAATCCCAACTGTGCAGAAGGAGGCCATTCAGCCCATCGAGTCTGTACTGAACGCAAGCCCACCCAGGCCCTATCCCCATAACCCCATGCATTTACCCAGCTAGTCCCCCTGACACTTAGGGGCAATTTTAGCATGGCCAATCCACCTAACCCGTACACCTTTGGACTGTAGGAGGAAACCAGAGCACCCAGAGGAAACCCACGCAGACATGGGGAGAACATGCCAACTCCACATAGATGGTGATCCAAGCCAGGAATCAAACCCAGGTCCCTGGAACTGTGAGGCAGTAGTGTTGACAACTGTGCCACCGTGTCACCGCACCACTTGCCACTGTGCCACCCGACTGTGCCACCGTGCTGTCCGTCTTCATCCAGAACATGCTATTAGTACCCAAACAGGCAATCAATACCTGTAGTTCCAGACCCTATCATAGAGGTTTACGGCATGGAAACAGGCCCTACGGCCTGGTACTGGCTGCTTCACTATGTACTCAAAATGCCATCAATTTATGACAATGAGCTAACCTTGTATTTGGGATGATATCAGCTCATCCCATTGTGCAATCCTGGTGTGCACAATGGGATCACATTATTGGTCAATTGGTGGACCTCTTTTTCCTGCAGGTATGGGTTGGACGCTCTCAATTTCTTCCTTCATTGATATTTTAATTGAAAACATGCAATTGATTCAGCCCTTCAATAAAGGAAGCCTCTCGCTAGTTGCTGTAAAAGCTCGTCTTACATTCAAAAGGCGCTGAACTCACTGGAATTATTTTAAATTAAATCTGTATTAAGTAAGGTGCTGGTGTGCAGAGCAGAGCAATTGCCAACTGTCAGGTGAAGGCTGGAATTTTCCGACTGTTCATGCCAGCGGCATGAACGAGCGGTAAAATTGTGCCCAAAGGGTTAAAGTAACCAGGTGGTCTTACACTCTCAAAGCACTGTTTCCCCACATCAGACACTCCTTGGATCTTTGACTATCAGAGGCAGATTGGTTATTCTTCATAGGTAGAAATAGGGAAAATTTGAAGGTACAGATGGGTAAACTGGTCCTGACCAATTAGTCCTACACTAATGGTGAGTGGCAAATTGAAAGATACAGCTGTAGAATTTCACATGGTTTATTTGGTAATGGGATGTGAGTGTTGCTGATGAGGTTAGCATTAGTTGCCAACTCCTAATTGCCCTTGACAAGGTGGTGAGCTGCCTTCTTGAACCAGTGTAACCCATGTAGTGAATTAATCACTGCAGAATCCTCAGTTTCTGACCTGCTCATATCAGGGTATTTATACGGCTGGTCCAGTTACATTTCTGGTCACTGCTAACACCCAACATGTGGACCAAGGGCCTAATGCAGCACATGGGAGGGCACTTGAGCGAAGTTGCACATTCTTAACATGAGTTTACCTAAATTTCCTTTCAATGCTTCACCAACAAAGCCTGTATTAAACAGAAAATGCTAGAACTCCATATTCTTGGATTTATGAGGTGAATAACAGGTTAACAGGACTATGCTTTTTGATGTCAGAATTCTAACACAACATTTGCACCTGAAATGTCTTTTCTTTTTTCAGGTAATTACAGTCCTGCTGTGAAACTCCAGCATTTTGTGCTTTGCTTTCAGATTACCAACTTTTATCTTTTTCATCTCTAGTCGGTACACTAAAGAATGAAAATTGAAGTCTGGATCTTCAAATATCAGCACAATTTTTGGTTGGAAATGGAAAGAAAGTTTAAATTGTTTTGAGGAGAAATTCTGAGCCTTGTCATAACCCAAATAAAAAGTGAGAAGCATTTAATTTTCAGATAAGCAGTATCTATTGTACTCAGTTGCAGTTGTCCTTCATGTGAGAATACAGTGTGCCACTTGGACACTCTGGGGGCAGTTTTCCCATCCCGCCCACAATGAGAATCATAGCGGGCGGGGGACAGACTATGCAAAGGTCCGTCGACTTTGGGTGGGATTTTCCGGATTTGCGACTGGAAAATCCCACCCTCTGACTTGTTATTTCCTTTGCATTATTTGGCTTATCTTATTTCTCCTTTTCAACTTAGATGATGAAAAATGTGCTTTGGTTCTACAAATAGATTGAGAAGTGTCCATTACAGGTGATTGTCTTTTTATAAACAAATTATGTAACCAGTCTGTCTCTTGGGAATCTTGCTAAATTTTCAATCTTTATCCAGCCCACAGTTCTATTATTTTTAACTTCTTAAGTGAGCAGATGTTACTATGAAAATGTGCGAACTATCCAAACAGACTTGTATTTTCAGAGATGTCCCTTTTCTTGAATGAATTTTCAAATCGCAGACAGAATTGGACACATATTCAATAAGTTATTTTGACAAACACACAGGTCTCTATTTCAACCACTTCTTCTATCTGACCTGGATTTCAATGACATTGTCAATTGCTTTTTCTGGTCCCTGTTCTCACAGAGCCTCTGATGCACAGTCATTTCCAATTACCATCTACAAGATGCACTTGTTATGATTTTTGTAGAGGCCAATAACTTTAAAAATAAATTCGAACTTCCGGCTAATAGCTGAACGAGTGGCGCAACAAGATTTTACATTTTAAGGTGGTATTGCAACAAATGGACTAAAAGCAAATGGACAGGAGGTGGTTTAATTTAGCAACACTGATTTCCCCTCTCATCAACCAATCATGTACAGAAATGTTTTGATCTGTTGCACTCTTCATAAACGGTGGCGTATTCCACAACTCCTCAGTTTTCGTGGGATCCAATTTTCTATTAATATCACCATAGCAAACTCAAGGTAGAATGAACTCAAAGGGTTAGTTCATTTGCACACACTCAAAACGTGGGAGGAGGATCACAATGTTTCCCCCTTTACATTCTTTGTAGTAAAAAAGGGATAAAGAAAGATTTACAGTGCAGAGCCCACAGGGAAAATAAATAATGCTTCATGTAGGTTCCTGAGTCCAGAATCAAAGCCCCAGGGTGCATTTCTTTATGGAGTTTGGCAGGCTCAAAACAAATACTGTATAATTCACTTTTCCACTAGTGTTGATTTCACATGATGAGATAGGCACGCAAAGATTTAAAAAAAACACAGATTGAAATCTGGATTCAGGTTACAATATACACCCTGCAGGTCAAATATAAAACTGTATTACAAATTGCCCCAGTAAGCATCCGAAATAGATAAGTTCAAAAAAAGGATCTTTGGAGATTTATTTCACTGATCCAGATCCTGTTAGCCTGTTAACTTAGGAGTGTCTTTGAATGATGGCACTGTTTTATGTTTATATAATTTTCATAGTAAGAGTTTTAACAACATCAGGTTAAAGCCCAACAGGTTTATTTGGTAGCAAATGCCATTAGTTTTCGGAGCCCTGCTCCTTCGTCAGATGGAGTGGATATCTGCTCACATTAAGGCATACAGAGACACAAACTCAAGTTACAGAATACTGATTAGAATGCGAATCTTTACAGCTAATCAGGTCTTAAAGATACAGACAATGTGAGTGGAGGGAGCATTAGGCACAGGTTAAAGAAATGTGTATTGTCTCCAGACAGGACAGCCAGTGAGATTCTGGAAGTCCAGGAGGCAAGCTGTGGGGGTTACCGATAGTGTGACATGAACCCAAGATCCCGGTTTAGGCTGTCCTCATGTGTGCGGAACTTGGCTATCAGTTTCTGCTCAGCGACTCTGCGCTGTCGTGTGTCGTGAAGGCCGCCTTGGAGAACGCTTACCTGAAGATCAGAGGCTGAATGCCCATGACTGCTGAAGTGCTCCCCCACAGGAAGAGAACAGTCTTGCCTGGTGATTGTCGAGCGGTGTTCATTCATCCGTTGTCGTAGCGTCTGCGACAAGCCCACAGTTTGCCTCCTGGACTTGCAGAATCTCACTGGCTGTCCTGTCTGGCCAGTGTATTCCAATATATAAATTATCTTCTACTGTATGCGAATGTGCTTCACATCTCAATGCCATTTCAAACCATTGCCACCATTGAGAATCAAGCCACACCTAAAAATAGTAAAAAGTCTCACACCAGGTTAAAATCCAACAGGTTTATATGGAATCACGAGCTTTCCTGAAGGATGTCCCAAGGCATGGTACATTGGAGAGACCATGCAGACGCTACAACAATGGATGAACAGACACCATGCAACAATTGCCAGGCAGGAGTGTTCCCTTCTAGTTGGGGAGCCCTTCAGCAGTCAAGGGTATTCAGCTTCCGATCTTCGGGTAAGCGTTCTCCAAGGCAGCCTTCAAGACACCCGACAATGCAGAATCACCAAGCAGAAACTGATAGCCAAGTTCAGCACACATGAAGACGGCCTCAAACGGGATCTTGGGTTCATGTCACACTACTTGTAACCCCCACCATACTGCCTGGGTTTGCAAAATCCTACTAACTGTCCTGGCCTGTGACATTACACACCTCTTTTAACCTGTGATTTTCCCTCTCTCCATGCACACTGTTTGTACCTGTAAAGACTTGATTACCTGTAAAGACTCGCATTCCAAACATTCTTCACATCCCAATCTGTAATTATCTTGAAATTGTGTCTTTGCCTATGTATGCCATATTTGTGAACTAACTTCCACTCACCTGATGAAGGAGCAGCGCTCCGAAAGCTTGTAATTCCAAATAAACCTGTTGGACCTGATGTTGTGAGACTTATTACTGTGCCCACCCCAGTCCAACACCGGCATCGCTACCTCACACTTAAAAATAAGTTGAAGTGAATCGAGTGCAGAATTTGCAGATAAATCTGCAGGTTTTCAATAACACAGGAATGAAAATCATAGAATTCCTATAGTGCAGAAGAGGCTGTTCGGCCCATCGCGCCTGCACCGACCCTCAGACAGAGTATCTTACACAGGCTCTCTCCCCTGCTCTAACCCCAATACATTGCCACAGCTAATCTATCTGACCTACACATCTTGGGATGCTAAGGGACAATTTAGAACAGCCAATCCACCTAACCTGCACACCTTTGGAGTGTGGGAGGAAACCGGAGCACCCAGAGGAAACCCATGCAGACACAGGGAGAACGTGCAAACTCCACACAGACAGTCACGCAAGGCTGGGAATCGAACTTGGATCACTGGTGTTGTGAGGCAGCAGTGCTAACTACAGTGCCACTGTACCATCCATAGAGAGCCCAAAAACATCAGGTTTAGAGCACACCAATTCTACTTTATTAATATATACATTTTCCACATTTTAACGAAGAGATGAATGAAACCGATACATTTGACAATGATAAAATGGATTGCAATTTTTGAAGAAAAAGTGAAGTAAATAGCTTTCACAAATTTTACATTGATTACATTGCACAATTTTTTCCCAATACACCAGTTTAATGGATAAACATTCCCTTCCAGACCTTTAACAAGAAATCGTGGACTCAAACACTGAATATTAGATGAATGCAGCATCAAGTCTATAGGAAAAGTGCAATAATTTTCTGGTGCATATAAAAATGCATTTCATATTACATTATACATTAATGAGAACAAAGCAATACAAGACAATGTAACAGTATTATAGAAGATGAAATCATATTGTTCATCACCTTATGGAAGCTCTGACTGCTTCAACACAGATAATATTTGATTTGATTTGATTTATTATTGCTACATGTATTAAAATACAGTGAAAAGTATTGTTTCTTGCGCGCTATACAGACAAAACACACCATACATAGAGAAGGAAAGGAAAGAGTGCAGAATGTAGTGCTACAGTCATAGCTAGGGAGCAGAGAAAGATCAACTTAATGCAAGGTAGGTTCATTTAAAAGTCTAACAGCAGCCGGGAAGAAACTGCTCTTGAGTCGATTGGTACGGGTCCTCAGACTTTTGTATCTTTTTCTCGAAGGAAGATGGTGGAACTGAGAATGTCCGGGGTGCATGGGGTCCTTGATTACGCTGGCTGCTTTGCCGAGGCAGCGGGAAGTGTTGGCAGAGTCAATGGATGGGTGGCTGGTTTATGTGATGGACTGGGCTTCGTTCATAACCCTTTGTAGTTTCTTGTGTTCTCTGACAGAGTAAGAGTCATACCAAGCTGTGATACAGCCACAAGGAATGCTCTCTATGGTGCATATGTAAAAGTTGGTGAAAGCCGCAGCGGACATGCCAGATTTCCTTAGCCTCCTGAGAAAGTAGAGGCACTGGTGGACTTCCTTAACTATAGCATCAGCATGGAGGGACCAGGGCAGGTTGTTGATGATCTGAACACCTCGAAACTTGAAGCTCTCGACCATTTCCACTTCATCCCCATTGATGTAGACAGGAGCATGTCCTCCACTATGCTTCCTGAAGTTGATGACTGTCTCTTTTGCCAGCTCCAACCTCTGTGTGATGTCTTGTAGCACATTGGAGTCAGACTCCTTCATGCTCCTGGTCAGTGACTGGATTCCGATGCACATCAGTGTGTATACTCATCATCATATGCCAGTAGTCCATCTCAATATTCTCATCTGAACCGCCCACATCAAAGCATGTCTGTGACTTGTTCTCCAGGGAGTTTACACAGCAGCTGACACATCCCACCCGCTCCCCCACCCCTCCCACACCGCCAGCCACCACGTGCAGATCTGATTCTATATTACTCTCCAAGATATAGGCAATGTCAGTATCTGAGCTGGTGGCTGCAAGAGTCAGATCAAGTGATAGTGCATCTGTTCAGAAGTCAGATGTAGCTCTAACCCTTCCTCCTGAGGCTACAGTGGCTGGCCAGGGAATCATTTTTGACTATTTGAAAACACAAAATCACAGCGGAAGGAGGAGTTTCGCAGTCACTCCATCTGCAGTTTCCCATATTCCAGCAGCTTTCAGGATGAGAGTGATGAGTGAATGCAGGAGGTGCAAAAGGCAGAAACTTACCATCATCCTCAATAGCCTCAGTGATGCCTATGATCCTGTGAACCATCTCCCTGAGGGCGCTGAGGGGATGCAGACATGCAGATCTTCCAGTTTCCTGCAGCTTCCCCACCTGTTGTGCACCACCTTCTCTTGCAAGAGAGAGGGGTTGCCTGTCTGTGTGCCTTGAGTGATGTATCTGCCACAGTTGAATGGCTGGCATGCAGAGATGTGTGATTGTGAAAGGTGTGTGTTGTTGAGGTGCAGCATAAGGATGTTAAAGGCGAATGGTTTGTGTTGCTGGGTGAGTGATGGGCATGTAGTGGACCGAACAGTGAGAGAGCCCGATGGGATGATGAGTTTGAGATGTGAAGCTTGTTTAGGTGGACTGGCAATGCTAAATTGCCTCTTCGTGTCCAAAGACGTGTAGTTTGGGTAGATTAGGCATGGTAAATGTGTGGGGTTACAGGGATAGGTGGAGGGGAGAGGCCGGGTGGGATGCTCTTTCGGAGACTGGGTGCAGACTCAATGGGCCGAATGGCTGCTTTCTGCACTGTAGGGATTCTATGATTCTATCCATGCATTCACTGATGCTGACCACTCGACTGATGTCATTAACCTTCTTTTGACATTGCTGCCAAGTCCTGCATCTCCACACTCTGAGCATTAGCCTTTGCCGCTCGCTTTCAACCCCTTCCAAGGCTCATTGGTGAAGGATTCCTTCCTCCCCTGTGCAAACACACTCATTCCTGGTCCCCCCCCCCTGTCTGACTAGGACCTCCAGGGTGGCATCACTGAAGCAGGGATCCCTGGTGTGGGACGATGTGCTCCTGCCTTTTATAGGCTTTTGTCTCTGAAGAGAATGGGTACATAGAACCCTTGGTTTCTTCAGAACACCACTTGACGCCCCCCCCCTCCCCCCTTCCCCCCGTGGTGCATCAAGCTTACTGGCAGTGCCATGGAAACCAGTTCATTGTAAGACCCTCACAGGCATGAGCTGGCTCCACCTAATTTTACACATTGCCCATCTCATGACCCCTGTACCTGAAAATCAGGGCTGTCCAATTTCTACCCAGACAGATGTAAAACCCTATGCTGGGTCTGTCACCAACCAAAGACAATGTTATATCGGATAACGTTGTTGGATTTCAGTGTGAGGAATTGAAGAGAATAGTCAGGAAATGTGAGTTCAGTATAATAAAGTCATTTGTATTGGTGTGTGCATGATTTTCACAACATAAATTACATATTGCAATTGAATCCTCAGGGGAATTTGTTGCAGGGATGATGGGCGAGTTTGATGGATTTTTAATGCAGTCTCCGCAGTCCATTGTAAAGCAAATAGCAGCATAAAATCAATTATTGGTACAAGTTTCTGCCCAAGGCAGAACAATGAATTAGAATGAGTATACCATAAAATCTTCCCAATCTCAACCAAATTAAAAACTTCCTTCAAATGACATTATAGACCAGGCGACTTTGATAATTACTGGATGCATTTTCAGTTGCTCCTCCAAAGCAGTTTCCTGTCTATTAATGGACTGTTGCAGATTCTCATTAACCGGTTTTACTAACAACAGACTGATTGGCTTGTGACACGGCAGAGATGTACGAGTTTGTGGGCACCGCATTATCTTTTGAATGCGACCCAATTCATTTCCCATCTGATCACCCTGCTGGAAGTGATTGTGGAGGGAAAAAAAATGCACTCAGTGAGTTTGACCTCCTTAGTACAACGTGTCAAACATCTGATAAATGCACCTGTCGACTTAGCCAAGAGTGCCACATATCCTGGCTGCTTAAAGTAAAATGTATTGTTGTTGTTATTGGAATGACAGCTCTTATTTTGATATAGGCAGATGACATTCAGACACCTTGCCCAGTTTCAATGGAAAGGAACAGGGCAAACTTACTTTGTAGAAGCTAAGGGTAAAAATGCAACAAATATTAAACATTATTCTGATATTTGATTAAAATATGGGTTTGTTTGTTCGTATTGTGGCTCTCAGTTGTTCATTTTCAGTGTCTGTATGAGTATCTTAATAGATTGAGTTGCTAAATTGCCGCTTAGTGCCAGGGGGACTAGCTGGGGTAAATGCATGGGGTTGTCGGGGTAGTGCCTGGGTGGGATTGTGATCAGTGCAGACTTGATGGGCCGAATGGCCTCGATCTGCACTGTAGGATTCTATGATTCTATGAATCGGGATCTGCTTTTTTTAATGTCATCAAAAAGTCATAAAATATCTCACATGGAAGATAGTTATCAGCAGAGAGTAGGCAAAGATCCTTATTGTTGTTTGTAAACTTTAACCAGCATTTCAACTGCTAAGGAAAAGCACAAAATGGAATCTGCAGGCAATTGATGAAACAGCTCATAACTCAACCCTCACTTGATGACTGGTGAAGGTTCCACAGGCAGGATTGCAACCTTGTCAGTGTCACTCTGGGGCACTATCCTTATCAGTCAGAATTACAGTACACCTGGTGGCAAGTTAAAGCAGGCTGGGAGCCCCAGTTGATCACTGTCAACCCTGTGGTGTGTGTTAGTTGAAGGTAACCTTGCATCATAATGCTGCATCATAGAGTCATAGAGGTTTACAGCATGGAAACAGGCCCTTCGGCCCAACTTGTCCATGGCGCCCTTTTTTTTTAAAACCCCTAAGCTAATCCCAATTGCCCGCATTTGGCCCATATCCCTCTATATCCATCTTACCCATGTAACTATCTAAATGGTTTTTAAAAGACAAAATTGTACCCGCCTGTACTACTACCTCTGGCAGCATGTTCCAGACACTCACCACCCTCTATGTGAAATAATTGCCCCTCTGGACACTTTTGTACCTCTCCCCTCTCACCTTAAACCTATGCCCTCTAGTTTTAGAGTCCCTGATCTTTGGGAAAAGATATTGACTATCTAGCTGATCTATGCCCCTCTTTATTTTATAGACCTCTATAAGATCACCCCTCAGCCTCCTACGCTCCAGAGAAAGAAGTCCCAGTCTATCCAGCCTCTCCTTATAACTCAATCCATCAAGTCCCGGTAGTATCCTAGTAAATCTTTTCTGCACTCTTTCTAGTTTAATAATATCCTTTCTAATAGGGTGACCAGAATTGCACACAGTATTCCAAGTGTGGCCTTACCAATGTCTTGTACAACTTCAACAAGACATTCCAACTCCTGTATTCAATGTTCTGACCGATGAAATCAAGCAGGCCGAATGTCTTCTTCACCACTCTGTCCACCTGTGACTCCACTTTCAAGGAGCTATGAACATGTACCCCTAGATCTCTTTGTTCTGTAACTCTCCCCAACACCCTACCATTAACTGAGTAAGTCCTGCCCTGGTTCAATCTACCAAAATGCATCACCTCGCATTTGTCTAAATTAAACTCCATCTGCCATTCGTCAGCCCACTGGCCCAATTGATCAAGATTCCGTTGCAATTGGAGATAACTTTCTTCACTGTCCACTATGCCACCAATCTTAGTGTCATCTGCAAACTTACTAACCATGCCTCCTATATTCTCATCCAAATCATTAATATAAATGACAAATAACAGTGGACCCAGCACTGATCCCTGAGGCACATCACTGGTCACAGGCCTCCAGTTTGAAAAACAATTCTCTACAACCACCCTCTGGCTTCTGTCAAGAAACCAATTTTGTATCCATTTAAATACCTCACCCTTGATCCTGTGAGATTTAACCTTAGTAAGAGTTTTAACAACACCAGGTTAAAGTCCAACAGGTTTATTTGGTAGCAAATGCCATTAGCTTTCGGAGCGCTGCTCCTTCGTCAGATGGAGTAGAAATCTGCAGATTGCTGGGGGAGGAGACGCTTGTGGGCCCAGAGACTTCAGTCCTGGCCCTGCTAATCAAATATAAATCCTGATTGCTGTATGGTATCAGCTCCGTGCCGATTTCTGGTGCAGAGCTGATTATGCTGGGAATGTTAGGCTGGGAGACACGCGGAGGCCATGGTGCCCAGTGGGAAGCCCACGAAATGGCCTCCGCTGATGTCTCCTGGTCCATTGCTCTGCTCAAACAATGCAATGGGCTGGGAGAGTCGTCCCCATACGGTCACTGGGTCTCCTTGTAAGGAAGATCTTTAAATAAAAATAGGCAAAGCCATTTTGGTGCAGAGAAATAACTGAAGAAACTTTCTAAAATCTTAAAGAATTGAATTGCTCTTAAGATGTGTGTTAAAAATGAACTCAGCAGTAAATTGGGATTTCAAAAAGAGTTCAGGAGAGGCAGCATTATAGAAGGATACTTTCTCAAGGGAGAAAGATAAAGGTGGCAATTTATTTCCCAGTGTCCAGAAGGGGAGAGACTGATTCTTAAAAATTTAAATGAGTTGGTACTTTTTTTTTTCTCGATCGAAGCATATAACCTCGGGGTCGGATAAATGAACTCATCTGCAAAATGTAATCCAACATCAAAAAAAAGGTGAGTGGCCTGGATTTGATTATCAGTTAATATTGTGCCTGGGTCACAAGTTAGAATGAAAAATTCTGTTGCTGGAAATGTATCACTTGGTGAATGTTTCTTCACATATTAAATAATGTATAAAACATTGGAGGGTACCAGCACAGTGGCACAGTGGTTAGTACCGCTGTCTCACAGCGCCAGGGACCCAGGTTTGATTCCCAGCTTGGGTCACCATCTGTGCAGAGTCTGCACATTCTCCCCGTGTCTGCGTGGGCTTCCTTTGGGTGTTCCGATTTCCTCCCAGAATCCGAAAGACATGCTGGTTAGGGTGCATTGACCATGCTAAATTCTCCCTCAGTGTACCCGAAGAGGCGCCGGAGTATGGCAACTAGGGGATTTTCACAGTAACTTCATTGCTGTGTTAATTTAAGCCTACTTGTGACACTAATAAATAAACTTTAAAACTTTATTGGGCAGCTGCATTTGCTAAACACTGAAGGAATTTTGGTTGTATTTGAATAAAGTGATTTGCATCATTTGCTGAATAACATCCACACCTCTCGGAAGACATTTAACGGGTGGGATTTTCATATCCTCCTCTAGAATACAGTTGGCAAATTCCAAAGTATTGTTTTTATCATGGAACATTTAAATTTCCTAGTCCACGCATTCTTCCCACCATCAGGAAGGGGTCCGGGTTATAGTCTGACCACAACTCCACCTGAGATCAGGGCCACAACTGACCGCCCCAGGGAAAATTTGGTTTTCCAGTTGCCCAGTGTTTTCATCAAGTGGGGCAGTTTTTGGAAGGTTTCTGAAAACCCACTTTGTTTGAGAGCTTGGGACTTGGAGGGGAAACCTGCTGAGGTGTCGGGAACATTTTTCAAGGCAAGTGTTCAATAGTCTGACCATTTAAAGGACAGGGTGTTTTGGGTGGTAAGGTTTCTCACCCTGACACCAAAAGAGTCAGCGGAAAATGCATTCCCACCAATCACAGCAGCTCTGAGCAGCATTTGTTGGCTAGAGATGGGACTTCTGCCCCTCGCGTGGGAAGAAGTCCCAACTCAGAGAGCTGCCGATATCTCCATAATGCCAGCACTACCACTGGCAGCAGTAGCCATGATTGTGATGATGAGCAGTTCCAAGAATCTGAGTGACAAGAGTCCAGTTCCAGGTAAGTGCAGCGGGTCTCACAGCAGGGAGAGGAGGTGAATCCCAAAGGTGTGAGGGGTCTTGATAGAGACCCTAGGGGATGTGTGGCAGGGTTTTCGATAGAAAGACCACTGGGAGAGAGTATCCCCCAGGGGCAGAACTTGGTGGTGAGCTGAATTTAGAAGGGGGGCTCTTGAAGGAACCCTCCCCCACCCCCATTCATTCTCAAGGCCCCAACAGGGTGACTTGTTGGGCTTCTCCTATCCCTGAACTCTCCTGCCAGCCTTAAAATTGAAGTCTTAGAAATCTTAGAAATCTTAGAAAGTCAGTTCAGAATGTCCCTTAAGTGGACAATAATTAGCCGCTTTGGGGCCTGAATTGGGGTGAAGGCTGATGGGCCACCTCACCTTGCCAGTGTAAAGAACAGGTCAGGAGTAGGCACGAGGGTAGTGGGAAAGTCACTGGAGGAATTTTCAGGTCCCCCCAGCCTGCAAATCTGTTGGTGGAGCAACATAAAACTCTGCCTGTAATGTCATAATTGGATTCTGTATTAGATGTGTTTTCACTGCAATAATTGATCATCGGGATCTGTCCTAGAAACATAAGCTGGCCACTGCTTTAACAATGAAAACAAAAACTGCTGGAAATACTCAGCTGATCAGGCAGCATCTGTGGTGAGAAACAGAGTTAACAATTCAGGTTGCTGGCGTTTCATCACCGTATTGTTCTGTGGGATAAAATCTCCCTGACTCTCCTGTTTTGACACTCTGCACACCTTGATTACAGGTGATGATCTCTCTACCTGAATTAGTTTTCACAGCAAGAAGTCTCACAACACCAGGTTGAAGTCCAACAGGTTTATTTGGTAGCACGAGCTTTCGGAGTGCTGCCCCTTCATTAGGTGAGTCCACATCATGAATTAGTTTGATTAGTGTTTAGCACCATCTCACTCTTTGATTGTTTGTAATTATCTCTCTGCCTCAAATTATCGATTCTTATATCATCCCTTCACTTGTTATACAACCTATCGACACTTTACACATACTGATTCTACTTAACTGCTTGCATTTGTCTATTAGCATTCGTGATTACTTGTAAGGACTTGTTATTCAGCCGGCCTACACTGTCTGTACATATCCTTTGACACTCTTGATTACCTGTTAGTGTCGGGCTATCGTCACTCTGCCAATATATTCTGAGCCTGCACACTTCACTCCACTTCACCTGAGGAAGGAGCAGTGCTCCAAAAGCTTGTGATTTCAAATAAACCCGTTGGACTATAACCGGGTGTCGTGTGACCTCTCATCTTGCTTCAGCAAGGATATGTGGAGATATTCAAAGGATTTATTAGAGGAATTTTATTTATCATCTGAGTTGGAGTGTGCTGGAGCCTCCCTTTAGGGGGAATAGAATGTCCAATTCCATCCCTCCTGTCATCTGGATTGAGACGACAATAATCTTTCCCTCAATGTCAGTAAAATGAAGATTAGCCATTGACTTCAGGAAACGTAGTGGAGGACATATCCCTGGACATCAATGGGGATGAGTGGAAACGATTGAGAGCTTCAAGTTTCTGGATGCCAAGATTACCAACAACCTGTCCTGGTCCCTCCATGCCGATGCTATTGTTAAGAATGTCCATCAATGCCTCTACTTTCTCAGGAGGCTAAGGAAATTCAGCATGCCCCATATGACTCTTGTCAACTTTTACAGATGCACCATAGAAAGCATTCTTTCTGATTGTATCACAGCTTGGTATGGTTTCTGCTCTGACCAAGATCACAAGAAACTACAAAGGGTCGTGAGCGAAGCCAGTTCTTCATGCAAACCAGCTCCCTTCCATTGACTCCGTCTACACTTCCCACTCCTTCAGAAAAGCAGCCAGCATAATCAAGGACCTCACATACCCCAGACATACTCTCTTTCACCTTCTTCCGTCTGAGATCACGTACCAAACAACTCAAGAACAACTTCTTCCCTACTGCCATCAGACGTTTGAATGAACCTATCTTATATTAAGTTGATCTTTCTCTACACCCGAGCTATGACTGTAACATTGTATTCTGCACCCTTTCCTTTCCTTCTTCCCTATGTACTCTATGAATAAAATGTTTTGTCTGTAAAGCGCGCAAGAAACAATACTTTTCACTGTATGCCAATACATGTGTCAATAATGAATCAAATCAAATTAAAGCAGTGGTGAAGCAGTTGGTTGAAAAATTGATCTCGGGATGCTGGTATGTCAGATTTCAAGTCTGGAAGCAGAAAAAAGGAGTAAATGATAATATCCTTGGCCAATAAAAATGCTCCTGGTCCAGGGTGGCACGGTGGCACAGTGGTTAGCACTGTTGTCTCACAGTGCCAGGGACTTGGATTCAATTCTAGCCTTGGGTGACTGCCTGTGTGGAGTTTGCATGTTCTCCCCGTGTCTGCATGGGTTTCCTCCGGGTGCTCTGGTTTCCTCTCACAGTCCAAAGATGTGCAGGTTAGGTTGATTGCCATGGTAAATTGTCCCTTAGAGTCAAGGGGATTAGCAGGGTAAATACATGCGGTTACAGAGATAGGGATTGTTGTTGGTGCAGACTTGATGGGCTGAATGGCCTCCTTCTGCATTGTAACATATGATTCTATGGCCTAAGACGACCTGCCAAAGTCACCCCCTGAGCTCTCCACCATAAGAGAAGGTAGCTAGCAGAAAGTGGGGGCCTTAAGAGGATCTGGTGCTGGTTGAGGTGGGGGGAAAGGCTTTGAGCCTGGGGCAGAAGAGATCCGGCTTTTCCTTACGGAGGTGAAGGACCACCTGTTTTCCTCAAGGGCCTATGAAGGAAGGCCCAATTACCTTCCTGTCACTTCTAACTGGTGGAGAAGCTACGACAGGTGTTTCACTCAGAAGTGGGTTAAAATTCTATCGAGCCCTTATATGCACCTTGGCACTTCGGTTTTCATTAATTATTTAGGCTTTTAGCAACTTTAAAGACAGTAATGCTCTTCTGGATGGTGCCCACTTTACAATCTCTATAAAAGTTATGAATTTGAACTCATCTGAACTCTGCTGCTGTATTCCAACTTATACTAAGTTCTGTTAACCCATCACCCCTTTTTTTATTCAACCTTGGGTCATGGACAGCGATGGCTGGGTGGCATTTCTTGCCCAAACTTTGGAGGGCAGTTGAGAGTCAACCACATTGCTGTGGCTCTGGAGTCACACGTAGGCCAGACCAGGCAAGGATGGCAGATTTCCTTCCCTAAAGGACATTAGTCAACCAGATGGGTTTTTCCGACAGTTGATCAGTAGATTCTTAATTCCAGATATTTTTTATTGAATTCAAATTCCTCTAGCTGCTGGGGTGCAATTTGAACCTGGGACCCCAGAACATTAGCTGAGTTTCTGGATTAATATGTTAGCGATATTATCACCAGGCCATTGCCTCCCCTGTGCTTGAAGGTGTTAATTGGTCGCCACATTAATGATGTTTCAATTTTTAAATCCCCTTCCCTGTTTCCAAATAACTCCATTGCCTCATCCATCCCTATCTGTGGTAACCTCCTCCAATCCTTCAACTCCTCTGAGATCCCTGCACTCTTCCAATTCTGGCTTCCTGTGCAACTTTGATTTTAACCCCTTTTCACTGGTGGCTATTTCGTCTTCAATTCCTTGGCACAAATCTCTGGAATTCCCTCCTCTAAACTTTCTGCCTTTCTATGCGGCACATTGGCTAGCACTGCTGCCTCACAGTGCTAGAGACCCGGGTTTGATTCCTGGCTTGGGTCTTTGCGGAGTTTGCACATTCTCCCCATGTCTGCGTGGGTTTCTTTGGGGTACTCCTGTTTCCTCCCACAGTCCAAAGATAAAGTTTACTTATTAGTCACAAGTCGGCTTACATTCACACTGCAATGAAGCTACTGTGAAAATCCCCTAGTCGCTAAATTCTGGCACCTGTTCAGGTACACTGAGGGAGAATTTAGCACGGCCAATGCACCTAACCAGCATGTCTTTTGGACTGTGGGAGGAAACCAGAGCACCTGGAGGAAACACATGCAGACACAGGGAGAACATACAAACTCCACACAGACAGTGACCCAAGCCGGGAATTGAACTCAGGTCCCTGGCGCTGTGAGGCAGCAATGCTAACCACTGGTAGGGTTATCCTGTGGGGAATTTTTGTTACTGTATTTCAGGAAAATGTGAATTCTTTTAAATACTGTATGAGATTGATGCAAGTGTACCACATTAAGCAGAAGAGACTGTTGAGTGATGAAGGAAGATGTGTTAGGTGGATTGGCCATGCTAAATTGCCCCTTTGTGTCAGGGGGACTAGATAGGGTAAATGCACGGGGATAAGGCCTGGGTGGGATTGTGGTCAGTGCAGACTCGATGGGCCAAATGGCCTCCTTCTGCACTGTAGGATTCTATCTCTCTCTCTCCTCCTTTAAGACGTTTCTAAACCCAATCTCTTTGATCAAAACTTTGTGCGCCTCTCTGGGTACCTCATTACGTGGGTCAGTGTCAAATCCTGTTTGATGACACCATAGTGAAGAGCCTTAAGGAAGTTTTATTACGTTGAAGGAGATGGAGCTCCTCCTTTTCAACAACCTGCCCGTTCCTTTCATGATAATCAGGAAGATTTAAAATTACTGGTGAGCTCCTGTGTCAGTGCAGCGAAGCCACACAGTCATTTTCCCCAAGCTATTTGATAAGTAGGATTTTTTTGGTCTTTGCATAAATTGTCTGAAGCATTGAGTGTGTTAATTTTATAGCCAACCTCGGGCTTTTTTTTCTCTCCTGTAGCCCTGCTGCTGTGGGTTGCTCTTCATATTAACCACCAGAGACTGGCAATGTAACGCAAGTGAGAAAAAAAACTGCGATTTCAGGTCAAGTTTATTAATATTTGATTCTGCATGTCTGATTGTGGGGGTTTTTTGCTACTGTATTTCAGGAAAATGTGAATTCTTTTAAATACTGTATGAGATTGATGCAAGTGTACCACATTAATCAGAGGAGACTGTTGAATGGAGAGGGTAAGGATGGAAGAGGTTGGCACAGTGAACTTTTTACTGAGGAGACAGCAAAAGCCAGTATGCTTATTCTTTCTCACATATTTGTTTCAATAAATGAAACAGTTTATTTTTAAAAATAAGGCTGTATGTAAAATGAATAGCTTTAATTAATTGCAATGCATGCTTGAATAAGCTTGAATTTAAGCTGAATGCTGCTTACTGCTTAATGAAGGCTAATCCTGCTTTCTGAATATTTGCTTGGTCTGCTGGGCTTTGCATAATAGAATGGTCCACCGCATACCGCAAATACCTTCTTACTTTGGTACGGAACTTGTTGCACTTTCCCACAATCTCAAGGTGACCATAAATATATTCACCTCCAGGGATTGAACTGTTCTGAAGTAAACTCTTCTACATAGTTCACAGTCTTCCGACAAGCCCTTCAGTTTCAGATAGTTGGGCAGATATTCTGCCCCCTCACAAAGGGGGAAGTCCAGGAGCTGCCTTGGCAGAGGAACCGGGAGTTGGGGAGGAATCCAGTTCTGTTGAACTTCGTAGAATCCTTACAGTGCAGAAGGAGGCCATAGGCACATCGGGTCTGCACCAACTCTCCAACAGAGCATCTTACCCAGGCCTTATCCCTGTAACCTTACATATCTACCCCGCTAATCCCCCTAATTTATACATCCTGTGACACTAAGCAGCACTTTAGCATCAGCCTAACCTGCACATCTTTGAACTGTGGGAAGAAACTGGAGCATCTGATGGAAACTCACGCGGACACAGGGAGAACATGCAAACTCCACACAGGCAATCACTCAAGGACAGAATTGAAGCATGCTCTCTGGCGCTGTGAGGTAGCAGTGCTAACTACTGTGCCACTGTGCAACCCACTGTGCCACCCTGCCGCCCACAACCCAATTTCCAACCCTTTAAAAGATTTTGTCAAAACCCAATTGAATGGAGGGTAGGGAGAGATGGTGCTGTAGAGGGCATGGTTGAAGACATTCCTGGACCATCTTGGAATTCCCACAAGAACTCTGTTGGACTATGTTTATTGCAAGCATATGTAGATGCTGTTCTGGACTACACTTGTCCCCACCACAGAGGTATCAAACAGTAACGAATTACTGACAAATTTTGTATCTAGCTTCATCCAGAGATGACTTGTGGCACCTCACATTTAGCCTGACCCGTCATTTGCCTACCCCATCTGAGCAATAGCCTGCCATTCTGACATTCCAATGTTTCCATTGGTGAATATCTCTGCTGTTATCTGAAAGATGCCAATGCTAACCGTAGGTTTTCACACTTCCAATGATGCAATGACATTTATTCATTTGCACTTTCTGCTGCTGTCACTACACCTTCAAGTTTGAATTAACAATCGATTCGTCTAAACACACAATTGGCCTTTCATGCCTATGCAGCTCTCTAAAAGAGTAATCATGCTTAGTTCCACATCAACTACTTGTTCAATTCCCTTTCAAAATTATTGATGGAATCAACTTCTATTATCTTTTCAGGTAGAGCATTCCATATTCTGACAACTCTCTTTGAGTGCAAAAATCCCTTTATCTCCCCTTCGGATCTTTTATTAATGATTTTAAATCAATAGCTCTGGTTATTGACCCAGTCATCAGAGGGAATATTTTTTTCCTTGTCTACTCGATCAAATCTGCTCAATACTTGAAAACTTCCATGAAGTCGCCTTAGTGACCCGCTCTGTCCAAGCAGAGCACTCCAAACTATAGAAGCGTATCCCCATTACCGAAATCCCTCATTCCTGGTAAACTACCTCTGTAGCCTTTATGTATTTCCCAAAGCGTGGTGCCCAGAATTGCCCAAGACACTGTAGTTGTTCCAGTACAGTGACCACATTGGCATTTAGCTGACAATGTGGTCAGGAAGATCTTGCCCACAAAAAACAGAACAAATCCAATCTGGCCAATTACCTTCCCATTTGTCTATCTTTAAACATCAACAATCCCTACAGTGCAGAAGGAGGTCATTCAATCCATCTAGTCCGCACCGACTCTTGGGTGGCACGGTAGCACAGTAGCAGTGCTAACCACTGTGCCACCGTGCTGCCCCAAGGACCTTCAAGGGACTTCTACCTCCTTCCCAACACCCACAAATAGCACTGCCCTGGTAGACCCATTGCTTCAGCTTGCTCCTGCCCATTGAACCAATTCCTTCTTAACTCTATTTTCTCTCTGCTTGTGCAGTCTCCTCCTACCTACCTGTGACTTTTCTGATGTCCTTTGTTACTTTAATAGTTTCCAGCTTCCTGATCTTAACCATCTCCTTTTCATCGTGAATCCCTAATGCCTCTATTTGTCCATCACCTCCAGGATGGTCTGAGACCTCTTCACTTCTTCCTGCCAGTTCCCAACCATCGCTTCCCCCCTCAGCTTGTTCTCGCATGGAACAACTTGGTCTTCAACTTCACTCAGTTCCTCCAAATGAGGTCCTCTGGCAGTGGTAATGTACCTACCTCTGGGCCAGAGTCTCACACCAGGACTTGTTGGCCAAGGAAGGAGCATTCATGATTCAATAGGCTGATTGCCTGGCAAGAAATAATTCCACCGCCTCCCCACTGTTCCCCAAAGGAGAGAAAAAGTGAGGATATGCTTAAAAATTCCTCCGAATGAAAGGTTTTTCTCTGGGTACCCACGAGTCCTAGCCATATCTGCCTGTTTTGGGGTAGGTGGGACATTCTTCATTCCGTTCCTGCCCAGATTCCCGCTCCCTCCAGTTGTTTTCCTTTCTCAACACATTGATGACTGTACTTATGTTGTTTCCTGCTCTTACCCTGAATTGGAAAATTTAATAAACTTTGTCTCCAGTTTCCACTTATTATTCACCTTCACATGACCTTTTGCTGATCCTTCCATTCCCTTCTTCTACCTCCATTTCTGGCGATAATCTAACCACCAAAAGGTTTGCTATGAGCTCACTGATTCCCACAGCTATCTTTGCCAAAACATCTCCATACACTGCATCAGGATGGGTAGAGGCTGGGCAAGGCCGATGCTGCCTGGTCTTCATAACCCAACACTATTCCTCTTTATAGCATGCACTTATCGAAGGAAAACCTTTTTTTATTAATTTGTGGGACATGGGTGTCGCTGGCTGGGCCAGCATTTATTGCCCATTCCTAGTTGCCCTTGAGAAAGATTAGCGCAGCGATGGGAGAATTGTCCCCACAGTGTTTACTGATGTCTGGGTGGGTTACTGAGAAATCTATGCGAACTGTCTTGGTCGCATTTATTATTCATTGTACAGCGTGGTGTGTGTTGAACCAAAATTTACCTGTTAATTCCCATGTACCTCATATTAAAGCTGAATGTTAGAGCATAAGATAGATATTGTAAATTGTTTTAACATTTCTGACCTTGTACAATAATGTTTATTGTTTGTTCAGAACCTGTGGAATCTTGCGATTGTATTCTCTTAGCAAGTGTAATCAATGTCAAACTTTGTCTACCTTAAACAAAATGTTATTTGTCCCTGACCGGATCTTACCGAAATCCCGGGGGTCTGTCTAGGATCATAGGAATGCCAAATTTGAATCGACAACTATGAATATTTTTATATCCACTGTAGTTAATGGAAAGTTCTGCAGAAAACCTAAGACCCAACATTTCCTGGGCATCAACAGATATTTGTATGAGACAGACATTTGATAGTCTGTGGAAGTTAAGTAGTGAAGAAGGCTAGTTTTGTGCCAATTTTGCGGGGGGAGCGAGTGATTTAAAATTCATCAGCTAAGACTAAATAAAGAACATTCCTCTATCTGTGAAAGACAAAAGGTCCCTTTTTCAATTCAGGTAACATTTACCATGAAAGGGATAGAAATTAAATCTTATCCTTTTTTTTGCACCCAGTATGATTTTTCATGTGACATAAATATCGGAATAAGGGTTGGTTAATTAATCCTGGTGATCTCTGTGACCTCTGCACACTTTAATCCCATGCCAGTGGATTAATGAACTGGCTTCACCAGATGTTGCAGAGTCAAGCTCACAAACCTCATCACATATTCCCTTTGTAGCTGCGAGGAGAAGGAGGCCAGGCACAGAGCACTGAAATTATGCAGCCTTTAAGACCAACATTGGTGACTGAAGCAAACAACAATGCATATTTTAAGGGGCACTTGGACGAACATTTAAAACAGAGGAAAATAAATGACTGAGAAGAGAATGGGACAGGGAGATTTGTTTCAGATTTGTCCAGATTTAAGCTCAAGCACAAATGGCCTCCTTCTGTGAGGTGAACTATTTTGGGTCTCAAAATATTTGTGTTCAATTTTATTAGTGAAAATATTAAAATTGTAAGATTACTTTTTCAAGTCCCGTCGCTCTCCTCATTTTAACTATTGGTGTCACAAATAAGCTTATATTAATACTGCAATGAAGTCACAGTGACTTCCTAGTCACTATCAAATCCCCTAGTCGCCACACTCGGGGTGCCTGTTCGGGTACACTAAGGGAGAATTTAGCACGAACGATGCATCTAACCAGCACGTCTTTCGGACTGTGGGAGGCAACCGGAGCACCCAGAGGAAACCCACGCAGAGAACGTGCAGACTCCACACAGACAGTGACCCAGGCCAGGAATTGAACCCGGGTGAGGCAGCAGTGCTAACCACTGGGCCACCGTGCCGCCCATAGGAAAGTGGATGTTTATTCAGTGAGACGAGCAGTGCAACGAGAATTCGAATCTCAACAGCTGACTTTGTGGGAAGTGATAAGTAAAACGCAGATTTACACATAAATCTGCCCGAGTCAAAACTTAACGATGTACTGAAAGCTTTTCAGTAAAATCAATTCACCGATGACGAGCTACATTCCATCAATCTTTATGGGATTATGAGACACCTGGAATTTATATCATTAATCAGAACGCATGTTTAAATTACCGGAGCTCATCCTTCAACACTCGATACAATTCACTAGATAAAGAAACAGTCAATGAGGGAAAACATACATTTGTTTTTCCCTGTACTGAACCATTGAATATAGCCATCATACAAAATGAATCACTGACATTGTTATGCCTGCAGTATATGATACTATGTTATTCAACAACCAAACTGTAAAACCATTGATTAATGGTTCAATATACTTGTGCAAGGTAATAATTCACCACGTATTCTATTCTGCCTTGTTTGACCCGTTTTGAATATTTAAACCCTCCCCGCATTGTCATGAATGAGAGTGTGCCCTCTGGCCTTGACTGCAGTAATTTATCACGTTATTGAAATGTCCTTTTTTGTTTCTAAAACGTAAAGGCAGAGAGTTCAAAGAGGATGAAGAGGATTTTGTTCAACGTCCAATTCTGGAAATGCGGGGAGAATCCTGAATATTCACTGAAGATTGTCCTGTAAGATCAGACTTTGGTTTTAAATGCAAGAACGGTTTGGTCAGAACCACTGCTAACTAAAAGTTCAAGATACGCAAAGTTAAAAGGACACTCATTCAGTGAAGTGAAATTTGACAAAACAATGTCGCTTTGGGAGCGCAAAGGAGGCCGTGTAATTTTCATCACAATGATGGAACACTCCACTGCCCCGATCCTGCCCACAGAACCGGGGAGATGAAAAGATCACTGGATACATCTCCCACAAAGATGGTTCCTGTTTAACAATGGCTAAAGTGTGCTGCTGAAATAATCCTCCTCTAGATGCCATCAAAAGGTAGGTGGCCAATGAATTGGAAACACCCAAACATTTTAAAGGTCATCTCTTTCTGCATCCCTGCATTTTGTTCTGCTGAGCGCTGAGGTTGCTGAAACCCCCCTTGTGGCTCTTGGAGACAATTCTTCTTTCTACTCGTGACATTTCAAAAAATAGATGCACACTTGTCCCTCAATCGTTGACCTTTCTGGAGCTGCACAACTTCTAGGTTGCTGCTTCAAACAGGGATTTTTCAGCTTAGATGCTTGACATTAGTACAATTTGTAGTATTACACACGTCCTGACACAAAACATTTTAACACTTTACTCTTGAGTCAAGAAAAGCGGTGTGATGTACCTTTCACCTGTCTGAGCGAGGGATGTGGACATATCCATAGGGTGATGGCAAAGACATGGTCACTCAATGCAATTCTGACTTCTGTAGCAGAATCAATTTTTGTTTTAATTGATACTTTCATAAGTAGACCAAGTGGTCACGTGATGATGCAGTTACTTAAAGAGTCAGGTGTTGGAATGTGGGGGTTCTCCATGGAGTACGAGTAGAGTGGGATTATGTAAGGGCTGTACAGAGTACTTAATAAACTACTGTTGTTATAAGTCCTTGGCTGTCAGTGGTTGGAACCCAGCACTTCTACATGGCGTCAGGAGTTGGCAGTGCAGCTCAAGGGCTTTGCCACATCAGCCTGTTTGTGTTCGATGAAAACATTGCTGGGCCAAGTGCGAAAAGGAATGGTGCATCAACTGCGCTGCTTGGTTATTGGACAAATCAAAAAAGGCACATCCATACACCCTAATAAATCCAGTGTGCTCTGAAGCCCTCAGGAAATTTGAGTCTTTTGTCTTCCAAATGGAGGAGGACGTTTGAGACATTTGCTTGCCAGTGAAGAACATAATATTCAATAGGCAGGTGTTTGACACTACAAACCAGAGATCTGATGAATCAATACAATCAGTAAGAAATCTCACAACATCAAGTTAAAGTCTAACAGGTTTATTTGGAATCACGAGCTTTCGGAGCACTGTTCCTTCATTAGCTGAGTGGAGAGTTGGGGGTCACAAACCCAGCATGTATAGACTTCGACTCAATTGCAAGATAATGGCTGGAATGCGAGTCTTTACAGGTACAGACAATGCGAGTGTAGAGAGGGATAATCACAGGTTAAAGAGGTCTGAATTGTCTCAAGCCAGGACAGTTAGTGAGATTTTGCAAGCCCAGGCCAAATGGTGGGGGTTACAGGTAGTGTGACATGAACCCAAGTTTCCGGTTGAGACCGTTCTCATGAGTGCGGAACTTGGCTATCAGTTTCTGCTCGGCGATTCTGCGTTCTTGTGTGTCTTGAAGGCCGCCTTGAAGAACGCTTACCTGAAGATCGGACATCATCAATACAATCATACAGTCAAAGGCAACTTTAAAAATGTTAGCAGAAGAAAGTGTGTTGGCACCCTTACTGATGAGTTAGTCCACCAGTAAGAGGTCCACAGTGATCTTGTACACAAGCGGCTATTTCAAAAGAAAGATTTAGCATTGCAAACTGCCATTAGTATCTGCATTTAATGAACAGTCAGAAAAAAACAGCAAAGAGTTTAGATGGGAAATAAAAGTTGTTATGGTATGCCCTGCTCGAAGCACTGGCCATCATTCTCAGCACAGAACAGCATGTTTGGCATTTGGTAAATGCTGTAATAAATGTGGCAAGTGGAATCATTTTGCAAAATGCTGCAGATCTAAACCACAACAGGCTTCCTTTGCTACCAGCCACATTGCAGCAGGTTCTGGCAGATCACCCGCTAGATGAAGAATCCTTGAAACTTACCACATTCATGTCTCCGGTGGACAGATATAATTTTATTCATACGCTCAGTGGGATCTCCACTGGCAATGAGTGCCTGGAGCAACTCTTTGCTGGGCAACTCTGCAAAATCATCATTGGTAACATCCTGGTTTGGGATTGTACTATGGAAGAACATGATTCAAGTCTTTGTCTCATCCTCAACAGAATCAGGAATAAGCAGTGAAAGCTCAACCTAGCTAACTGCAGATTCAGGGTCAACCAGGTTCCCTACATGGGTCATTTACTCACAGCTGATGGTGTAATGCTAGATCCAGACAGGACGATGGCTATAAAATAGATGACCATCTCCATGAGCAAACACACTTTACAGCGTTTCCTTAGTCTGACGAATTATCCTTCCGAGTTTATTCCTTATTACATTGAGGTCACTGGACCTCTTTGCCGGCTCCTCCTCCAAGACGTTGAATGATTTGCACACAGTGTGCACACACAGTTACATCTCAGTGCCACTGCTTGTCCCTACTAAATGGGGAAGATGTAGGCCAAGTGGTCACGTGGTGACGCTGCCACTTAAAGGATCATGTGTTGGAAATGCAGGAATTCTCCCCGGAGCACAGGAAGAGTGAAAGCAAGTGATAGCTGCTCAAAGTATTTAATAAACTTTTGTTGTTCTAAGTCCTTAGTTGCCAATGATTGGAACTCAGCACTCTTACACATAAGAAAGGGGCACCATGGCTAGGTCAGCATTTATTGCCCATTCCTAATTGCCCTTGAGAAGGAGGCAGTGAGCTGTCTGCAGCCCATGTCGTTGTATTTTATCTGAATGGCTATCAAATTGTAATAAATTACTCATTTTCAGATGTATTTCTTAAGTTATAGAATATACTAAGTGTAGGGTTGTGTGAGCTATCGTCAAGAGGCATTCTCACATTAGAAGCAACATGTACATGAACACCACAAGTAGGCATAGTTGTTATTCATTCTTGTTACGCTGAATTTACCGTTCCTTTTTACATTTCTGTTTCAGAACATGAATAAGTAAGCTTGATTAAAATTCCAGGTGATAAGCTCCTAAAAAGTCAGGTTATAGTTTTTGACTTCTCTCTTTTCCAACTATGTAGAATTATAGCATTTTTAAAGTACATTTTGAAATTTTTGAAATTTCTGTCTCACTCCATTTCAGGACAAACATTCTTTTAAAACCCTATAGGTCTCAGAATTTCATGCATGTCCATTTTGGGGCACAGTTTGGGGAGAGGAGTTTGCTAAGTGCATTCCCATGCCTGGCTGGTGAAGCAATGGGTTTCCCAGATATTGGGCAGCGTTACAACAGAGCCAATGTGCTATCGGAGTCCTCTACTGAAGAATTGGGTGTTTAGGCCACTGTGATTCATGTTTCAGAGTTGTGAATCCCTCCTAATTTTTTCAAGCTCCCTTCATTGCTTACCCAGTACAGGGAGACTGCACTAAAGTCAATACAACTGTATCTTCACTCCCGTGTGCGTGGGGAGGGGAATTATTTTTGGAATTTGATTGCGTTATTGGCAGTACATTCACCACTATATAATTTCTACACTTTGTAAATAGCCGTAAACAACAGGCCATTCAACAATTCCACTTAATGCTACCCCTAAATAGAACCACTTATCCATTTATCACTGCTGTCTGCTTTTCATTGCCAAGCCAATCTCTTGGTTTTCCACTTCTGAAATGCCAATTGAGATAAAGCCAATGAAATGTTGTTTTCAGTTCCACATTAAGATGAAGTACTTTTTTTTTGTTTGAGTCTTTTTTGGTCCATTCTTGGACATTCAGCATGAAAAAATCAATTGAAAAGTGGCTGGAAATATAGTCAGTACATGGTAGAGATAGAAAGCATCAAGCAAATAAAGCAATTTTTCAATAAGATAAAATAACATGCAAAAATAACTTAAAATCTCACTATGTTCACTTAAGAAGCAGCTTAACAGTATAGCTGTAAAGAAACATAATTATGAGGTCCACATCATGCCAGGACGAGCGGCCATTCCATTCTCTGATATTTAATACAATTATAAGAACATAAGAACATAAGAAATAGGAGCAGGAGTAGGCCATCTAGCCCCTCGAGCCTGCCCCGCCATTCAATAAGATCATGGCTGATCTGACGTGGATCAGTACCACTTACCCGCCTGATCCCCATAACCCTTAATTCCCTTACTGATCAGGAATCCATCCATCCGCGCTTTAAACATATTCAGCGAGGTAGCCTCCACCACCTCAGTGGGCAGAGAATTCCAGAGATTCACCACCCTCTGGGAGAAGAAGTTCCTCCTCAACTCTGTCTTAAACCGACCCCCCTTTATTTTGAGGCTGTGTCCTCTAGTTTTAACTTCCTTACTAAGTGGAAAGAATCTCTCCGCCTCCACCCTATCCAGCCCCCGCATTATCTTATAAGTCTCCATAAGATCCCCCCTCATCCTTCTAAACTCCAACGAGTACAAACCCAATCTCCTCAGCCTCTCCTCATAATCCAAACCCCTCATCTCTGGTATCAACCTGGTGAACCTTCTCTGCACTCCCTCCAATGCCAATATATCCTTCCTCATATAAGGGGACCAATACTGCACACAGTATTCCAGCTGCGGCCTCACCAATGCCCTGTACAGGTGCATCAAGACATCCCTGCTTTTATATTCTATCCCCCTCGCAATATAGGCCAACATCCCATTTGCCTTCTTAATCACCTGTTGTACCTACAGACTGGGCTTTTGCGTCTCATGCACAAGGACCCCCAGGTCCCTTTGCACGGTAGCATGTTTTAATTTGTTTCCATTGAGATAGTAATCCCATTTGTTATTATTTCCTCCAAAGTGTATAACCTCGCATTTCTCAACGTTATACTCCATTTGCCATATCCTCGCCCACTCATTATGTTTTGGTTAAATGTCAGCAAATTTTATCATGTGAGATCCTCTTGTAATCTTTAGAAAATCATCACTGAGAACCTATCCTGTTGTTTATTATAAGATGCATGTTACATAGAACATAGAACATTACAGCGCAGTACAGGCCCTTCGGCCCTCGATGATGCACCGACCAGTGAAACCAATCTAAAGCCCATCTAACCTACACTATTCCAATATCATCCATATGCTTATCCAATAACCATTTGAATGCTTTTAATGTTGACGAGTCCACTACCGCTGCAGGCAGGGCATTCCACGCCCTTACTACTCTCTGAGTAAAGAACCTACCTCTAACATCTGTCCTATATCTCTCACCCCTCAATTTAAAGCTATGTCCCCTCGTGTTAGCCATCACCATCCGAGGAAAAAGGCTCTCACTATCCACCCTGTCTAATCCTCTGATCATCTTGTATGCCTCTATTAAGTCACCTCTTAACCTTCTTCTCTCTAACGAAAACAACCTCAAGCCCCTCAGCCTTTCCTCATACGATTTTCCCACCATACCAGGCAACATCCTGGTAAATCTCCTCTGCACCCTTTCCAACACTTCCACATCCTTCCTATAATGCGGCGACCAGAGCTGTACGCAATACTCCAAGTGCGGCTGCACCAGAGTTTTGTACAGTTGCAACATGACCTTCTGGCTCCGAAACTCAATCCCTCTACCAATAACAGCTAACACACCGTACGCCTTCTTAACAACCCTATCAACCTGGGTGCCAACTTTCAGGGATCTATGCACATGGACACCCGGATCCCTCTGTTCATCCACACTACCAAGTATCTTACCATTAGCCCAGTACTCTGTATTCTTGTTACTCCTTCCAAAGTGAATCACTTCGCACTTTTCCGCATCAAACTCCATTTGCCACCTCTCAGCCCAGCTCTGCAGCTTATCTATGTCCCTCTGTAACCTGCCACTTCCCTTCACACTGTCTACAACTCCACCGACTTTAGTGTCATCCGCAAATTTACTAACCTATCCTTCTATGCCCTCATCCAGGTCATTAATAAAAATGACAAACAGCAGTGGCCCTAAAACAGATCCTTGCGGTACACCACTAGTAAATGAACTCCAGGATGAATATTTCCCATCAACCACCACCCTTTGTTTTCTTACAGCTAGCCAATTCTTGATCCAAACCACTAAATCACCCTCAATCCCATGTGTCCGTATTTTCTGCAAAAGCTTACCATGGGGAACCTTATCAAATGCTTTGCTGAAATCCATATACACTACATCAACCGCTTTACCCTCATCCACCTCTTTGGTCACCTTCTCAAAGAACTCAATAAGAGAAACATAGAAGCTAGAAGCAGGAGTAGGCCATTCAGCCCTTCGAGCCTGCTCCGCCATTCATTTTGACCATGGGTGATCACAAAATTCAATATCCTGATCCCACCTTCCCCCCATATACCCCCTTAAACCCTTTATCCCCAAGAGCTATATCTAATTTCTTCTTGAAATCACACCAAGTTTTTGGCCTCAACTACTTTCTGTGGTAGTGAATTCCATACATTCACCACCCTCTGGGTGAAGAAATTTCTCCTCACCTCAATCATAAAAGGTTTACTTATCCTCAAATTTTGATCCCCTATTTCCGGACCCCTCCACCATCAGGAACATCTACCCTGTCTAACCCTGTTAGAATTTAATAAGTTTCTATGAGATCCCCTCTCACTCTTCTAAACTCCAATGAATATAATCCTAACCGATGTAGTCGCTCCTCATATGACAGACCTGCCATCCCAGGACTGTTATGCAATAAAATATCATTAAAGTCTTAATCATCAATTTCAGGTGACCACACCATATGCTTAATGTGATGCAAAGGGTTCAGTTAAGCAGACTTGGAGACACACTTGGAGTTGGTTAAACTCCAAAGTGCCTGAAAGCAGGCACAGGGATAGCGATGCGCGATTAGGCAACTGAATCGCCTGTTTATTTCAATCATTTCAGAATCCATCCAGCACCAACAGTGTTGCTCTTGGGCTGGAGGCATCAACAGAGGGCCAATATCATGAGTGGCCAACCACTTAAACCACTGGAATAGGTGCTGGCAGTCATGCAGGAATCTGACCTGGAAAACATTGGGCGAAACTTGGAGCCATCAGCGGAAATGGCCCAAATTCCTGCAAGGATTCTCACCGACGAGATCTCATTTCCTGATTTTCCACACCCCTCGCCCGTGACGTCACAAGGTTGCCGCTCACGAAGGTCAGGAACCTCATTTTAATACATTAGCACATTATTAGCAAGCCATCCCACCCTCATTGAATATTCAATCACACCGGCACGGTTTACGACAGCTCCATGAACCTGGCCACCTCACCTCTGAAGGGGATATTGGAGGTGAGCACGCAGGTTGTCACTACTCACCAGTGAGTCCAATGGGATGGGGGCACCGGAGAGATCATGGGGGACCCAGATCAATCATTCTTGGGGATGAGCGGTGGGTTGAGTCCTGGCAGGTGAGGGGGGAGCGGTAGTGGGAGGAGGGGAGATTACTGCTCACAAATCTCTGTGGCAGTGCCATCCTTGCCTTACTCGGAGATTGCTGGGCCGGTTGCAAGAAAAAGCAAATTCCATGAGCACCTCCTTCATAAAATACAGGTGACACACACACTCCCCCTGTGCGGAGATGGAAGTGAAAGAAGTGTTTCCAGAAGACACAAATTAGATAAGGCCTCTGTTGAGAGCCCTTCTCCATCTCCTCCTCCTCCCTCTGGGAACAGTTTGCCCCAGTCTTTGCTGCCATCTTCTTCTCAATGTGCAGCGGATTGCAACCATGGTATCAATGATTGGGAGGGGGTGATGTGCAGAGACTTTGCAGCAGCAACCCAATGCCTTCCTCATGTACAGCATCCCTTCCCACAGGCTTCAACTGTAACCAACTCCTTATCCGAATCCAAACACTTCCATCAACAGAACCAATAGAAAATATGTAGCAACTGCCCTGCAAATTGTTAATCATCCATTTAAATAGCAGTGACGGAGGTATTTCCTGCTGATGGACCCACGTTCTGTATTTTAAAAGACGGGTGGGGGGAAGGTTAAGTTGAGCATTCAGGTCAACAATGACAACACCAGCATCAAAATGGCTTCACATGGTGACTGATATCACGATGGCACGGTGGTTAGCACTGCTGCCTCGCAGCGCCAGGGTCCCAGGTTCAATTCTGGCTTGGGGTCACTGTCTGCGTGGAGTTTGCACATTCTCCCCGTGTCTGCGTGGGTTTCCTCCGGGTGTTCCGGTTTCCTTCCAAAGATGTGTGGGTTATGTTGATTGGCTATGCTAAATTGTCTGGGGGATTAGCAGGGTAAATATGTGGAGTTACGGGAAAAGGGCCTGGGTGGGATGTGGTCGGTACAGACTCGATGGGCCAAATGGCCTCCTTCTGTGCTGTCGGGATTCTGTTTTACAATTCTGCATACTTCTGGCAAACGCACCAATCCCCCACACTAATGCCCTTACCAAAATAGCATTCAGCCGAGGGCATGTTGGATAGGTGCAAATGTGGCCTACAGCCCATTTTGGTACCAAAACAGTACCCATACAACTGAATGTATGCGTGCTACATCACCCAATTTTGTGCACATCAGTTCTTAAGGGGTTTGACAGGGCAGATTCTGGGAGAATGTTTCCTGTGGTAGGGGAGTGTAGAAATAGGTGATACATCGAACAAAAGACAACTCTGAGGCATTACTTTTCGCAAGCAAAGTAAGGAAGTTACATATAATTTAGAAAATAGGATTAATGGGAGGTATTACTTTTTGGCAAGTACGTTGCAGATAACTTCAAAAATGAGAATCTAAACAGGCTCGAGGAGCAAATGGAATTCCAAGATTTGAACAATCTTCCCAGGATTTGATGCCTATTGGCGGGAGCCCACATTCTGGATGTGATCCCAAAATGAAGCTACAGTGCGTAGAATCCTTACTGAGCTGCAGAATCCTTAAACACAGTGAGGCTTAATGGTTGTCTCAATTCCATACATCAGCTGGATGTGAAGGTTTTGAGGCTCTTTTTTTTGTAATCAAATCTTTAGAGACCATGCTACCCATGTTACATTCTTTGGTTATTCAATGCAAACACATCAATCATACACAAGGATTGGTGAAACAATAATGGGTTTCTTTAGTTGAAGACTCTATACAGCTCACAGGGAGCTAAGTACAAAACTTCTATCGCTGCTGCTCGTAGACTGACTAACAAGTCATGGGACTAATACATCATAACCTGTTGAGGTACAGTGATTGACTGTAGTTTAATATGTATTTGCTTAGAGGTATATGCTTATCGCAGTACAACACGGTGCAGCACTGTGGGGGTTGCTATCTGTTGGATGAGATGGTAAACCCTGTCTGTTCTACAAGTGGACATTACAGATTCCATGGAACTATGGAAGAAGAGCGAGGGAGTTATCCTTGGTGTCCACGCCAGTATTTATTCCTCAGACACCAACAAGTAAAAACTGTTTCTCTGGTGATTGCTGTTAGTGAGAGTTTATTGTGTGTAAACTGGCTGCCTTATTTCCTACATTTACAACAGTGACGACACTTCAAAAGTATTTCATCAGCTGTATAATGCTTTGGGATGTTATGAATGGTGCTACATAAATGCAAATTACTTTGGGATGTCTTGAATGGCACTATGTAAATGCTTGATTTTCTTACTGTCTTACTGTAAAGTAAAATCTCAAAAGACAAATTTGCATTGGTTGTGGTTATATTGGTTTGAAACCTTGCTGTAATGGTACCATGCAACTTGTCAAAATTTAGGTTGCACATTAGATCAGTTAGAGTTACAATGATATTTCGTGCTCATTGTTCCAAAGGGCTTCAGTGCTCATTCAGATAACGTAAGGTTAAATTGAAAATTGTAATTTAAAAAGGACTGGATGTTTTATTAAAGTAAACTTATTAGTCACAAGTAGACTTACATTAACACTGCAATAAGTCACTGTGAAAATCCCCGAGTCGCCACACTCCGGCACCTGTGGGTACACTGAGGGAGAATTTAGCATGGCCAATGCACCTAACCAGTACATCTTTGGACTGTGGGAGGAAACCGGAGCACCCAGAGGAATGCCACGCAGACACAGGGAGAACGGGCAAACTCCACACAGACAGTGACCCAAGGCCAGAATTGAACCCGGGTCCCTGGTGCTGTGAGGCAGCAGTGCTAACCACTGTGCCACCGTACCGCCACATTGAATATTCTAAACAGGGAGACATTGTTTTGCCCCAGAAACAAATGAGTGTGTTACTTTTACAACAGCATGGATTCTGACAGGAGAGCCACTGACTGTAAAGGATCAATCCCACCTTATTTCTATTTCCTCCCTTATCAAACCAAAGAGAAATGCTTTATTGCCAAAATCAAATAGATTGTGTCTCAACTGATCAAGCCCCTCGCAGGTTGGATGACAGATTTCTGCGTTACCTACTCTGCCTTTTGCGCCAGCTTCATAATTAAACATTTGGCTCCACAAATTAGCCTGCCATTATTTAAAGGAGCAAGCCAGTCTGGTCTAATGACTTGTTAATTATTTCTCTAAATCAATTAGTGCGCAATTTAATCGGTGAGGCGCTGGTGTCCGACGCCACCAATTAAACCATCCACAACAGATGTTTCAGCTTGATCTTTCAAACTAAGAGGATAAATACACATTGAAAGATACCGTGCTGCAGCAAGATCACAATTTCAGTTTATTTTTTTCGAGCAGACTATTCTAAATTGTCGCGGGAATGATGTCTGTAGCACAGCAGGTAAAATTTATATTCCAGCAATAAGAACATAAGAACTAGGAGCAGGAGTAGACCATCTGGCCCCTCGAGCCTGTTCCGCCATTCAATAAGATCATGCTGATCTTTTCGTGGACTCAGCTCCACTTTCCCGCCCGCTCACCATAACCCTTAATTCCTTTACTGTTCAAAAATCTATCCATCCTTGCCTTAAAACATTCAATGAGGTAGCCTCAACTGCTTCACTGGGCAGGGAATTCCACAGATTCACAACCTTTTGGGTGAAGAAGTTCCCCCTCAACTCAGTCCTAAATCTGCTCCCCCTTATTTTGAGGCTATGACCCCCTAGTTCTAGTTTCACCTGCCGGTGGAAACAACCTCCCTGCTTCTATCTTATCTATTTCTTTCATAATCTCATATGTTTCTATAAGATCTCCCCTCATTCTTCTGAATTCCAATGAGTACAGCCCCAGTCTACTCAGTCTCTCCTCATAAGCCAACCCTCTCAACTCCAGAAACAATCTAGTGAATCTCCTCTGCACCCCCTCCAGTGCCAGTATATCCTTTCTCAAGCTAGGAGACCAAAACTGTACACAGTCCTCCCGGTGTGGCCTCACTAGCACCTTATACAGTTGTAACATAACCTCGCTGTTTGTAAATTCCATCCCTCTCGCAATGAAGGACAAAATTCCATTTGCCTTCTAATGACTTGTTCCAAGGCAACTACGGTGACAGAGTAGAAGCAGGTGCAAGACCTTTTTACCAACTTTCAGGGAGGTGCTTTTGACTTACCTACGCTCAGGCAAAGTTAGTAGAACTGTGGAAATAGAGAAGTGGATTGTGTTTGCAGGTGTTGTAATGAACTATCGCACGCACTGAGGACTGCAATTTACTGATCCAACTTTTCACGTGGTATGGGGTACTCTTGGTGGCAACACCCCTCAGCCTGCAACATAATCAGGAAGAGGGGGGAGGGCACACACAGCTCTTAAGGAACACTTCTATCTCCATTTCACCCAGGAGCACTGCCTGAAGCAACTCTAGTTCAACTCTGGCTGCAGCTCTGTGCTGCCTCCTTCAACTAAACCAGGGCAGCATGTCTGGATGTCGACAGCACTGCCAATGGCTGTAGAGGTCACAGTGGCATTGAACTCTTCTGAGTCTGGATCTTTCCTGCAGGGAGTATGTTCCCAATGGTGGGGGGAGTCCAGATCTAGGGGGATCAAAGCGTGACGACAAGGGATAAACCTGTTAGGACTGAGGTGAGGAGAAATTTCTTCACTCAGAGAGTGGTGCATGTGTGAAATTCACCACCTCAAAAAGTAGTTGAGGCCAAAACCTTGTGTGATTTCAAGAAGAAATTAGATATTGCTCCTGGGATTAAAAGGATCAAGGGATATGGGGGGGAAGGAGGGATCAGGATATTGAATTTGATGAACAACCATGATCAAAATGAATGGCGGAGCAAGCTTGAAGGATCGAATAGTCTATACCTTTCTATGTTTCCATGTCTGTGTTGGACGAGGCAACATCCCCCAATATACCCTCCATTGGAGCATTTGGGAATTGATGGAAGCTATCAATGCCAGGTTTATTTGTGTCTTTCTTGGCAGGGTGAAGGAGGATGAGAGGGCATGTGGTTTTGACAGGATAATAGAATTCCCAATGATGCACTGCACCACTGAGTACATGAATGTGGCTATGTCGGTCCTCCATGTTAACAGGGAAGGCATACGTTTGTGAGGGCTACTGTTCTACAATTTTACTTTGAGTAAGGATTAAAACTATCGCTCTTAAGATATTTCAAACAAAAATTAGCACCAACAGCAGATTTACATGGAGTTTGCAGTTACGTTTATTAAGCAGTGAAAGAGGTTGATGTAAGCTTGTTTAAACAACCTTTCATTGCACACGAAGAATGAATTGTATCCATGCATAACCCCTAAACTGGCAGCTGCCACATTGCCTTAATTCTGAGGCAGTTTCCTGTCAACCCCTCCAACGCTTACACCTTCATGGAGATACAAACGCTAGCTCCCTGAAGTCAAAGGCCAATTGTGAATCGTGATCACAAATGGGTCTTAACAAATGGTCTCACAATGTATGCTGGATGTATAACTTCATCCTCAAAACTAACCTCCTCCAACCCTTCTTATGTTTGTGGAAAAGAGGCTTTGAAAAAAATAGACATGGCACTTGAAAGGAAATTAGTGTTTGTTTCTGAAAAATCAGATTAATTTTATGGTAATCATCATGCGTTAACCTGAAGAGCAAGCCTTAACCAACTGTTAACCTTTCCCCTTATAATAACTCCAGGATTTTGCTGTGAAGGAACGGTGCTTTTATTGCACAAATGAAAATAAACAATAACCACAAGCCTGTGGTGAGCACAACTGCTCCCAACCAGGACTAAAAGGGTTAATGGACCCTCTCAGGGTCTTGCTTTACATGGGGCTCGGTATACGAATTCCACCTGGTGAGCTAATTACCAGTCCTCAGGGAGATTGCAATTCAGTGAGCCCAAATGGAAGATCAGTTAATGGTTCCCTGTGCAGATCATGGGGGTTATCACACCTCTCTAAATCATATATTGCTTAAACTGAATACAGAAGATGAAGTGGACTCTGTTGAGGCTTTGTTGTTCAGGCTTTGAAACAGACATTTTTATTTGTGGCTGATGGAATAGTGCTAAGTTAGATTGTAGAGCAAGGATGAAGTGGTCAATAGATCTGGAAACAGGAACTGTCAATGTTTTAAGATTAAAAGATTTACAAAACAGGCGTCACTGGAGCCTCTTTGGAAAAACGCTTCATAAAATTTTAAAACAAACATCCGCGAGTTCCTGTTCAGTGTCTAGCAACATTTGATCTCAAATATTCCCTTCAAACTGGCAGTTAATGTTTCAGAGATTGAGAGAATAGTTGCTTAATTATGTCATCATGGCTGTGTTGTAAATAATTGACAAGTAGAATAATGAAAAAAACAGGATAACCCATTTCAGATGTTTCAGTGATGTTGTTCTGTAACACTGAGCACCAAATACTCCATCCTCACTTGCAGCAGCGGCGAACGGTCGGAGAATTCCGGCCATTATTGAGTTGTCAGGGAGAAAATCGGACCTCTCAGGGACAAAGGAGGGGAATTATGCTTAGAACCCAAGGGAATAGGGGAGATCCTAAATGAATACTTTGCATCGGTATTCACAAAGGAGAGGGGCGTGTTAACCGGGAGTGTCTCGGAGGGAGGTGTTGACCCGTTAGAGAAAATCTCCATTACAAGAGAGGAAGTGTTAGGTTTTTTAGGGAACATTAAAACTGACAAAGCCCCAGGACCTGATGGCATCTATCCTCGACTGCTCAGGGAGACGAGAGGTGAAATTGCTGGGCCTCTGACGGAAATCTTTGTCGCTTCTTTGGACACGGGTGAGGTCCCTGAGGATTGGAGGATAGCGAATGTGGTCCCGTTGTTTAAGAAGGGTAGCAGGGATAACCCAGGAAATTATAGGCCGGTGAGCTTGACGTCCGTGGTAGGGAAGTTGTTGGAGAGGATTCTTAGAGACAGGATGTATGTGCATTTAGAACGAAACAATCTCATTAGTGACAGACAGCATGGTTTTGTAAGAGGGAGGTCGTGCCTTACAAATTTGGTGGAGTTTTTTGAGGAAGTGACAAAAACGGTTGATGAAGGAAGGGCCGTGGATGTCGTCTATATGGATTGCAGTAAGGCATTTGACAAAGTCCCACATGGCAGGTTGGTTAAGAAGGTTAAGGCTCATGGGATACAAGGAGAAGTGGCTAGATGGGTGGAGAACTGGCTTGGCCATAGGAGACAGAGGGTAGTGGTCGAAGGGTCTTTTTCCGGCTGGAGGTCTGTGACCAGTGGTGTTCCGCAGGGCTCTGTACTGGGACATCTGCTATTTGTGATATATATAAACGATTTGGAAGAAGGTGTAACTGGTGTAATCAGCAAGTTTGCGGATGACACGAAGATGGCTGGAATTGCGGATAGCGAAGAGCATTGTCGGGCAATACAGCAGGATATAGATAGGCTGGAAAATTGGGCGGAGAGGTGGCAGATGGAGTTTAATCCGGATAAATGCGAAGTGATGCATTTTGGAAGAAATAATGTAGGGAGGAGTTATACAATAAATGGCAGAGTCATCAGGAGTATAGAAACACAGAGGGACCTAGGTGTGCAAGTCCACAAATCCTTGAAGGCGGCAACACAGGTGGAGAAAGTGGTGAAGAAGGCATATGGTATGCTTGCCTTTATAGGACGGGGTATAGAGTATAAAAGCTGGAGTCTGATGATGCAGCTGTATAGAACGCTGGTTAGGCCACATTTGGAGTACTGCATCCAGTTCTGGTCGCCGCACTACCAGAAGGACGTGGAGGCATTGGAGAAAGTGCAGAGAAGGTTTACCAGGATGTTGCCTGGTATGGAGGGTCTTAGCTATGAGGAGAGATTGGGTAGACTGGGGTTGTTCTCCTTGGAAAGACGGAGAATGAGGGGAGATCTAATAGAGGTATACAAGATTATGAAGGGTATAGATAGGGTGAACAGTGGGAAGCTTTTTCCCAGGTCGGAGGTGACGATCACGAGGGGTCACGGGCTCAAGCTGAGAGGGACGAAGTATAACTCAGACATCAGAGGGACGTTTTTTACACAGAGGGTGGTGGGGGCCTGGAATGCGCTGCCAAGTAGGGTGGTGGAGGCAGGCACGCTGACATCGTTTAAGACTTACCTGGATAGTCACATGAGCAGCCTGGGAATGGAGGGATACAAATGATTGGTCTAGTTGGACCAAGGAGCGGCACAGGCTTGGAGGGCCGAAGGGCCTGTTTCCTGTGCTGTACTGTTCTTTGTTCTTTGTTCTTATTATCTCTCATTTTCTCTCCACAGATGTTGCCATGTTTCAGAGTCACATGGACTCAAAATATTTTTCAGCATTTTCAATTTTAATTTTAATTTTCTACAATGTTATCTTTTTGATTTGATTTGATTTCATTTATTATTGTCACATGTATTAACATTCAATGAAAAGTATTGTTTCTTACGCGCTATACGGACAAAACATACCGTCCATAGAGAAGGAAAGGAGAGAGTGCAGAATGTCGTGTTACAGTCATAGCTAGGGTGTAGAGAAAGATCAGCTTAATGCAAGGTAAGTCCATTCAGAAGTCTGACAGCAGCAGGGAAGAAGCTGTTCTTGAGTTGATTGGCACGTGACCTCAGACTTTTGTATCTTTTTCCTGATGGAAGAAGATGAAAGAGAGAGTGTCCGGGGTGCGTGGGGTCCTTAATTATACTGGCTGCTTTGCCAAGGCAGTGGGAAGTGTAGACAGAGTTACTGGATGGAAGGATGGTTTGCACGATAGATTGGGCAACATTCACGACCTTTTGTAGTTCCTTGTGGTCTTGGGCAGAGCAGGAGCCATACCAAGCTGTGATACAACCAGTCTCCATATACGGGAGTCCTCTGCACTGGTCCTTTGGACGAGCTTGGAATTGCAATCCTCTGGCACTCTGCCAGTTTTTCTGACAATTGGGATCTTTGCAATGATAGGGGCTGGGGTTGAAGTACACTGGGGAAGCTGGCTTCAAAATACTCAGTTACCCAACCCCCACACCAACATGGGTTGCCGGCATCGGGGTGTCAGGGCTGTCCTGATGAGTCCCCTGGCGGACCCCCTTCTCACGACCCCTTTTGCGGCCCACCCATGCATGCCTCCCTGCACTGCAAGCAGCCCACCTGAACTCAATCCCCTGCACAACCACCCCCCCCGTATGACAACCGCCCCTCGCACACTCCCCCCCTGCACAACCATTCCCCCTGCACGACCACCCCACTACATGTCCTTCGCCCTGCATGACCACCCCCCTACATGACCTTTGCCCCTGCTCGACCACCCCCCTTGCACAGCTCCACCCTGCATAAGCTCCCCTTCATTGTGAATGCCCTCCCATCATAGCCCCACCCCTACTCAGGCCCTGCCCCATTGGCACAGCTCGTGGCATACTGCCAGGTGGGCAGTGTCAGGGTGTTAGGTGGGCAATGCCTGGCCATCCCCTTGACCTGGCCTCTGATCCCCCCCAGTGTGACCATGGCACCTGGTCCCCATTACTGCAGAGCAGTGGTGATTCTCGCTGGCTTGACACCTCACCGACAAAGAGGGCGGAAGCAAGCGTGCCAAGCCAGGTAAATCCTTTTAACTTCCATTGTTTTTATGTTAACTGGCTTCGCTCTGGCAAAACTGGCCGGCACGAATCGGATTTTTGGCTTCCCACGTTATCTGCCTAACTCACCATGCCAATCAAGTGGCATGGTCAGCCATAAGATCGTGCCTATTAAGTCTGAAATCTGGACTCACCTGCAACATTTGGTGATGAAGAGCTGGTATCGTGGCAATTGAACGGAAGCTGTCTTGGAACTAAGGGCAGAATTCTCCCGTCCGGGATCAGGGCAGAAGCGTGGACAGGGAATGCATTCTGCTGTGGAGGGTGATGGGAAACCACACCATACCTCCCATCCTCAGCATGGCCAAGCAGTGCCCACCTAGCACCCTGACACTGCCCAGCTGGCAGTGTCCAGGGGCTGTGCCAATGGGGTGGGGCTTGAGTGGAGGTGGGGCTATGATGAGAGGGCATGCACAATGAAGGGGGGCTTATGCAGGGTGGAGCTCTGCCGGGGGGGGGGGGGGGGGGGGGGGGGGGGGGGTGGCTGTGCAGGGGGGGTGGTCATGTGGGGGGTGCATCCAGTGAGGGGTGGTTGTGCAGGAGATTTGCACCATTTTCTGTGGTGGGTCAGGCTTGGTGGTCCACTTCCTACCATCGTTTCTAGGTGCCATATTTAAAAGGTTCCCAACATCGCTGACTCACCATTGAAGAAGCTGGGCCTCCTGAAGGAAGAAGATGGATTTCCAGGAACACTCCGAGGCTGGAAGATGGATCTCTTCAATGATAGTGAAGCTAGAAGTCCCCCCTCCCCGACCCACGATAAATGCTCCCCCCATCCGCTGTTCTAGGGTCACTGGCAACCTCCATCCAGAACTCCTGAGGCAGCCCCAAGATGTCTACAAGTAAATTCCAACTTTTCCACACCATGTTGTCCAGGCCTGTTCTGTTTTTCTGCTGGTGTCACGCAGAATGAAGCATTGGGGATAGATTCCAGTTGGGTCTTCACCATTGGCAGGAAGAAACTGGTTTCGCAGCAGCTGCCAGCGGGGTTCCTGATCCGCCATGGCAGGTAGCTTCAGAAGATCCCATTGTAATTTAATGCTAGGGTCAAACCAACGTTAGGGCTTCCCACTGAATTCTGCTGTCCCTGCCCCCCCCCTCCCCCCGCCCCACCACCCCCCCACCCCCGTCGTAGATTCTGCCAGTGGGGGCATGGGAAAATTCCATCCTAAGTGTGAATTATGACCGGGAAGATGCTGGGAAATTGTTTTCCTGGTTGGAGATTCCACAACCTGGGGGCGTAGTCCGAGGATAAGAGTCAATCATTTGGAACTAAGATGAGGAATGATTTCTTCACTCAAAGTGTCGTGGTTCTTTGGAATTCTCTTCAGAGCTCTGTGGGTGCTCAGTTATTGAGTATATTCAAGATTGGACTTAAGAGACTTTTGGACACTAAAGCAATGAAGGAATGTGTGAATTGAGTGAGAAAATGAAGTTGAGGTGGAAAATCAGCATGATCTTATTGAATGCTTGACTGTGCTCAAGGGGCACAGGACTCCTGCTCCTGTTTCTTATAGGTGAGGTAGTGGCACAGTGGTACTGTCACCAGACTAGTAGTCCAGAGACCTAGGGTAATGCTCTGAGTACCTGGTTCAAATCCCACCAGGGCAGATGGTGAAATTTGAATCAATTAAAAGTCTGGAATTAAAAATCTAATGATGACCATGTAACCATTGGCGATTGTTGTAATTACTAATGTCCTGGAGGGAAGGAAACAAAGAACAGAACAGCACAGGAAACAGGTCCTTCAGCCCTCCAATCCTGTGCCGCTCATTGGTCCAACTAGACCATTCATTTGTATGCCCCCATTCCCTGAATTCAGTGCAGATAAATATCTCCTGTTGGTTATTTATAAAAGCTGTATTCATTATTCAGCTGTTATAAATCATAAACGCATTAAAAAGATTTTAACAAACACTACAAATGAGATTCATGTTTGCTCTTGATAAGCACAGTTTCTGTTTCCCCTAAGGAAAAGATTCTCATTGCTTACAGGGACTTTCCTACAGCTGAGCAGAATAAAATGTGAACATGTACATTTCAGGCTCGTAAAGGCTTTTTTGACATAATCTAATGACCTCTGATTCTCATCATAATGTTTCTTTTTAATCAGTAAACAAATTCAAAACTTATTCCTGTTCTTGAGTACATCTTCACATTTGGGGGGTCAAATTTTCCAATGATGAGTTAGTAAGTGTCCGGTTTTGTAAAAGTTTAATTATTAGTGTCACAAGTAGGCTTACATTAACACTGCAATGAAATTACTGTGAAAATCCCCTAGTTACCACACTCTGGTGCCTGTTCGGGTACACTGAGGGAGAATTTAGCATGGCCAATGCACCCTAACCAGCACATGGAGTAGCACGGTGGCACAGTGTTTAGCACTGCTGCCTCACAGTGCCAGGGACCCGGGTTCGATTCCCAGCTTGGGTCACAGTCTGTGTGGAGTCTTCATGTTCTCCCTGTGTCTGCTTGTGTTTCCTCTGGGTGCTCCAGTTACCTCCCACAGCCCGAAGGACATGCTGGTTAGGTGCATTGGCCATGCTAAATTCTCCCTCAGGGTACCCTAACAGGCGCCGGAGTGTGGCGACTAGATGATTTTCACAGTAACTTTGCAGTGTTGATGTAAGCCTACTTGTGACACTAATAAATAAACTTTTGCCTTTTAACTTTGACAAAGGGTCATCTGGACTCAAAACGTCAGCTCTTTTCTTTCCTTACAGGTGCTGCCAGAACTGCTGAGGTTTACCAGCATTCTGGTTAAATAAACTTTACTTCTTTGGAGTGTGGGAGGAAACCGGAGCATCCAGAGGAAACGCACGCAGACACGGGGAGAACATGCAGGCTCCACACAGACAGTGACACAGGCCAGAATTAAACCTGGGTCCCTGGCGCTGTGAGGCAGCAGTGCTGACGTCTGTGCCACCATGCTGCCCTGATCCAAGTAAAAGACCTTCAGATCCAGTAACCAACTTTAAACTTTATTTCAACCTGGTTGCAGAACTTTACAAGTTATTTAAGTTATTTTGTGGTGCTTTCTGCTGTGTATTTATATTACAGTTCAACTAATATATTATCTGATCTCCTTAATGTTACCATTGGTTGGTCAATCCATCACAATCATTATATGCACAGCGGAACGCACTACTAATTTAAACAACCTGTAAAATTCAACAACGAGGTTCAGGTAAAGTTTTACAGTTTCAGGTTGGTCACTGGGTCTGAAGGTCTTTTACTTGTACTGGCCCCTTAGCACAGACCATAACAGGACAACGCAATGATAAAATAATTTTTAAAAAGCAGATTCCCAGCATGGGTCACTGTCCGTGTGGAATCTGCACATGGGTTAGCCATGTTAGGAACACACGTAGCAACCTTTAATTCATTTTTCGATTATTTTACCTGTTCTTTGGCTTTGAGTGACTTGCATACCGAAACACCTAAATTCCTCTGCTCCTCTATCGCTCTATGTTTTGCGATGGTAAGTGATGTTTTAGGTTAATTGCCTCTATTAATCAGATGCATCTTGATTTAAAGGGTTGCTATTATGTCGTAAATTTCTTTTGGCAGACTTTGTACCCAGTTTGCAAACTGCTGATTTAGTGATACAATCAATACAGCCGGTAATGGAGTTTTATCTTTTGAATTGGTCCTATCCAGGCAAGTTGATGAATCTTTGAAAGATATCACAGGTAATAGGCATTTATGACGCATTGTATTCCCTTCGTCAATCAGCAACATTATCATCACCAAAACCCCCATCATCATTATCCTGGATGGACCAGAAACTTAACTGTACCAGCCATTTAAATAAAAGGAATCTAACTGTGGTTCTGCAGCAGGCTTATTTGTCGCAGTTAGGAGTGTGGCAAATACTCTCCTGGCACAGCTCCAACCATGCTTAAGCAGTTTGATGCATCCAGGAAAAAGCAGCCCGCTTGATTGATATCCCACCCATCTCAAATATTCACTTCCTCCACCACTTGCATAATGCAGCTGCAGTTTGCAAGTTGCATTCCTCCAACTTGTTTCTTCGAGAGCACCTCGCAAACTGCAACCAATACAGCCAAGTGCAAGTACATGGGGATATCGCTATCCTTCAAGTTTCCCCCCAAGTCAGCCTCCGTTCTGACTTGGAGATATATCACTGCTCTTTCATCATCACTTCGTGAAAACCCTGGAACTCCTTACCTAACAGTACAACAGGGTGTACCTTCACCACACAAACTACAGCAGCTGAAGAAGGCCTCTTGCCACCTTCTTCTGAAGGACAATTAGAAATGGGCAATAAATGCTGGCCTTGATAGTAACACCTGGATCCCACAAATGAAGAAAATCAATGTAGATGTAAGCTCAAATTAGCCAACAAAGGAATCTAACTGTGGTTCTGCAGCAGGCTTAGTTGTCACAGTAACTCAAAGAATCATTGTTTATTTAAATTTTGTACAATCTAAGTGAGAAAATAAAGAAGTGGAGAAGGAGTTCATTTACAATGTCATTACTGTTTCACTAGTTAAAGTGGTTTATTTAATTATGTGGGCCCTTTGCCTCAGTTGGTTCTTCAAAGCTGTAATTACAGATAGAAACAGATCATTTGAAAAGCGCAAAGATCATCAATGCTCAATATTTGATACATAGGCCAATATTTAGAAATCACTTCTAGTTGCGCTTGAAAACATTTGGCTCTGTTACTAGGACTTGCAGATGGTTCTGTTTTACTATGGCAGGGCTTCCTTTATTTACTTATTTCATTTGTCTGTCATTTCTACGTACGGAGCTAGTATTGAAACCAATCGATAGGTGATGCAAAAAGTAAGCAACCTTAGTCTTTCAGAGCTTTTTAGCAGCCTCAGAATATTTCAGCTGGGTTTCTGTCTTGCAAAAACCTGTCAATATTCTTCAATGGGTACTTCAGACATATGTGAAAATAATTGGTAATCAGAATTGAATTACAGGCACATTCATAGTGTGAAATATTGATGGAGTCATTACCGAAGCATTCATCTTTCTTCCTGTTTTCAGTGCAGATTGATCCGCTGCGCATTTTCGTGCTGCTTTTGTTTCCGAGTATTTCTCTTTAAAGACACAGTACAAAGATTGTTTGGGGTCAACGCAAGCAGCTGCCATGGGATATATCCATACATTAATGTTTGCAAAACTACAAAGCGAATTTAGTTGCTTCACCGTAATGCTCCTGAATCCATAATACTAGACGACAAGCTCAGAGGAACCCCAGGCATTGAGTATGACCAGTGGACCTGAATCTGAATCGAGTTGACTTTGGCTAAGTTGTGTTCTTGTTTAGTTTTGGTTCACTTGGTACTTGAATTGGAATCCTTTTTAACAAAAGAGCTTGCATCTTTTTTTAAAAATGAGAGGAAATGTTCCACATTTTACCATTCCGTCTCTCGCTTTCTGCAGGAGTGACAGGTATCAATGCCTGACCCAACCAGAGGAACAGCAACAATGGAGGTCATTCTGAAAGTGACAGAGTACAATTTCCAAAAGAAAATACTGCACGTGCCAGAAGTCTGAAGTAAAAACAGAAAGTGGGCAATCTTCCTTAAGTGTCAAATAAGTCTGAAAACCGGAGTGTTTCAGCCTAAACTTGCCGGAGAAGCCGGCTGAAGACTGCTTGGGGTGCCATTGCGCAGGCGCCCCAATCTCCCAATGCACTGGGAGATCTCTGATCGACCAGCACGGTGGGCCAGAAAGATCACGTCCGAAATGATGTAAATGCTCAGCAGGTCAGACAGCATCTATGGAGAGAAATCGAGTGCAATTTGTAATGCCCAGCAACTGGCATTCATTTCTGGGTGGTTTCACTATTAAACATTCCTGAAGGCCTAACAAATGATTGTTTGTGAAACACCAATGGTGTGGAGTGGGATGAGGTGGGCATGGGATTTCTAATTCTTGCCCTCACTGATAGAACATGCACCCTTCTCCCGTACCACTGACGCAGTGGAGGAAATTCATAGGTTAACAGCCTGGTTGTGGCACTGGAGCATTGACTACAATTCAGGCGCAGGCCAATGTTACTCAGTGCTGTGCTATCAATCTTTAAACGTTTGCTTTGAAAATGTTCATGTGAACGGTATTACTGAATTGAATTCAAACATGAAAAATTGATCTGTCAGTACATTCAGAAATCCTTTGCTCGCAATCTAAAAACGCAACCGCTACTCATTAATTGGTCTAGTGTATTGTTCATAGCACTTTACAATTTTCCCCAATTATATTAATGATGTAAGGGTCCATTTAACAGACATCCATCCAGTTGTCACACTTTTACATCTGCCTTTAATGAGGGTTTCCTGGAGATATACTGAAGTCAGGATTTTTTTAAGCTTCAAGATGTCTTTCTGAACAGACTGCGGTAAGTAGTGAAGTGCCGTGGAGAGCAGAACTGGATCAAGAGTTGAATCCTTTGCTTTGAAATCTGGCAGAACAAATGAAGATTGAACATTTTGTTGCATTTAAGTTTTACTCCTTTTCTTTACAATTAATCTAAACAAATTGTATTTATTTTCCCCAAAATATTCAAGGAGATATTTATAAAAATAAACCAAGACTGTGACACATTCATTAGTTTCACAAAGAATGGGGAGTTAACACGTCCATCAGAATGGACCGAGGATGAAATTACATCAGATATATTCTGAACAGTTTGTCCACCTTGAATAGGCATGGTTTAAACACAAATTATATTTGTAGCAAGCTTCAGTAGGTGAACAGAACAGTGTCATTCAGTTGTGACATCTAATTTGTCTCAGTTTAGGAGACCCGTATCCCACAATTAACACTTCCAAATTATAACAGGAAGCAAACGAATGTGCTGACTCATTGCTGAGGTTTTAATTCCCTGGATGTCTGTGGGCATATTGTATCAGCTGGCCTTCAAAGTTCAGCTGCAGGGTATTGATTTGCTGTGGGGACCAGCTTTAATGAATCTGATGAACTGAACACGAGGAAGGATTAAGGTTTCATTTGGTGCCTGATGGAATAGAATTGCTTTTCAGCGCGTATATCAGGTTTCTGAGGATCAGCCGGGGAAGATGCCCTTCAAGGTAAGCTAATTTTGTTCCTTTAGAGCAATGGGAGGAATGGTGGTACTCGACCAGAACCCACAAGAGGAGTGTAGGCTCCTCTCGCTCAGGCTCCCACTGCCTCCATCCCAAAGGCACCTGTTTCTGTTTTCAGCTTGGGCCCAGACACCCACTGGTCGCATTAGTTGAGAAGTTGTTCAGTGTGGCTGTTAAAATTGGCTGGGTGACCTTCTGACTTGGAAGTTAAATTCTGCCTCATTGTCAGTCTGTGATCAGACACTATAGCTAAGAAAGCCCACCATCGTCTCTACTTTCTCAGGAAGCTACGACTCTCACCAATTTTTACAGATGCACCATAGAAATATCCTTTCCAGTTGTATCACAGCTTGGTTAGGCTCCTGCTGTGACCAAGACCGCAAGAAGCTACAAAGAAACTACAAAGGATTGTGAACAAAGCCCAGTCCATCACGCAAACCAACCCCCATCCATCCATTGACTCCGTCTACACCTCCCATTGCCTTGGAAAAGCAGTCAGCATAATCAAGGACCCAACACACTCCGGACATTCTCTGTTCCACCTTCTTCTGTCGGGAAAAAAATACAAAAATCTGAGATCACGTATCAACCAATTCAAGAACAGCCTCTTCCCTGCTGCCATCAGACTTTTGAATGGACCTACTTTATATTAAGTTGATCTTTCCCTACACCCTAGCTATGACGGTAACCTCAACCTTAGCTCTTCACGACCTTGTCTCCCTTTGGCTGCCGGGTTTGGGAAACCTGATCAGTCAGCTTTAAACCTGGAAAAGAGATCAAATCTGAGGAATACAGCCTTGTTAAAATATTCAAATGAGCAACCCATGTCCATGGAGCAGGGTGGTTCTTTGCATCCTGACCCACTTCCATTAAGCCCAGAGGTGGCCACATGTGGGACAGGTTGGGTTTGGGTTTGAGATTTTTTCACATGTTCCAACCAAAACCCACCATTTTAGGAGGCTATAATTCCAACTCAGTCTCTAATTAATTCATCACCATTAACAAAAAGTCTTCTAATAACCTAAAAATGTTACTGTGCAGAAAATTTCCAGATTTAATGTTAAATATTGCAGCAGGGGAGTCTCTGCAAATAATTGTAAGACAAACTCAGAATGCTTTTAATGTTATATTAATTAAGCAGTTGGTAAACATTACTGAATGGAACAGCATTGGCCAAGCTTGAGGTTTTTAATTTAAGACAAATTAATCTTTGATTCTTTTTATCGTCGTACAGAACATTAAACATAAAATCACACACTTCAGCTTATTAAAATTATTTTTTTTCTTAAGTATACCTTTTTAAATGTAATTATTAACTTCTCTGGATGGTAAAAGTTTAGAGGAAATGGGAAAAGTTCAGAGGAGATGTGCGAGGCAAGTTTTTTACATAGAGGGTGGTGAATGTCTGGAACGTGCTGCCCGGGGAGGTGATGGGAACAGGTACAATCGCAGCATCTTAGGGGGAAACTAGGAAAACACATGAATAGGACAGGAATGGAAGTATACGGACTCTGTTTGTGCATACAGTTTTAGTTTAGGCAGGCATCATGATCGGCGGAGGCTTGGAGGGCTGAAGGGGCGGATCCTATGCTGTACCTTTCTTTGTTCTTTGTAAATAGTGTGACGACTGAGAAAACAAATGGTATAATGGTTTTCAATTAATTCAAAGAGTCTAGGAAGTACGATAGGCATCCACTGACCTGTCAAGTGCCCGGGTGGCACAAGGTGCAACAGGCCCTCTCAATAAGAGGCAATATCAGCCAACAGCCGAGACTCCCATTGCCCCTAGTCTAACAACACCAGGTTAAAGTCCAACAGGTTTATTTGGTAGCAAAAGCCATTGGACTGGGGTAAACACCAGGGGCATCCACTCTGGTACTGTCCAACAGTAAAGTCCAACAGGTTTATTTGGTAGCAGGACTTTAACCTGGTGTTGTTAGACTTTTTACTGTGTTTACCCCAGTCCAACGCTGGCATCTCCACATCATGGCAAAATGTCGCCAGTGATTTCAGATGAATTGCTTTCTACTTCTGAAAGTGGAAGTACAGAAGGGTTTGGCAGCTGGCTATTTTTCTCGCTCAAAAAAGAACTTTTCACAGATTTCTGGAATTATCATGTTGTTCTTGAACGTTGTAGGTATTTCCATTTTGATGAACTGAAAAGTGAAAAATAAAAGTGTGGTGATAATTAATGACTTGATATCACATCCCTCACTTTGCAATTTAACAGACATTCATTGTAGATTTTAAATAGGATCAATCATGCTGAAATGATGGACTTCAAAATCATAAAAACGAATCTGTTGACAAATGTGTGAATTTTACAACTCAATAACATTCTATGGCACGGTGACACAGTGGTCGGCGTTTGCTACCAAATAAACCTGTTGGACTTTAACCTGGTGTTGTGAGACTTCTTATGACATTTTGCCAGCAGAACATTCCATGATGTTAGAAAAAAACATTGCTTGCCTAGAGCTCTAATAATATATGTCCCATGTGTTCAGGATGCTCAGGGCACAGTCCTTAGTTATTGGGTTACCTTCTGGAGACGTTTCTGTTCCCATTTTCTTGGAACTGCTATAGTGCTAATGGCAATATGTTGTTTCATAAATGGAATCGCAACATTTGCCAAAGAGAATGAGTAACTGAGAGGTTTTTTATTAAAATATCCACTTGTACTTCTTTGACATTATCTTGCCTTTGATTTTTTTTAAATTTATTATTTTTAAGCTATTTTAGATTTTATTTCTTAATCTAAAAAAACAGAAAGAAAACACTGACATTTTTATGTCACAGTTGTATAAAACGTTGGTTAGGCCACATTTGGAATACTGCGTCCAATTCTGGTCACCTCACCACCAGAAGGATGTGGAGGCTTTGGAGAGAGTGCAGAAAAGATTTACCAGGATGTTGACTGTTATGGAATATATTAGCTATGAGGAGAGGTTGAATAAACTGGGATTGTTCTCCCTGGAAAGATGGAAGCTGAGGGCGACCTGATAGAATTTATAAAATTATGAGAGCTTTAGATAGGAAGCTTTTTCCCAGGGCAAAAATGACAATTACAAGGGAGCACAAGTTCAAGATAAGGGGGTAAAGGTTCAGTGGAGATGTGCGGGGGAAGCATTTTTACACAGAGGGTGGTGGGGACTGGAATGCATTGCCAAGAAAGGTGGTTGAGGCAGTTACGTTAGCCACATTTAAGACTTATCTTGATAGACATATGAATAAACGGGGAATAGAGCGATATAAGCGGTTAGACTATATAGGTAAATGTGATTGGCGCAGCGTTGGAGAGTCGAAGGGCTTGTTCCTGTGCTATACTGTTCTTTGTTCTTTCTCTTGTTCTATTTAGGACTGAATTCTCCGGCCTCCCAGCTGTGTGTTTTCCGCTGGCAGGAGGTGGCACATTGTTTGCTAGTGGTGGGATTCTCTGGTCCCGCCGCTGTCAATGGGAATTCCCATTGACGCCACCCCATGCCAGCGGGAAACCTGAGGGTGGGGGTGTGCTGCCAGCAGGAAGCATGGGAGGAAACTGGATCACCCAGAGGAAACTCACGCAGACATGGGGAGAACATGCGAACTCCACACAGACAATCACCCAAGGCCAGAATTGAAGCCAGATCCCTGGAGCTGTGAGGCAGCCGTGCTAACTATTGTGCCACCATGCCGCCCTGGTTTGGCGGTTTGATGGTTTGCATTGAAGAAGAGAAATTGGAAGCTACATTTGCATTTTGGGATGATCCAAATCTGTCAGTGAATGGCTAAGTCAACTGTTCATCAGACCCATTTCAGTCTGCATCCCTTGGACTTGAGAGCAGAGAAGAAAAGCGTACTGGGGGATGGCAGGATGCACGGAAGTAATTATGTTATTGGGGATTAGAATGAAAAAGGTGGAAGTGAAGACATCTGAATCCAGCCTCAATGACTGACAATAGTGTACATATGTTATGTTGACTTGAAAGACTTTGGATGAGCTATATTATAAGATGGCTATGATCTGTTTGTCTAGGAGTTGCTTTAACAGGCCTTTGGTGAGTCCTATGTCAAACCTGGTAGGCGCCTGCACTTTCTTGTATCTGTAGCAGGCCGGGATATTGTCCAGGTCTTGCTGCATTTGAACACAGACTATTTCAGATGGTGCGAAATAACCTCAAAGTTCTAAGTAAAAGTGTGAGAAGATAGCCAGAGACTCAACAAGGGAAACGGGAAAGGGCAGAAGGCACATGATTCAGTAATAATAACTAAAGTGATCAGAATTTACAAGTAAAAACTGCAAACTTTGGTTCAGTCATTTCAGCATGATGGGTGCTGAGGCATTGTGTTTCTTTTATTCATTTGTGGGACATGGGCATCGCTGGCTGGCCAGCATTTATTACCCATCCTTAGCTTCCCTTGGAGGGCAGCTGAGAATCAACCGCATTGCAGTGGCTCTGGAATCACATGTAGGCCAGGCCAGGTAAGGACGGCAGATTTCCTTCCCTAAAGGACATTAGTGATGGGTTTTTCTGACAATCGCTTCATGGTCATCAGTAGATTCTTAATTCCAGATACATTTTATTGAAATTCCATCATTTGCAGTGGCAGGATTTGAACCCAGGTCCCCGGGACATTAGCTTAGTTTCTGGATTAGTAGTCTAGTGATAATACCACTTGCCCATCGCCTCCCCTCAGTGGGTGCTGGTTTAGGAGAAGCATTATGCTCATTCATCATTTTCAGATTCATGTGCTAAATGGAGAAGTATGTGAGGCTACTGATACAAATGGTGGGACAGAGAGTCCTCACTTAAGTTGTGGTTGTGTTGAAAATCAGGACATTTATTAAAACAACTATGAATCATAGGTCCCCATTGGAATCAATGTTAAAGGTCAGAGTTAGGTTCCTCCTGTTCCGATCCCAGCTGATAATACTGAACACGTCGGATCGCAGAGTGAAACTGGAGTCCTTTTACATTGACCAGGCTCTGTCAAGTGGCAGAAGTTGGCCAGTGCAGGTAGCAGGCGGAGTTATCAGTATACCTGCACTGCCCAATCTCTACCACTGAATGCAGCCCAGGACTTCAGTGTGGGTTCAGAACCAAAGCCAGCAGTGGAGCATGGATTAATACCATGAGCCAGAAGAGAAACCACATGTGTGCAACATGAAGGCCAGATCCCCAGGCACGAAGGATGGAACAGAGGCTGGCAGACAAAGGGAGGAGGCATAGCTGGGGGGCAAGCATAATAATTGTGGGCGGCACGGTAGCACAGTGGTTAGCACTGCTGCTTCACAGCTCCAGGGTTCCGGGTTCGATTCCCGGCTCGGGTCACTGTCTGTGTGGAGTTTGCACATTCTCCTCGTGTCTGCGTGGGTTTACTCTGGGTGCTCTGGTTTCCTCCCACAGTCCAAAGATGTGCGGGTTAGGTTGATTGGCCAGGTTAAAAATTGCCCCTTAGAGTCCTGGGATGCGTAGGTGTGGTGAACCATCGTTGGTTCACCACTGGGGGTTGTTATTATGTTACTGTTGGGCTAGGGTGTTGTTACTGTGGGGGTTGTACAATGTTGTTGGGTTAGGGTGTTTACCTGTTATAAGTGTTATCATGGCACATTCCAGTGGGGTCCCGCCTCCGGTGGTGAGGTATAAGACCCTCTGCTCCGGCAGGACCCCTTCAGTCTGAACTGGTGTATTCATGTTAGTAGTTCCATTGTTACACAATAAAAGCCTTCAATATCGAAGCCTTGGTTCCACGTGCTTAATTGTCGCGCATCAATTTTATTGTGTAACAGAAAACTCACAGCTGTACAAAAAAAGAGTATGGAACAGATCTTAAAACCGGATCGTCTGACACTGGACCCACGTGCGGTCGGTGCCGCTAACACATTCGACCATTGGTGGAAGTGTTTCGAGGACTACCTGGCAGCCTCGGTAGCTATCACTACAGACAGTGATAAACTCCAGGTCCTCCACGCAAGGGTAAGCGACACGATTTATCTCCCACTTACCCGGGTGCCGTCGAGCTCCTAAAAAAACGATACACGAAGCCACCCAACGAGATACACGCTCGTTACCTCCTCGCTACACGACGTCGGCAGTCGGGCGAAACCATGGAGGACTACGCCAATTAGCTCCTGCAGCTTGCCAGGGGTTGCGATTGTAAAGACGTATCAGCCGAACAATATATGTACAACCTCGCCCGAGACGCGTTCGTAGCAGGGGTAGGGTCCTCGTACATCAGGCTTAAATTGCTGGAAAAGGGGAAACTCGACTTGACCCAAGCAATGGAGATGGCTGTGATGCTGGAAGCGGCGTCGAAGAGCTTGGCGCTGTACCCCGAGGATCACGTGCAGTCAACGTGGCTGGAGCAAGCTCAGCTCCCTCCTCGCCCCGCTAACCCGCGCTCCCAGATCGATCCGACGACGGCGGCAGCTCCAGGTGGCCAGCGATGCTATTTTTGTGGTGGGGCCAAGCATCCACGGCAACAGTGTCCGGCAAGAACGGCTATCTGCAGCCAGTGCGGTAAAAAAGGCCACTACGGCAAAGTCTGCAGGTCCAAGCCTAAAAACGGCAGTGCAGCTTGTCACCCTCCAGAACGGAGACAATCTCCTTCGGCGTCGCAGTACCCACGAGGTCCGACCACGTGCGAACCCAGGACGGCGCCATCGTGGCTGACGGAGGAGGAGGAAGACCACCAGGAGTCGCTGCGTTTGGCGCCCTCGCCCACGTGCGATTCATGGGGGCGGCCATCATGGGTCCTCAGCATCAACATCGGCAGCATGCAGTGACGCCCAGGGGCCAACGGTGGCGTCGATCTCCCTGGACCAGACCAGGCACTACAGAATTGAAAATTCCATGATGGATATAAAGGTTAGTGGTCGAACTGTGAATTGTCTGTTTGACAGTGGGAGCACCGAAAGTTTCATACACCCTGAAACTGCTAAAAGGTGTGGACTCCGGGTTCTCCCTGCCAAGCAGACAATTTCCATGGCATCACGGTCCCGGTCTGTACCGATCCAAGGACGATGTATGGTAACTCTTGAGGTACAGGGCACAATTTACGAGCAATACAGGCTCCTTGTGTTACCTCACCTTTGTGCGCCAATTCTCCTCGGACTAAACTTTATGGTCCACATGAAGAGTGTGATCCTACAGTACGGTGGGCCACTCCCTTCACTGGCAGTAGGGAATCAGCCGCAGCCTCCAAATTGCCCAAAGCGCCCCGCATGCAATCTATCCACCCTGAAAATCACTACACCATCCCTTTTTAAAAATCTGGTACCTGGCTGCAAGCCCATCGCTACTAAAAGTAGGCGTTACAGCGCTGAGGACCGGATCTTTATTAGATCTGAGGTTCAGCGGCTCCTCAAGGAAGGGATCATACAGGCCAGTGCTAGTCCGTGGAGAGAGCAAGTCGTGGTAGTCAAAAGCGGGAACATACCTCGGATGGTCATCGACTATAGTCAGACCATTAATCGTTATACGCAGCTGGATGCGTATCCTCTCCCGCGCATTTCTGATATGGTCAATCAGATTGCGCAGTACCGAGTGTTTTCTACCATAGACCTTAAGTCCGCCTACCATCAACTCCCCATCCGCCCAGAGGACCGACAATATACGGCTTTTGAGGCGGATGGTCGTCTATACCAATTCCTCAGGGTTCCATTTGGTGTCACCAATGGGGTCTCGGTCTTCCAGCGTGCTATGGACCGAATGGTGGACCAGAACGGGTTGCGGGCTACCTTCCCGTACCTGGATAACGTCACCATCTGCGGCCATGACCAGCAGGACCACGACACGAATCTCCAACACTTTCTGCGCACTGCATCTCGCCTGAATCTGACCTATAACAGGGAGAAGTGCGTATTCCGTACGCGCAGGTTAGCCATCCTCGGATACGTGGTGGAAAACGGGGTCATTGGCCCTGATCCAGACCGTATGCGCCCACTTACTGAACTTCCCTTGCCCGCTAGCACGAAAGCACTGAGGAGATGCCTCGGGTTCTTTTCGTATTATGCACAGTGGGTCCCCAACTACGCGGACAAAGCTCGTCCGCTCATTAAGTCCACGACCTTCCCACTTACGCCGGAGGCCCAATTGGCCTTCAAGGCTTTGAAAAGCGACATCTCGAAAGCCACGATGCACGCGGTGGATGAATCCATCCCTTTCCAGGTGGAGAGTGATGCATCTGATTTCGCCCTAGCCGCCACACTAAACCAGGCAGGCAGGCCCGTCGCGTTCTTTTCCCGCACCCTTCAAGGCCCCGAAATTCGGCACTCAGCGGTGGAGAAGGAGGCTCAGGCCATTGTGGAGGCAGTCAGACACTGGCGCCATTACCTGGCAGGGAAGCGGTTCACCCTGATCACGGATCAACGATCCGTGGCGTTTATGTTCAGCAACACGCAGAGGGGCAAGATCAAGAACGATAAGATCTTGCGGTGGAGAATTGAGCTCTCCACCTATAATTACGATATTATGTATCGTCCAGGGAAGCTCAATGAGCCCTCGGATGCCCTCTTGCGCGGAACATGCGCCATCATGCAGGAGGACCGCTTGAAGGCTCTCCACAATGATCTGTGTCATCCTGGAGTCACCAGACTCTACCACTTCGTCAAAGCCCGCAACCTGCCCTACTCGGTGGAGGATGTCAGGTCAGTGACGAGAAGCTGTCGGATTTGCGCAGAATGCAAAACACACTTTTATCGACCAGACCGGGCACAATTGGTCAAGGCCACTCGCCCTTTTGAGAGGCTGAGTGTGGATTTTAAGGGCCCCCTTCCCTCAACGGAGCGGAATGTCTATTTCCTCAACATAATAGACGAGTATTCCCGGTTTCCGTTTGTTGTCCCCTGTGCGGACACGTCGACTGCCACCGTCATCAAGGCATTCAGTGAGCTTTTTACCCTGTTCGGGTACCCCTGCTACATTCATAGCGACAGGGGCTCGTCGTTCATGAGCAACGACTTGAGGCAATTCCTGCTCTCATTCGGGATTGCCTCTAGTAGAACCACGAGCTACAACCCTAGGGGTAACGGACAGGTGGAAAGGGAGAATGCTACAGTCTGGAAGGCTGTCCTACTGGCACTGAAATCCAGGGGCCTTCCAGCCTCCCGTTGGCAGGAGGTCCTTCCAAATGCGCTCCATTCTATCCGCTCCCTCCTGTGTACGGCAACCAATGCTACTCCCCACGAGAGGATGTTCTCATTCCCTCGGAAGTCGTCCTCGGGAACCTCATTGCCAGCCTGGTTGACGTACCCAGGACCCGTCCTTCTGCGGCGACATGTGAGGGCTCGCAGGTCCGACCCCTTGGTCGAACCGGTCCAACTCCTCCACGCCAACCCTCAGTATGCCTATGTGGCATATCCTGACGGGCGAGAGGACACTGTCTCCATTAGAGACCTGGCGCCCACAGGGGACGTAGCAACTCCTGTCGCTCCTATTCCCCCAGTCACGAATCCACTACTCCTCATTGCTTCCCCAGACGTGGCGCGGTCAGCACCGGGACCAGTGCATAACACTTTTACTCCCATGTACAGCTTGCCTGAGACTCGGAGATCGGCGCCACCATCATCACCACCACCACCACCACCAAAGGTTCCAGGATCCCCTGCACCATCGCCTCACCAGGGCCAGCCGGCCCGGGAGTCCTTGAGGGGACAGCCAGACGTTGTTTTGGAAAGAACGCCACCGCAAGCACCTGCTCCGGTTTCGCAACCGGTGTTGAGGAGATCACAGCGTCGGTGCGGTCCTCCAGACCGTCTGGACTTGTGAATTCTGTGAATTGTCTGTTTATATGACCTGTTTTTCTTGCACCCCGCCACCTTTTGTTCTTAAAGGAGGGGTGAATGTGGTGAACCATCATTGGTTCACTACTGGGGGTTGTTATTATGTTACTGTTGGGCTAGGGTGTTGTTACTGTGGGGGTTGTACAATGTTGTTGGGTTAGGGTGTTTACCTGTTATAAGTGTTATCATGGCACATTCCAGTGGGGTCCCGCCTCCGGTGGCGAGGTATAAGACCCTCTGCTCCGGCAGGACCCCTTCAGTCTGAACTGGTGTATTCGTGTTAGTAGTTCCATTGTTACACAATAAAAGCCTTCAATATCGAAGCCTTGGTTCCACGTGCTTAATTGTCGCGCATCAGTAGGTTAGAGGGATTAGCGAGTAAATATGTGGGGGTAGGGCCTGGGTGGGATTGTGGTCGGTGCAGACTCGATGGGCAGAATGGCCTCCTTCTGCACTGTAGGGTTTCTATGATTTCTAAGAAGCAATACCAGGAAGCAGTGCTGTGGGATAGGCAGGTCACAGATAAGGAAATCAGACAAGCAACATTAAAGTGAAATTAACAACGTTAAAGGAATATACTTAAGCTACTTTATTATTAATGTTAAAGTGAAACAACAAAGGAAACACAAAATAAGTGTTGCCTGCATCATTTTGAAAGTAATTGTTTATCCCGATTTCTGAATCTGATTTCGGAGGTGTTAACCAGTTTAGCCGTCAGTGAGATTTCATTCAGTGAACACTTGGTAGTAGTTATGTGCCACCTAGTGGTGAGGCAGCACATGCCATAGAATTCATCAAAGAACCATTGAATCCCTACGGTACAGAAACATAGAACATAGAACATTACAGCGCAGCACAGGCCCTTCAGCCCTCGATGTTGAGCCGACCAGTGGTACCAATCTAAAGCCCCTCTAATCTACACTATTCCAATGTCATCCATATGTTTATCCAACAACCATTTGAATGCTCTTAATGTTGACGAGTCCACTACTGCTGCAGGCAGGGCATTCCACGCCCTTACTACTCTCTGAGTAAAGAACCTACCTCTAACATCTGTCCTATATCTCTCACCCCTCAATTTAAAGCTATGTCCCCTCGTGCTAGCCAACACCATCCGAGGAAAAAGGCTCTCACTATCCACCCTATCTAATCCTCTGGTCATCTTGTATGCCTCTATTAAGTCACCTCTTAACCTTCTTCTCTCTAACGAAAACAACTTCAAGCCCCTCAGCCTTTCCTCATACGATTTTCCCACCATACCAGACAACATCCTGGTAAATCTCCTCTGCACCCTTTCCAACACTTCCACATCTTTCCTATAATGTGGAGACCAGAACTGTAAGCAATACTCCAAATGCGGCCGCACCAGAGTTTTGTACAGTTGCAGCATGACCTCCTGGCTCCGAAACTCAATCCCTCTACCAATAAAAGCTAACACACCGTACGCCTTCTTAACAACCCTATCAACCTGGGTGCCAACTTTCAGGGATCTATGCACATGGACACCCAGAAAGAGGCCATTCAGCCCATCGAGTCTGCATCGACTCTCCGAAAGAGTATCTTACCAAATGAAGCCCCCCCCCCCCCGCCCCCCCGCCCAACACACCCATCCCCATAACCCTGTTGGATTAACCATGGTAAATCTACACATATTTGGACACTAAGGGACAATGTAGCATGGTCAATCCACCTAACCTACACATCTTTGGAATGTGGGAGGAAACCAGAACACCCAAAGGAAACCCATGCAGACAACAGGCAAAGTCCCACACAGACAGTCACCCAAGGCCGGAATTGAACCCGGGTCCCTCGCGCTGTGAGGCAACAGTGCTAACCCAGAAACCAAGTGAACTGACATTTCCGGATAAGTGTATAAGCGGCGATCATACAAGCTTGAGATGGAAAATTTACCATCCACTGAAGCTGTTGTGACCCCCCTCAATATCTGCACAATACTATTTCCTGCTCCATGTTTGTTACTGGGTTTTTTTGCCCTCAGTGTGAGAGAGCCGTATTATCTTTATTCATTCATGGGACATGGGCGTCGCTGGGCTGGCCAAAATTTATTGTCCGTCCCTAGTTGCTTTTGACCTGAATGGCTTGCTAGACCATTTCAGGGGGTTCTGGAGTCACGTGTAGGCCAGACCAGGAAAGGATGGCAGATTTCCTTCCCTAAAGGATATTAGTGAACCAAATGGGTTTTTCTGCCAATTGACAATGGTTTCATGGTCATCAGTAGATTCTTAGTTTGAGATTTTTTTTATTGAATTCAAATTCCACTGAATCGAACCCGGGTCCCCAGAACATTCGCTTCTGGACTGATTTTTTAAAAAATACTTTTCCAATTCAATCAAATCAAATCCAATTCAGAGTCTCTACAAGTTGAGACATTTCAGATCCGGGCTGACAAGACAGGGCGAGCGACGAAAATCACCCTGTCCTGGGCCTGATCTACATGAGCCAAGCTGATTGGAGAACGGGGAGGTTCCTCCTCCTCCAGGACTTGAGCTCATTTGCATCTTAGCCAAAAGGCCGAGATGCCGCTTTAAAAAATTGCTTCATATGAAACATATGAAGCTTCAGTGTAACCCAATGACCTCGACCAAGTGCGGCCGACCATGGGCTGCCGACCATACTACACTTGATCCTAGCCAAAAGGCCGAGAAGCGAGCTTCTGGACTGATGGTCTAGCGAAAATACCACTGGACCATTACCACCCCAAAAATATTATTTAATATCAGGATCTTGCAATGAAGCCCTCCATTTTCCACAGGGTCCCAGAGGGCTCGAATTTTTTTACCATTTAAAAGTGAACTTCAGGTCAGCCACATGACAGCTCCTCATGAACATTTTGTTCATTCAAAGTGCACTTCTTCATTTTGTTTCCCAAAGCCCTGGAGATTAGATTCACTGCTGCTGCCAGGTTTGATATGAGGATGAAGAAGCCTGAAGAAAGGGTGGCTCCAGAATAGCAACCTTTCAGTACCTGAGTGGATGCCCCGACAGGCTGAAGAGGGTTGCCTTTGTAGGCAGTTGCTAAAGGAAAACCTTTATTGACCTCCGCCACTGAGTTGGCACAATGAATAACAAGGTCAAGCAAAGCCCTTGACATTTATGTCTGTGGCTTCTTCCGGCCCACAGGCACTGTATAGATTGTCTGTAATGTTCGGTATTTCACAGCACACTGATGGATCAATCAGTTGACTGAGAAATTGTTCAGCAGGAAAAATACTTTTGTCCCTTTGCCCTTTGGGAAACACGAACAGTATGAAAGGATCGTTCCATTTTATGATTAGATTCCCACAAATAGTGAGGGCCCTTGGTGCCGCATAAGTGGTTACGCAACGACCTGATAACAATGCTGCAGTCTACAACTTGATGCGGAGATACCGGCGTTGGACTGGGGTAAACACAGTAAGAAGTCTCACAACACCTGTTGGACTTTAACCTGGTGTTGTGAGACTTCTTACTGCAGTCTACATTGACAGAGTAGTTCAACAACAACAACAGCTACAATAACTTGTTAATGCCATTAATGGAATTAAAACATCCTAAGGTGCCTCACAGTCAGATTATAAAACAAGATGTGATACTGAGGCACAAATGGTGATAATAGAGCACTAGGTCAAAAACTTAGTTAAAGATATAGAAGGTGGTGGAGTAATGATGATGTCACTGAACTAATAATCCAGAGGGCCAGGCTAATGCCCTGGGAACATGGGTTCAAATCCCACTATGGCAGCTGGTGGAATTTAAATTCAATTAATAAAGAGAACAAAGAACAATGAAAAGTACAGCACAGGAACAGGCCCTTTGGCCCCTCAAGCCTGTGCCGATCATGATGCCCCAACTAAACAATTAAAAAAAACCTCTGCCCTTACTCGGAATGTATCCCTCTATTCCCTCCCTATTCATGTACCCATTCAGATGCCTCTTAAATGTTGCTAATGTGCCTGCTTCCACCACCTCCTCTGGCAGCACATTCCAGGCACCCACCACTCTCTGAGTGAAAACCATTCCCCCGCACATCTCCCTTAAAGTTACCCTCTCTCACCGTAAACCTGTGCCCCCTTGTAATTGACACTTCCACCCTGGGAAAAAGCCTCTGACTATCCACTCTGTCTATGTGTCTCATAATTTTGTAGACTTCTATCAGGTCTCCCCTCAGCCTCCATCTTTCCAGTGAAAACAACCCTAGTTTATTCAACCTCTCCTCATAGCCAACACCCTCGAGACCAGGCAACATCCTGGTGAAACTTCTTTGTACTCCCTCCAAAGTTTCCACATCTTTCTGGTAGTGTGGCAACCAGAACTGCACATAATACTCCAAATGCAGCCTAACCAAGGTTTTATATAGCTGCAACATGATTTGCCAACTCTTGTACTCAGTGCCCCAGCCGATGAAGGCAAGCATGCCATAGTCCTTCTTAATCAACTTGGCCAACATTGGCCACCTGTGTTGCCACGTTTAGGGAACTATGGACCTGCACATCCAGATCCCTCTATATGTTAATGTTCCTAAAATCTGAAATGTAAAGCTAGTTTCAGTAATGGTGACTATTAAATTATTGTTGCAAAAACCCACCTGGTTCACTAAAGTCCTTTAGGGAAGGAAATCTGCCACCCTTACCCCGGTCTGGCCTACCTGTGACCCCAGACCCAATGCAACACGGTTGACTCTTTATTGCCCCCACCCCCATCCCCGCCGATTGCACTCAAGGCCCCGCCCTCATCAGGCCCTGCCTTCTGGGCCCCATCCTCTTGGCGCTGCCGCATGCCCAGTGGGCAGTGCCAAAGTGCCCCGTTGGGCAGTGCCTGAGGGCACAGGCTGGTACTATCAGGGTGTCCATGCCCAGAGGGCACGGCTCCCCCTACCACCTGACCCCCTGGGGGCCCCAATTGCCCCCCCTTCACATCAGCAGGGTCAGGCCGCTAGCTCCCCGAAAGTGGGGAGCTACTCTAAACCCTGCTGGAGTGAAACACTCTGGCAGGGTGGGAGTGGCTAGCGGGCCCAGAGAATTCAGTCCCGGGCCTGCTAATGATGTTGAAAGTATCATTTAAATGCGAACCCCACCGATTTCCGGTGCAGAGCAGACCGTGCCGGAAATCCAGCGCTGGGAGATGCTAGCGGGGGGGCAAACGTTCGCGGGAAGTCCGTAAATCGCCCCCCCCCCCCCACGCAATTCCTTCAGCCCACTACACTAGAAAATTAGTGCAGCGGGATAGGAGAATCGTCCCCATGGTCTCCTTATTTAGGGAGGGGTGTACTTACATTGGAGGCAGTTCAGAGAAGGATCATGAGGTTGATTCTTGGGATGAAGGAGTTGCCCGATTTGGAAAGGTTGAGCAGGGCAGACCCATGTTCAGCTGAATTTAAAAATTTTAGAAGCGATCTTATTGAAACACATACAAGTCTGAGGGGGCTTGACAGAGGATGTGTTCCATCGGGGGAGAATCTAAAACCAAGGGGCATGGTGTCAGAATAAGTGTTGCCCATTTAAGATGGAGATGAGGAAGAATTTCTTTCCTCAAGAGGATCGTGAATATCTGGATTTCTCTTCCCCAGACAACAGCTGGCCAAGGCTGAGTCATTGATTATATTTAAGGCTAAGATAGATAGACCTTTAAACTTTAGACAAGTCAAGGGTTATGGGAAGCAGGCAGGAAAGTGGAATTGAGTCCAAGATCAGATTAGTGATCTTGTTGACTGATGGAGCACATTGAAGGGGTTGCCTGGCTTGCTCCTAGTCCTAATGCTTATGTCCTTATGTAACATATAGGGAATAAAAGAATAGACTCTGCAACAACTCCCTGGTCAAAGTTTAGGCTGACATGATGTTGAGATTTGCGCATCTGATCAAGTATTGGAAGGTATTGTTTAAATAACTCCTGCAGGTCAGCCACGACATGTTTACATGCAAGCCGAGCTACATGTGTCCTGCTTGCCGATCCTGCCACACAATCGAAGGGCGGCATGGTGGCACAGTAGTGAGCACTGCTGCCTCATGCACCAGGGACCTGGGTTCGATTCCGGCCTTGGGTCACTGTCAGTGCGGAGTCTGCACATTCTCCCCATGTCTGCGTGGTTTTCCTCTGGGTGCTCCAGTTTCCTCCCACATTCCAAAGATGTGCGGGTTAGGTTGATTGGCTATGTTAAATTGTCCCTTAGTGTCAGTGATTAGTGGGGTAAATGTGTGGCGTTAATGGGATAGGGGCTGGGTGGGATTGTTGTTGATGCAGGCTGGAGGGGCCAAATGGCCTCCTTCTGTACTGTAGGTATTCTAATCCTATTCGAAAGCACAGCTTGAACCAGTCCTGTTTGGTAGCAGCGATTGGAGGCTCTGTGTACATCACACCAGCCTATCTATTTTCCAAACAACTCACCTGACCTGGCAGTTCATGAAGAAGCCGCAATTTTACCGTCAAAATTACCTTAAAAACCCATGGTGCTGCTCACCCACGATGGCACACCAGGAGTGAATTAATCATCAGCCAAAGCAGGATAGATTGCAGAGTTGTCTGAGCATATGAAGCTGTGTTTATTTTTAGGGCCAAGTAAATTAAAATAGTTAAAACCAAAATGAATGATCGCTGTTCCTAATGAGCGACGCTTGGCAAATCTGATCAGGATGCTGATCCCCGTTGATTGAGTGGAAACACTTTCTGAGGCCTTGGCTGGGAACTGTCCAGCAACTTCCCAACTATCACTTACACTGCGATTATATTTCAAAGGGTCTTCAGTGGATTCACTTTGGGGCTTCCTGAGACTCCGAAAGGCACAATATAAACTTTCTTTTTGTCAAAGTTTTAAAGACTGTTCCAGTCGTGAATGGTTCCAGCATGCAGCAAAAAGAATTCTGGCTCTGGATTTAAACCGGGGACAGTGGAGTAACTGAAACCAGGCAAGTCACTAAGTCTGTGGAAAAGATAATGTGGAGATCCATTGAAACTTGAGGCAAATCCCTTGTTACCCTTGAGGTTGCACTGGCAGGATGGGGTCTGGTTGCTTCGGAAATGGTGACAGAGGGAACTGCCTTCATCAGCTATCCTCTCAAATTGATCGGTTGACTGGGGACCCCAATGTCAGGGTGAAAAGTGGGTCCCAAGGCTGCCCTTGCCAGCAATGGGACCCGCTTTGCAATTTCATTCCCTCAAAATTCAAGTGTCTTTGTTTTAAGATTGTGATGTGGAGATGCCGGCATTGGACTGGGGTGGGCACAGTAAGAAGTCTCACAACACCAGGTTAAAGTCCAACAGGTTTATTTGGAATCACGAGCTTTCGGAGCACTGCTCCTTTATTACCTGAGTGTTGATATGTGCGATCTTCTTGGCGATCCTCTCCACTTTGAGCTGACAGTTTGCAGTGCCAATGGTAGCCATGATGTGGAGTTGCTGGCATTGGACTGGGGTGGGCACAGTAAGAAGTCTCGCAACACCAGGTTAAAGTCCAACAGGTTTATTTGGAATCACGAGCTTTCAGAGCGCTGCTCCTTCATCAGGTGAGTTAAGATTATACCATTGTTCTCAGGTTGGGCTAAGTTGTAAAAATTTCTGTTGACTGTTGTCTGGTATCACCAGTATAAACTCTTTCATCCAATACCAAACTCTTGATGCCCTTCCTGACTGCTCGTGCATCTCTCTCCTCACAGATTCTCTTACTGTTACAAGGAGATACAAATCCTACATACAGAGTCTGTGATCAAGCAGTGCATACCTCATTTCACTTTATTTTAAATGAGCCCTTTCAATTTTCTTTGTAGGGAAATAGCTCTTGTAATCTATAGCTCCTTGTTCTTTACCCAGATTCCTGCATACAACCAGGGTGAGTGAGATGGTGTCAATGGGTACAAGGACATCAAAGATATGGGTGTGATTGAGCAGATCAGTAGCTTCAGGGATGTCTATGGATGCTGGAATGTCTACGGATGCTATCTGTAGGGAAGTGGGAAAGTCTTTTAATAAGATTTGACAGGTGAGGAGGCGATTGCCTAGTGGTATTATCTCCAGACTATTAATCCAGAAACTCAGCTAATGTTCTGGGGAGCCGGGTTCAAATGCCACCATGGCAGATGGTGGAATTTGAATTCAATAAAAATATCTGGAATTAAGAATCTACTGATGACCATGAAACCATTGTCAATTGTCGGAAAAACCCATCTGGTTCACTAATGGCCATTAGGGAAGGAAATCTGCCATCCTTACCTGGTCTGGCCTACATGTGACTCCAGAGCCACAGCAATGTGGTTGATTCTCAATTGCCCTCTGAAATGGCCTAACAAGCCACTCAGTTCAAGGGCAACTAGGGATGGGCAATAAATACTGGCCAGCCAGTGCGACCCATGTCCCACAAATTGTTTGCATAGCATGTAAGAAACAATACTTTTCACTGTATACTAATACATGTGACAATAATAAATTCAATCAAAAATGAATAAAGAGAAAAAGAGTATTGCCGAAAATGAAACTGTGCACAATCAGAGCAATCTTGTAACACAGGTGGCGAATGGGCCAGAAGGTAGGAAGCAGGGTAAAGGGTATATCTTCTGGCAGGATGTGGTTCTCAGAGATCTGTACTGGGGCTTTTGTCATATTTATCAATTACTTGGATGAATGAATAAAAAGTTGTCTACTAAGTTTGCAGATGACACTAAGCTGAGAGGCACATTAAATAAAATAGATGATAGCAAAAAGTTACTAAGAGACAGGAACAATAAAACTGTGGCAAATGGAGTTCGAAGCAAGTGTGATGTCATCCACTTTGTATCCAAGAAAAACATAATGAAACATAAGAATAAATCGGAAAACAAAGCAGAATTCTCGATATGCATGTATACAAATCACTAAAAACTAGTGGACAGGTACAAAAAGACAATCATGAAAGCTAATGGAATGTTAGTCTTTATTTCAAGGGTCTGGGATAGAAAGGCATAGAATTACACTCTAGCTTAACAGTACCAAAGTCAGATGGTATCTCAAGTATTATGTTCAATACTGAACACTGCAACTCAGGAAGGCTTTAGAGGGAGTGCACAGCAGATTGACCTGAATGAGATCAGGATGTGTTAAATTATGAACATCTGTTGCATAAACTTGATCCAGTTTCCCTCAAGTATAGAAAATTGAGGTGAGACCAAATGGAGCTGTTACAAATGACAAAGATTTGACAGGGTAATTACAGAGTAACAATTTCTCGTGTTTACTATTTCCAGAATAACGGGGTATCATCTCAACAATAAAGCCTGGCCATTCAGGAGGAAATGAAGCAGCGCTTCTTACGAGATAAGGCCTCGGTTTCACAAATCATCCATAAAGCAACCCACAGATCATATACTTTGGAGTGGGGCTGGAACACACAACCTTCTGACTTCGAGGCAGGCGTACGACAAGCAAACCAAAACTAACACTTCAGCCATTGGCAGACCTTGGGTTGTTTGTGGCCACCTTTATGTTCAGGAAACATAACATTCCAGAGATAACATTCCTGTCTATCTTAGTAACTTAGCTGCACGTGTGGACACATAGAACTTTCCCTTTTATAGTAATAGATTGTCAAGTGGCTAGGCAGTGCTCTGATTACAATATCTCATGATGTGAAGATGTCGGCGTTGGACTGGGGTAAGCACAGTAAAAAGTCTCACAACACCAGGTTAAAGTCCAACAGGAGGGGGGGGGGAGGGGGGGGTGAAGTGGGGGGAGGGGGGGCAGGGCGGGGGGGGGGGAAGGGGGGCAGGGCGGAGGGAAAGGGGAGGGAAAGGGGGAGGGGGGAGGGAAAGGGGGGAGGGAAAGGGGGGAGGGAAAGGGGGAGGAGGGGGGTAGGGAAAGGGGGGGATGGAAAGGGGGGGGAGGGAAAGGGGGGGAGGGAAAGGGGGGGAGGGAAAGGGGGGGAGGGAAAGGGGGGAGGGGGGGAGGGAAAGGGGGGAATTTATCAGCTGTTGATGAGCTTCTCCCAGGACTACAATGTTCCCAAGAATAATAACTTATACACTGACACTTTTCCAAATAATTCACTACAATAAGAGAATGTTTGGAAAGTTGGACAAATGTAATGCAAATGGCAATATTGGCAGCTTATCGTTGGAAAATACCCTCTTTCAATTCTTCTTCAATACCTTTTCCAATTTTCATGGTAATTTAGGAACCAAACACGAGACAAGGCCGGCAACGTAGATTTACAAAAGAATGTGAAGTGCAGGTGAGTCGTTCGCTGCTGAATTGTTCACTCATTCAAATATACTGACTAATTGAAAGCTATTTTCCCCAGTTGGGAGGTTGGATAAATACTGTGGCCAAAAAGTACTGACAACCTGAATGGATCCATTGCTACATCTGTTCTTAGTCGTCCTGCTGGACAGTTTACAGAAAGCATTCCTTTGCGTTGTGCTGTGTACATAGTGATGGGCAACACAGCTGCAATAGTTGACTTAATGCCTGCGTTTGGTTTACCGCCTGTCATCTTCCGACTTACACTGTATGTACTTCATACACAGCTGCTTCAAGCTGGAGTTCTCTTTGGCTGCCAATGCTATCGATTCCTCCTAGTTTACTTTGAAAAAGCCACATGGCAGATCTGTACTTGCACTTGAAAGACTAATCGACAATCCAAACGTGGCCAAGTGAATATTCCTGGTCATTTATCCTTTCATTATTTATTCCTGGTATATGGGCACTAGTAGCAAGAATTGCATTTATCATTCATCTCCAATTGTTTAAAGTTTATTTATTAGTGTCACAAGTAGGCTTACATTAACACTGCCATGAAGTTACTGTGAAAATCCCCTAATCGCCACACACTGGCGCCTGTTCGGGTACACTGGGGGGGGAAACTTGGCACTGCCAATGCACTAACCAGCGCGTCTTTCGGACTGTGGGAGGAAACCCATGCTGACACGGGGAGAACATGCAGACTCCGCATAGACAGTGACCCGAGGAATTGAACCTGGGTCCTTGATGCTGTGAGGCAGCAGTGCTAACCATTGTGTCACCGTGCGCTTGAGAAGGTGAAGGTGAGTCTCTTTCTTGGAGCTCTGCAGTATGTGTAGTGTCAGTATTAGGTAGTTCCATCACGTTGATCCAGTGATAATAAAGGAACAATAATATATTTGCATAAGAGGTGGTGTTCCTATGTGTCTGCTGCCCTTCTAGGTGGCAGAAGTTGTGAGTTTGGTTGGGGGGAAGAGGGGAAGCTGCTGCTGGAGATGCCTTGACAAGTTGCTGCAATGCATCTTATAAATATACCGTACGCCAGCGGTGAATGGAAGGAATATTCCAGGTGTTGGATGGGGTGCCCATCAAAAAGGGTTGCTTTTGTCCTGAATGGTGTCAATTTTCTTGAATGTTTTTTGGAGCTGGATCCAGGCAATTCAAACAATTCCATCAGTCTCCTGACTAATGCCTTGTAGCTAGTGAAAAGGATTTGGGAAGTCAGGAAATGTCTTGCTACAGAATACACTGCTCTTGTAGAGAAAGTATTTCTGTGATTGCCCCAGTTAAGTTTCAGGTCAATCATAGAATTCCTACAGTGCAGAAGGAGGCCATTTGACCCATCAGGTCTGTACCGACCACAATCCCACCCAGGCCCTATTCCCGTAATCCCACGTATTTATCCTGCTAATCCCACTGACACTAGGTTTAACTTCGCATGGCCAATCAACCTAACCTGCACATCTTTGGACTGAGAGAGGAAACCGGAGCACCCGGAGGAAACGCACGCAGACACGGGGAGAACATGCAAACTCCACACGATAGTGACTCGAAGCCGGAATCGAACCCGGATGCCTGGAGCTGTGACGCAGCAATACTAACCACTGTGCCACCATGCCATCAATGGTGAACCCCAGATGTAGTAGTGCCGGGTTCCAATGACTGGTGATGAAGGACTGAGAACAACAATAGTTTCAGTACTCTGAGCAGCTTTTACATGTTTCAATTCTGCCCGCGCTCTGGTGAAAACGTCCACGTTCCTGTCACATGACTCTTTAAATAGCCACATCACCACATGACCATTTGGTTCACATCTCTGTTTAAGTTGCGACAAACGGTGGTATTGAGATGTAACAGTGTGTGCAAACAGTAGCTGTGTATAAACCATTGTATAACGTGCAGATTGAAAATAATACATATCTATTGACATAGGGTGAAACACAAATGAAGCTGTTGGAACTGATGCATAGCCCATCGCATCTCTCCCTCCACCCCAATAACCCCCCTTTTTGACAAAGGACAGCTGTATATTTGTTCATTATGTAATACTAGAACCTTGCGTTTGATTTGGTCGTGCACCCTGTTCATACGATTGTGCCAGTTGGCTGTGCTGGAGATATTCTCAGTGTGATGTCCTGGGGCATTCCGTCAGCATACCTGCTGGTTGCAGGACTCGCTGTGTAGGCCTCTGAAGGAGCCTCCATGTCCATTGATATATGGCTGATGAGGGCAGGCTCTGCCGTGGTTGATTTCACAGACTGAGGAGTGCAGAATAGTAATCTGTGCAATCCCAGTCACATTTCTCTCGAAGATGCTTAACTGAGCATAGTACCTGTTCCACCCGGCCATTGGAATGTGAGCATATCATGACCAGCCCCCTGGGGTGGCATGGTGGCACAGTAGTTAGCACTGCTGCCTCACAACGCCAGGGTCCCGAGCTCAATTCTGGCCTCGGTTCACTATCTGTGTGGAGTTTGCACGTTCACCCCTTATCTGTGTGGGTTTCCTCCGGGTGCTCCAGTTTCCTCCCACAGTCCAAAGATGTGCGGGTTAGGTTGATTGGCCATATTAAAATTAACCCTAGTGTCAGGGGAATCCTTTGTCATCTCGGCTCAAAACGTCAGCTCTTTTCTCTCCTTATAGGTGCTGCCAGACCTGCTGAGATTTTCCAGCATTTTCTCTTTTGGGGCCTGAGTGGGATTGTGGTCGGTGCAGACTCGATGGGCCGAATGGCCTCCTTCTGCACCGTAGGGATTCTATACCCAAAGCAATGGGGGCTCCCCATTAAACAAAATTCTAGGCTAGATTTGAAAACCTCACAGAAAAGCTACGCTGAACCGAAGAAGGCTTTGTAAACTTAAAGATAATTTATGGATGGTAAGTATTTGCTGGATTTAGCTCATAGATTTATACTGTATTGGATGACTGTTTTGGGACAAGGGACATTTCTCAGAGTTCCGGAAGGTAGACAGATGGGAACATGATTAATTCCAGAATATAGTGCATGAGTATAGCCATTACTCTAGTTAAGTGTACCTTGGTTTTGTATTGTGGCCTTTCTTGCTGTGTTTTGTTACATGTTGATAAATGGTTTTTTTTTGAGCGGTTACAATAAGTCTGGACCTTTCCCTTAATGTTTGGATATCTCTCCTCATTATTATACCAAATTGAATCTTCCGGGTTTCGGGATACACTCGTGTCTAACATCAGCGGAGTTCTTAACACAGGCCCTTTCCCGGGAGGCAGGAGAGGTGAGCTAGGAATTTTCCCAGCTCCTACTACCAATTGAGGATGAAACTCCAGGCCAGCATCTCTGCTGATTCAAGTTTCTCCGCACTGCACTCAAACATCAACTTAAATTAAGTGTTCAAACCCTTTGAGTGCCATTAGAAATTATAACCCTGTGGCTCAGAGGCAACTGAAGCAAGCCGAGACACTGAACAATGGATGTTTGTCTCCATTCATCGACAAATCAGTAACAAAAGGACATTAATTGAGGGTTACCACTGGAAAATGAAGTGGGGGGTTATAAGAACTGTTTTCACACAGACAGTTATTGGAGCATGGAGTGCTTTATCACAAATGACTATTGAGGCAGAGACAACAACATTCTTCAAATGGAATTGAATGAGCGTTTGAAAAAAACCAATAAAAATAGACAGACTGCATGAATGGAAATTGGATTAGGATGGAAAACCTGAAGAGCAAGTCTGTGCATAGTCATAATGGGTTGGCTGATGTCTTTCTGTGCTGTGATTTCTATTATTCCAGACACAGTGATCTGTAAATTAATTACTTTCCTTTGATAGATATTTGTTCATATCTTCTAACTACTTACATTTGATAAAAATGGAACTTTCACTTCACTGGTTGGCAGTCCCATATAAATTACAGTCACTGTTTCTTTCTGGGGGGTTGGGTGAAAGAGCACTTAGCCTTCATCTAACATTCCTTCATTGGCATTTTCAGCAAAGGCGATGGGATCGTTGACAGGAAACTCTGACAATTTTAGCCCAGGGATGGTGAGACCAATCAGAATCGTCACTGCTGCCTTACGTAATGAATATAATCAAAAAGGAGAAGGAATAGACAATTTGACCCCTTAAATCTGTTCTGCTATTCATGATGTGGAGATGCTGGCGTTGGACGGGGGTGGGCACAGTGGGAAGTCTCACAACACGAGCTTTCAGAGCTTACCTGATGAAGGAGCTCGTGATACCAAATAAACCTGTTGGACTTTAACCTGGTGTTGTGAGACTTCTTACTGCTACTCACAGCTCATCTTCTGCCTCAACTGCACTTTCCTGCATGTTCACTTTATCCCTTCATTCCAAGGAATCAGAAATCTATCCCAATATGTTAAATTGTGAAGCATCCACAATCCCTCGTAATAAATGCCAAGTTGCCCTTTGTTCTCAGAATTGATTTCCGTAATTATATGCTAACTTACTGTTTCTCGTGAGTTCACCCCTAACTCTGAACATCAACATTTAGAAGTTATACATCATGTCCTTTGAATCATATTCTATTTTCCTATTCTTACTACTAAAATGAAAATTCCCCATATTATATTCCATCTGTCACCTTGTGGATCATTCACTTAACCGATATTTATCACTTTGTGTCCTCCTCGTAGTTTACATTCCAACCTAGCTTTGTATTGGATAAATTATTCTAGGTCTCCTTTTCTAAGTCATTAATATAGATTGTAAATAGCTGAAGCCTCAACACTGATACTTGCAGCACTCAGCAGCCTGCCAAATTGAAAATGCCCCATTCATTTCCACTCCCTACTTCTCTTCCATTCCACAATTCTCTATCCAAGCTAATACACTACCCAACTCTATGAACCATTAATAAAAACAGAAAATGCTGGATAAACACGGCAGGTCTGGCAGCATCTGTGGAGAGAGACCAGAATTCTCCATCTGTTCACGTCCCGCTGCCATTGTCAACAAGGATGGAGAATTTGGCGCTCGGCCAAATCTGCATTCACTGCAGGAGGACCGGAGAATCCCGCTGGTGTGAACTGCCAGAGAACCCTGCCCAGAGTTAACCTTTCAAGTCTAACTGACCCTTCTACAGAAATGAAGGAAGGTGGAAATGCAAAGAATTATATAGTTGGAAATGGGGCAGAGAAGGTGGGCCAGAATAGACAAACTGCGATAGATTAGGGAAAAGGAGAGATTCGTCTGTTCCTGCCCCACTGAACTGACCGCCTCCTCTTCACGATGGATGTCCAATCTGTCTGCACCAGGAGGGTGTCAGGGCTCACCATTTCTTTCTCAAGCAGAGGCCTAAACAATCCACGTCCTCCACCTTGCTGAACTTGTTCTGTCACTAAATAATTTCTCCTTAAACTTGTTTCACTCCTTATGCCCATGACATGAGGGGAGGCAGTATCATAGTGCTATTGTCACGAGGCAAATAATCTAAAGACGCAGAGCAAGACCCAGATTCAAAACCCACCACAGCAGATGGTGAAATTTGAATTCAATAGAAATATGGAATTAAAGGTCTAATGGTGACCACAAAACTATTCTCATTAAAACGCATTTGGTGTATTAATGCCCTTTAGAGAAGGAAATCTGCCAGCCTTACCTGATCTGATCTACATGTGACTCCAGTTCCACTTTGCTGAATTTATCCAACATTTTCTGTTTTTGTTTCAAATTTCCAGCATCTGCAATAGTTTGCTTTTATTTCTGTGAGCCCTGAAGTATGTGTATTAACTTTTGGTGTGGCACATTATTGACTGTCTTTGGAAATTCAAGTATACTGCAGTTGGAATTTTACTGGCACGCCTGCCCCGATTCCAAGGGTGGGCAAGGCTCGGAGAACGACATTATCCATTGGCCTCGGGCAGGATTGTACGAACCTCGGGCGGATGTGCCGGTAAAATTTCACCCTACATCTACAAATTCCCCTTTATTACATTCTCAAAAAAAACTCTGAACAAATTTGTCAAACACAATTCCTTGTCTGGTCATACTGTGATTTTCTAAGTGCATTGTGCAATCAAGATGAATGTCGACGACGATCCTTCATCCTTAATAAACAATCCCAGCATTTTCCCAATGACTGATATCAGGCCACAGTCTTATTCTTCATGTTTTCTCTCTCCCTCCTTTCGTGAATGGCTGTGTTACACTTGCCACCGATCAACCCAATGAAACTGTTCTAGTTCATAGAATCATAGAATCCCTACAGTGCAGAAGGAGGCCATTCGGCCCATCGAGTCTGCACCGAACACAATCCCAGGGGATTGTGGACAATCATAACCAATGAACTCTTGTTGGCATTAACAGAAAACGGCACGATGGCACAGTGGTTAGCACTGCTGCCTCACAGCGCCAGGGATCTGGGTTCGATTCCCAGCTTGGGTCACTGTCTGTGTGGAGTTTGCACATTCACCCAGTGTCTGCGTGGGGGTGCTCCGGTTTCCTCCCACAGTCCAAATATGTGTGGGTTAGGTTGATTGGCCATGCTAAATTGCCCCTTTGTCAGGGGGATTAGCAGGGTAAATATGTGGGGTTACACGGATAAGGCCTGGATGGGATTGTTGTTGGTGCAGGCTCGATGGGCCAAATAGCAGCCTGCTGCTTTGTAGGAATTCTATTCTATGAAATGCTGTTCAAGTCTGGGATGGTTTATAATCAGTTTTAGCCACTACAACATCACACAATGCATTTTTCTACTATTCCTTGAGGAGAGTTCTTAAAAGTTGCTACGTTTTTTCATAAAAAGTGCAAGTCCAAATTCTTTTCAGGAGAATATCACTTAAACAGCTGGCTTAAATCACCAAGAATCTAGATAACTAAATTAGGCCAAGAATTCGCTTTTCCAAGAAAATAGGAATGATAACAATTGTCCTTTGGCAGAGAATGATAAACACGGCCTGGTGCAGTTCTTAGAACAGAATGTAGAGGGCCTCTTCTCCTCCAGCAATGGAACTGGCCAATTCCTACCCAAAATGGCAAACAGAGACCCAGTCAAGTCATTGTGCTTTATTACCACCAGGTGGGGCACTCAGAATTGCCTCCCCCCCATACATTGTTCCTTAAAAGCGAAGAATAATACCATTGGTTAGGATCTTTCTGGGTGCTTGTCAGGTGTAATATGAGAAGTCTGCGTTGGATATATCAAAATGTTGGAACACGTTAAAAGCTTGCCATGAAACACTTGCATTAAGATGATGGTGGGTGGGGCGGATGGAGGGGGGAAGAGAAAGGCAGGGGTTGGGAAAGTTAGTTTCCAAACATTGTGACAAAGATTCATTGGTCTTTCCAACTGGGAAAAAACTCCGATTGGCCCATCAATTGACTCCTGAATCAGGGAACTCTTTTCCTGTTGAACCAAATAAACAGAATCAAATTAACTTAGGGACAACTCAAAAGGGGCAGCTCCCTAAAAGGGGAACCGCCCAAAACAAAAGACAAAACGGAAAGGAAACATATAACATCAACTTAAAATGTGACTAAAGGCGTCAATAATACACCCCAATCCCTGCGTTGCCCAGCAGGCATGGAAGGCATCAACTGTGCCCTCGGACACCGCATGCTCCCTCTCCAGGGACACCCGGCCACGAATATAGCCACGGTAGAGGAGCAGACAGTCAGGTTGTACGACCCCCTCACTGCCTGGACCTGTAGATGACTCGCCTTGCCAGGCCCAGGAGCAGGTTCACGAGGAGATCCTCCTCCTTCCCCACCCCCCTCCGCACCAGGTGCCCGTAGATCAGGAGCGTGGGGCTGAAGTGCAAACAAAACTGAGATGTGTAAGTTCGAGGAATTAGCGGGTAAATATGTAGGGATATGGGGGTAGGGCCTGGGTGGGATTGTGGTCGGTGCAGACTCGATGGGCCAAATGGCCTCTTTCTGCACTGTAGGGTTTCTATGATTGAAAACATTAATAAAAGATTTTTGAGAAAACTGGAAAGGTCGTGCAGCCTATAACATAAAACATAGACATGGTCCACGGACTCCATAAGGTTACTAAAAGGGACTCCTGAATCAGGGAGTTCATATTCCAATAGACCAATGTCAATGGCCTGATTGAAGTCATTACACTTGGTGATTGAGTGCTTGTCCAGGTGCTTCTTAAATGTTGTGAGTGTACCTGCCTCCACCTCCCTCTCAAGCATATTTCCAGCACCCTCTGGGTGAAAAATACTTTCTTCAGATCCCCTCTAAACTACTTACTCCTCACTTTAAACTTCTTAGACACCTCTTCCTTGGGGAAAAAGCCTTACATTCTACCATATCTATGCCTCATAATTTTGTATAGCTCTATCAGATCTCCCTCAGCCTTCTCTGCTCCAGGGAAAACAAACTCAGCCTATACTCTCCTCATAGATGTAACTTTCCATCCCAGGCAACATCCTGCTGAATCTCCTCTGCACCCGCTCCAGGGCAATCACATCCTTCTGATAGTGCGGTGACCAGAACTGCACACAATGCTCCATCTGTGGTCTTGTTTTATAAAGTTACACCAAAACCTCCCTGCTCCTATATTCTATCTGCCTTTGCTCTGCCCAACTTACCAGCTGATCAGCATCAGTCTGTAGCCTCAGATAATCCTCGTCAACAACACCACCAATTTATGTGTAATCTGCAAACTTACTAATTATACCTTCGACATTCACTTCTAAGTGGTTAATGTATATAATAAATAGCAAGGGTTCCAGCACTGACCCTTGTGGTACACTGCTGGTCACAGGCTTCCAATCACAAAAGCAATCCTCCACCATTACTCTTTGCCTCCTATTAACAAGCCAATTTTGGATCCAATTTGTCAACTTGCCTTGGATCCCATGTGCTCTGATCCTTCGGACCAACCTCCAATGTGGGACCCTTTTAAAGGCCTTACTGAACTCCAGGTATACCACAACATCTGTACCACCCTCAATATATTCAGTTACCTTTTTCAAAAAACTCAATTAACGGACGGCACAGTGGTCAACACTGCCGCCTCACAGTACCAGGGACCCGGGTTCAATTGCGGCCGTGGGCGACAGTCTGTCTGGAATTGGTGTTAGGTGGGTTGCTCCAGGGGCAGAGCTTCCACCGCTGGGCAGTAGCAAGGTGTGGAGATGCTGGCGTTGGACTGGGGTAAACACAGTAAGAAGTCTCACAACATCAGGTTAAAGGCCAACAGGTTTATTTGGTAGCACAAGCCACAAGCTTTCAGAGCGCTGCTCCTTCATCAGCTGAGTGGGATTCCAGTTCACAAACAGGGCATATAAAGACACAAACTCAATTTACAAAATAATGGTTGGAATGCGACGCGCTCCGAAAGTCAGTAGCAAGGTGACAGAGTGTCAGCTTGATATTCGATCCAGTGAGGGAAGCACAGCGCTGTAGCTGCCCTACATCATAGAGCTTGGATAGCTATTGGTAGAGCATTTGGCTTCTAATCTGAGGGTCCAGGGTTCACACCCCTGTTTAGGCGATGCTTTGTGACTTTTAAGGGGCATCTGTACAAATACATGAATAGGATGGGAATAGGGGGATATGGTCCCCGGAAGGGCAGCATGCTCGGTGCAGGCTTGGTGGGCTGAAGGGCCTGTTTCTGTACTGCAATTTTCTTTGTTTGTTTGCACGTTCTCCCCGTGTCTGTGTGGGTTTCCTCCGGGTGATCCGATTTCCTCCCACAATGCAAAGATGTGCTGGTTAGGATTATTGGCCATGCTGAATTGCCCCTTTGTGTCAGAGGGACCAGCTAGGGTAAATACATGGGGTTAAGGGGATAGGGTCTGGGTGGGATTGTTGCCAGCACAGACTCGATGGCCTCCTTCTGCAATGTAGGGATTCTATGATTCTATAAAATTAGTTAGGCAGGATCTCCCACCAACAAATCTGTGTTGACTATCCCTAATCAATCCCTGCCTTTCCAAGTGTTGATTAATCTTGTCCCTCAGAATATTTCCAATAATTTCCCTACCACTGATGTTGGACTAACTGGCCTGATCCCTGCTGCCCTTCTTGAATAATAGATGGCATTTAAGCTATCCTCCAGTCATCTGGCATTTCACCTGTGACCAGCGAAGATTTAAATATCTCCGTCAGGGTAATGTAATCCCCTACCTTGCCTCCCATAGCAGCCTAGGATACATCTCATCAGACCATGGGTATTTATGCACCTTTAAGCCTGCTAAAACATCTAATACCTCCTCGTTTTTAATCTTAACATGCCCCAGAACTTTACCGTCCCAACTGAAATCTCCAGCTACAATGTCTTTCTCCTGAGTGAACAAAGGTGAAAAATATTCAGTTAAGACCTCGCCCACATCCTCTAGCTCCATGCATAGTTTTCCCTTTTGCTCTCTAGTGGGCCCAACTATTTCCCTGGTCACTCTTTTGCTCTTTATATACTTATAAAATGCTTTGGAGTTTTCATTAGTCTTATCTGCCAATATTATTTTGTGGCCCCTCCTTGCCCTCCTAATTTCTTTTTTATGCACTCTCCTACACTTATAGTCCTGAAGGGCCTCCCCCATTTTTAGTGCTCTATATATACTATATGCTTCCTTTTTTTTCCCCTTTATCAAACCCTCAATACCCCTTGACATCCAGGGTTCCTTGGACTTTCTGCCCTTGTCCTTCACTTTTAAAAGGAACACATTGGCCCTGAACTCACTATTTCAATTTTAAGAGGCTCCACTTTCCAAATGTACCTTTAAGTAGCTGCTCCCAGTCTACATTTACCAGGTCCTGCCTAATTATATTGAAATCAACCTTCCCCCAATTCAGACACTTCTGGACTATCCTTATCCCTTTCTACAATGACTTTGAAAGTTGCAGAGTAATGGTCACTGTCCCCAAAATGCTCACCCACTGACACTCCGATGATTTGCCTGGCTCCATTGCCTAGGATTAGGTCTAGCACTGCCCTATCCCTAGCAGGACTATGTACTGGCATAAAACACTTTCCAAGATGTATTTTAAAAATTCCACCCTGTCTAATCTTTCACACTAATGCAATTCCAGTTAATATTGGTGAAGTTGAAATTCCCAACTACAATCACCCTATTCTTCTCAAACCTCTGTGAATCGTCTACATTTCTGCCCCTCCATCTCCCTCTGATGGTTGGGAAGCCTGTAGTATATTCCCAGCAAAGTGAACTCCCCTTCTTTATTTCTAAGTTCCATCTATCTGGCCTTATTTGAAGAGCCTTCTGAGACATCCTCCCACATTACTGCAGTGATGGTCACTTAGAAATACTGCCAAGCCCGCTCCTCTCCTACATTTCACCCCCCCCCCCCCCCCCCCCCCCCCCCATTGACCTGAAACGTCGACATTGTGGAATGTTGAGGTGCCAGTTCTGCCCTCCTTTCAACCATGTCTCAGTGGTTGCAGCAATATCATATTTCTACACGCTGAACAACGCTCTAAGTTCATCTGCCTTACCAGACAGGCTCCTTGCATTAAAAGAGATGCAACTTAGCCTTCCATTCCTCCCATGTGCCTTATCTTTCCCATGTCTTCTCTGTCTGCTGGACCAACCTAGTTTTTCTTCTATATTTGACTGAACCTTGCTCCCAACTCTACATCTACTGTGTCCCATCCATCTGCCAAATTACTTCAAAACCTCCCCACCAGCACAAGCAAATCTCCCAGCATGGATATTCAACCTATTCCAGTTCAAATGCAACCCACCCAGCTTGTGCAGGTCCCACCTACCCCAGAAATGATCCAAAAATCAAAAGCATTTAGATAGTTACATGGCTACGATGGGTATAGAGGGATAAGCTTAGGGGTTTCAAAAAGAAAAGGGCGGCATGAACAAGTTGGGCCGAAGGGCCTGTTTCCATGCTGTAAACCTCTATGACCTCTATGGCCCTCCCTCTTACATCATCTCTTTAGCCACGCATTAGGCCTATCTTCTTTTCCTATACTCAATAGCACATGGCATTGGAAGTAATCCAGAGATTACTGCCTTACAAGTCCTGCTCTTTAATGTACTACCTAATACCCTAAATTCTTGTCACAGGATCACATCACTTTTTCTACCCATGTCATTGGTACCGATGTGTACCTCGACCACTGGCTGTTCACCCTCCCCCTTCAGAATGCCCTGTTGTGAATGATTGTTATATTAGAATATTGAATGGAACAGCCATTACAAGAACTAAAATAAAACGTATGCAGAGCTGTGCAATTCTATATTTACAATTGTGTAAAGGAATTGTGACCACCAAAACATTACCACTGACAATGCGGGGAGTTATAAAGCCTTTTGTAATTTTCCATTGAACTACAGTAACATTGAAATCAGCCATTCCATTTGCTGAACAGAAGGTATGCCCCATGGTTTGTGTTGTGGAATCACAAATGATACTCTTTGTAGATTCCTTGATGTGTCATTCCTCATGCAATCCCTTCAATCGTAATTACATATGTCCTCCCACCCCTAGGCATGTTCATGGTTGATTCATGCAGTTACTACTGTTAGAGAGCTAAGCTAATGAGGAATATTACTTCCTGCAATGAAAACTGATGCTTCAATTAAAGGGTTCTTGTTTCTGATCTAAAGAACGACACAGCCACAAAAAACATCCAAAATTGTGGATCGGGCTTAAGATAATTACTCTTTTTTCTGTTTAATGATTTGACTAAAATGTACAGGGAGCATCTCTTTGATTAAGAAACTGTTCTATTTTGCATTGAAAAATGCAAAGTCTAGGAAAATAAATCAAAGTAATGCATCTCAACAGCTCCCGCCCACAACCTATTGGATAGAAAATAAAATTGTGCTTGTAGTGGAAAATGTTTTTGTCCAAGATGTAGACACTAGGCAGGATTTTCCAGCCCTGACGCGGGTGGGTATCATTACGGGTGGGATGGGAAAATTTGGAGAGCCGTTAACATTTAACAACTCTCCAAATTTCCCCATCCCATCCACAACAACGCCCGCCAGTGCAGGGGATGGAAAATCCTGCCCAATGTTTGAAATCTTGGAAATGGGGTCACCTGCAAAATTGGGATGGATTGCAATGTTTGCCTGGGCTGAGTCCAAATGGACCAAAGATCTTTATTCTTTTTTAAAATCTGCTATTCTAACTAGAGAAGCCAGTTGATCCTTTCTATCATAGATTTCATTCGACAGCATGCATCCATTAACTGAGTAAAAGGCGGCACGGTGGCACAGTGGTTAGCACTGCTGCCTCACAGTGCCAGGGACCCAGGTTCAATTCCCAACTTGGGTCACTGTCTTGCGGAGTCTGCACGTTCTCCCTGTGTCTGCGTGGGTTTCCTCTGGGTGCTCCGGTTTCCTCCCACAGTCCAAAAAATGTGCTGCTTAGGTGCATTGGCCATACTAAATTCTCCCTCAGTGTACCCAAACAGGCGCCGGAGCATGGCAACTCTGGGATTTTGATAGTAACTTCATTGCAGTGTTAACGTAAGCCTACTTGTGACACTAATAAACAAACTTAAAGCCGAGGTACGTTCCCAGACAATAATTTGCACCAAGTTAAATACCAAGCTGTTAAGTTCGATGGCCAAAACCTTGGTCAAAAAGATAGTTTTTAAGAAGCATCTTATTGGAAAAGGATGAATTTGGAATGCCGGAAGGTTTTTGGAGAAATTCCAAAGTTGAGGGCTGACAGAGTTGAAGGGCCAGCTGCCAATGACAGGATGGATGAGAGGTTGGTCAAGAGACCAAAGTTGGAACTATTTCTAGAAGAGGGTTTGGGCTTTGAGAAGAATTCACACTAGCTTCAAACCCATCAGTTCCATTGTGTCCTTGCAAGGATGTAAAAAGAGAAACTTCCAGAGCAGGTTAGCTGACACCTCCCAGTCAACATGCTCCCTTGATTGGAAGGGAGAGATGAAGCAGGAGGAAGTCAATATACAGTCCCTATTCCACCCTCCCAAACATCACGCACACAGATAAAGTTCTGATCTAAATGGACAGTTCAGGTGTGGAATCCAGCCTGTATTCTACCTCTCTGGTTGTGAATTTAGGCCCTCTGGTTCAGGGTACTTAATTGAAGAAGTTAATCGAGTTAAGGGGTTTCCATCATAAATTACTCCATCAGGTGTAATTTTAACCTGACACATCGGCTGGAATACTGACACAATCTGATTGACTATCCAAGGCTATTTGCTTCCATTCCTTTCAAGGTGCTTCTCTGGAGGGCCTCCTATCCCCCCTGTGGAAAAATTAGTTCTTTCCACCACCTGCACCAAGGCCTCCCGTGCTTCTTTGGAAAGTGTGGGAACCCTTTCCTTGGCCTGCTGCTCCATTTTGTCCCGTTCACAAAGCCTCTGCCAGTCATTTCAGCCATCAGAATGCACCTCCCCTTTAAGTGGCAGCCTCGTATCTGTGCCCCCTGCTAAGCATTCGGCTGCACTGCAGCACATTTAACACTGGGCTGCATACCACAGTGATGGAGGTGAGAAAGTGCCAAAAGCTTGTGAGCAGTTTGTGTCACCTCGATTGGGTGCAAGGTAATCACACGTTGATCCCCATACCCGCGAATAACCCTTGTCCAATTTCTAGCCTGCCATATTTACCCTTCACTGAAGTTTATACCGTTTGTTTAATTTTCCCTAACCAGCATTACTCTCCTATGGGGACTGCATAATTTGCTTTGTAAATCTGTTTTACACATGAATTAATGAGTACAGATTATTCATCTGTCATTCACGTGGGCCTTTTTTTAATTAAACTGTTCTGTCTGAGCTGAATAGACCTAAATAATTTGCTCAATTCACCTATACACTTACCCTCCTCTGTTGTTTAAGAAACTTCTGATTTGATTTATTATCAGATGTATGAGTATACAGTGAAAAGTATTGTTTCTTGCATGCTATACAGACAAAGCATACCGTTCATAGAGAAGGGAAGGAGAGAGTGCAAAATGTGGTGTTACAGTCATAGCCAGGAAGTAGAGAAAGATCAACTTAATGCGAGGTAGGTCCATTCAGGGAAGAAATTGTTCTTGAGTCGATTGGTACATGACCTCAGACTTTTGTATCTTTTTCCCGATGGAAGAGAGTATGTCCAAGGTACTTGGGTCCTTAATTATGCTGGCTGCTTTTTCGAGGCAGCGGGAAGTGTAGACAGAGTCAATGGTTGGGAGGCTGGTTTGCACGATGGACTGGGCTTCGTTCACAACTCTTTGTAGTTTATTGCGGTCTTGGACAGAGCAGGAGCCATACCAAGCTGTGATACAACCAGAAAGAATGCTTTCTATAATGCATCTTTAAAAGATGGTGAGAGTCGTAGCTGACATGCCAAATTTCCTTCATCTTCTGAGAAAGTGGAGGCATTGGTGGGCTTTCTTAACTATAGTGTCGGCATGGAGGGACCAGGACAGGTTGCTGGTGACCTGGACACCTAAAAACTTGAAGCTCTTGACCCTTTCTACTTCATCCCCGGTGATGTAGACAGGGGCATGTTCTCCTCTACGCTTCTTGAAGTCAATGACTATCTCTTTCATTTTGTTGACAATGAGGGAGAGACTATTGTCATCGTACTGTTTCTCTATCTCTTTCCTGTACTCCGTCTCGTCATCGTTTGAGATCTGACCCACTACGGTGGTGTCATCAGCAAACTTGAAAATCGAGTTGGAGGGGAATTTGGCCACATGGTCATAGGTGTATAAGGAGTATAGTAAGGGCTTGAGGACACAGCCTTGTGGAGCACCGGTGTTGAGGATGATCATGGAGGTGTTGTTGCCTTTCCTTACTGATTGTGGTCTGTGAGTTAGGAAGTTCAGGATCCAGTCGCAGAGAGAGGTGGAGTTTGGAGATGAGTTTTGTAGGAATAATGATGTTGAAGGCTGAGCTGTAGTTTATAAATAGGAGTCTGACATAGGTATCTGGTGAACTGGGGTTGAGTGCAGGGCCAGGGAGATGGCATCTGCTGTGGACCAGTTGCGGTGGTAGGAAAGCTGTAGTGGATCCAGGCCGGAATTAATTCGTGCCATGACTGACCTTCCGAAGCACTTTAAAATGATGGATGTTAGAGCCACCAGATGATAGTCATTAAGGCACGCAAAACTGCAAGTAGACCACTCAGAATTGTTTTTTAAATGCCTCTTGCAATAATCTATCGATTGGAAATTAAGATGAAAATATAAATCTAAATACAAGCATGTTCAAAAATGTAGATTGTCAGATTTATAAATAACCTGGGAAATTATCTCTGGTTTTTGATTCAGGGAAGATGGGCAGTGGGAACGCCTTGAGTTACTAAGTTAAAATGGCAGATCAAGAGGTCGGGACTTTGAATCACAGTTAGCACTGAGTTATGTGGCCATGCTAAATTGCCCCTTAGTATCGGGGGGATTAGCTAGGGTAAATGCATGGGGTTATGGCATTGTGGTTGGTGCAGACTCAGTGGGCTGAATGGCCTCCTTCTGCACTGTAGGATTCTATGATTCACTTGAATCAACTTAATTTGTGTAAACAAACATTGCGAAATTGGCCTCTGGGGAGCAGGTGTCCTCATATTGTAAGAGCTGTCTGGCCTCTCAGCTATGCCTCATTATGAAATGCCTCTGCACTTCCTCCTGAATGGGCTAACCCAACTCCAGCTCACCCCTTACCTCCAGAGATGAAGATACTGCCTTTGCGGGCACTTTCTCCCGAGGTTTATGGGACGAGCAAGGAATTTTGCCGACACCCCTACCTGCCTCGAGGAGGAAAATCCAGGTGCTGGTGAAAACAGTCCGCCTGGTCATTGATCTCAATACTGTTTGTAGGGTATTATCATGTGAAGTTGGCTGCCACGTTTGCTTATGTTACCACACAGTGGCTCCAATTAGCATTACTTCAAAAGTGTTGTATAAGGCTCCACATGAAAGCTGCCTTTCTTTCTTTCTAAATCAATCTAACTTCATTGAAGTTAAAGCCCAGTTGAAGAGATAAAAAGAATGCATAATTAATTTATTCTCATCTATTATCATGGACAACAGTTAAGAATTAAGGTTTCAATTAAACTAATTTGACACAATAGTAGTCTGAAAATTGCACCCCTATTGGTGGGAGCTTTTATTTTAAGATAACGTTCTGTATGGATAATAGAAATGGAACAAGAATTAAATTTATTTTAAGGATCTGAGAGCTAGTATAAATAGCTAGTTTAATATGAAAAAAAACATACGAAAGTGTCTTTAAATTGTGAATGAAAGTTTTGTAATAATGTTAACTTCACAGGATTCGCTAGGCTTTATAGTTTCCAATGGTTTCCGTAACATATGGTACCGCTTTAACCTCAGGCAAACAGTGCTATATCTTACCCCACTGTGCTGCAACACAGATTAAACAGAGCTGAGTTTATTAAGGCATTAAATTATGCATGTGCATCTTGCTTTATGTTCACTTTTCTCACGTCTTTTCTTCTGTTATTTTTTTTTAATTCTCCCTCCTCCCATCTCCTGAACAATTAAGAACAAAAGATGCTAAACTTAATGAAACACATCATGTATCATTAGACTGAAAAAGGGCCAGTCTAACAAGATCCTTTGGCAAATCAAACAATACGTTAAGTCAGAATAGTTCTGGAAAAAAATTGAGAGACTTTATTATTTAATAATTATCTTTAGAAACTTTTGTCTTGCAATTATCGATTACAGTCAAAGATACTCATCAAACACAAGTCATTGCAATGAAAACCAGCCCATTGCAGCATTTCAGAACTTTTGATGAGAGCATTGAGCTAAACTGTGCAATTCTAGCTTGTAGATCAAAGGGAACAATTATATTCCTGGAGGAATTCAGGCAGAATGAAGGTCTGCTAATCTTTAGCAAATTACATTAACAAGGTCTGGAATCAGGCTGCATGAGTTCTGCTAGCTTTTCTGGAGAATCACGCACAGGCTGAACACTTCAAAGTTATAATGAGGCTGAAAGCTACAGGATGCCAGCAACAGATTTAACAAGGGGCATTACCAGGGCCTCAAAACAGTAAGGTCTTCACTTCCGCAGAATCAGGGCTCACTATTCAGCTTTCACACTCAAGTTCAATCACTCTGATGGGTATCCCTCAGTCAAATATCCTCCCTACTTTTCCCATAGTTGTAAGTTCACCACTTAGGTTGTACTTCCAATTCAGTTTTATGTTTAGAAATATTGGATGACATTTCAGATTTTGAAAGTCTGTTAACTTACCTGCTCCAGAAACTGTATCATTATGCAATGACCTTCAGTAAAAAAAAAAAAATCGCTTCATGTACCATTCCCCATTTAAGACGCATGTAAAAGCCTAAATATGTTTTAAATCTTAGGGAATTAATTTTTATTTGAACATCTTATATGATTGAAATCTTTTTGGAAACAGTGGGCTTTGCTGAAAATATGCAGCAATTATTTAAGCAGGCTGGAGGAGAGACGAGAGGACTGCCATGGCCTTATATAAGAATGGGTCACTGCCTCCAGGACAGGAGGAGATATGGGAGAAAATTGAAGGGGACAAACGATCGGCTTCCATGACAGTCATTGAGGGGGAAGGAGCATCTGTTAACTTTAGGGGTAAATTCAATGGTCCCATGCTTGAAAATAGCTCTGCAGCACTATAACCATTGATTTTCCAATCCACGTCACATTAAGAATAGCCATGCAGTAGAAATAAGAGATTGTAGAATTGACACTGCCATGTACACATCACAATGAAATATACCTCACCTAAAAGGCCAGAGCAATGTTTAATATGGAGTAGAAATTATTCTGTCTGCTACTTACAACAAATCAATTTGTTAATTTGTGTGTGTAATAGTTTAACCATATCATTAACCCATACAAAATAAACCGTGATTTTATTAAAATAGTATATGCAAACATTTTTTTCCCAATAAAGTTATCAGTTCATTAGAAAATGGCAACTGCTACCTTCTTTGACAAATATCAAAGTTTAAAAGTTTATTTATTAGTGTCACAAGATTTACATTAACACCGCATGAAGTTACTGTGAAGATCCCCCAGTCACCATACTCAGGCCTCAGTTTCACAACTCATCCATAAAGCAACCCACAGATATATACTTTGGAGTGGAGCTGGAACACACAATCTTCTGACTTAAAGTTAAAGTTAACTTATTAGTCACCAGTAGGCTTACTTTAACACCGCAATGAAGTTACTGTGAAGATCCCCTAGTCGCTGCACTCCGGCGCCTGCTTGGGTACATTGAGGGAGAATTTAGCATGCCCAATGCACCTAACAAGCACATCTTTTGGACTGTGGGAGGAAACCGGAGCACCTGAAGGTAACCCACACAGACACGGGGAGAACGTGCAGACTCCGCACAGACAGCGACCCAAACCAGGAATTGAACCCAGGTCCCTGATGCTGTGAGGCAGCAGTACTAACCATTGTGTTACCGGAGGTTTATAAATAAATGATTTGTATCACATTGCACAGAAGCATCACATTATGCTAAATTTCACCCTCTTACAACATTGTTTTTGATTCTTCTGTCTCCTCCATTCTGCAGAGGTTGCAAAGAGAACTGCCTCAGGGCAGCCAGAGATTGGCAATAAGCTAAGCTCAATGTCAAATTTGCATTCGGCTGCTCCCTGTAAAACAATTGGGGACACCCTATTATAGAACATAGAACATAGAACATTACAGCGCATTATGTTAGAGATATTATATTACAAGCCATGGAGACTTGTGGAGCAGTTGTTAGTCTCCCTGCCTCTGAGCCAGAAGCTCCGGGTTTAAGCCTTACTCTAGGACTTGGTGGCGAAGGAAGATGCGTTCATAGGATAACTAAACAGTTTGTGCACCAACTTGTAAATCCTTCCAACATATGTTAATGACAGGTGGTAAGATCAGGAGTGATTCCTGGTCAGCCTTGTGATGGAATGAAATTTGTAGCATCTACTCTCACCATTTGTAGCTCTGGACTACAACAAGCCTGTCAAAGTGTTTGTTGTCATGGCAGCTTGGGACTCTTTCCTGGGATTGGTTGGTTCACTTGGTTGGAAGGCTGGTGTTGATCAGATTGGTGCCGGCGTCACAGGGTTTGATCCCTGTTCCGGCTGGGGTGAATACAGGTCCTGCCTCCTTGCCCTATCTGTGCTGGGGGGTCACTGTGCTATTGTTTGGATCTGCCTTCAAGCAGAGGACTGAAGATTATTATTCTTGTAAATGTCAGCCTTGCCGGTGACACTCAAATCCTGAGGATGAATAGAATAAATAAAAATTCTGCCAGTTCTAAATTTGGAAGTCCTTTCCTAGATGCTGCCACTTATCCACCTCTCCCTCCTCCTTTAAGATTCTCTTTAAAATCCCTCTCTTTACATCTTGATCTAAAAGTATCAGTTAGGGATTACTCAGCCTAGGAATCAGTCCTGATGTAAGACAACTAACCGATGGAGTCCAACTAAAATCATAGAATCCTACAGTGCAGAAGGAGGCCATTTGGCCCGTCGAGTCTGCACTGACAACAATCCCACCCAGGTCCTATTCCCATAACCCCACATATTTATCCTGCTAATCTCTTCACATTTGGGTCAATTTAGCATGGCCAATCAACCTAATAAGGAGTCTAACAACACCAGGTTAAAGTCCAACAGGTTTATTTGGTAGCAATCTCCACTAGCTTTCGGAGCGCTGCTCCTTTGTCAGGTGAGTAGGAGATCTGCTCACAAACAGCAAACAGGGCATATAAAGACACAAACTCAATTTACAGAATAATGAATAATGATTGGAATGCGAGTCTTTACAGCTAATCAAGTCTTAAAGGTACAGACAATGTGAGTGGAGAGAACATTAAGCACAGGTTAAAGAGATGTGTATTGTCTCCAGACAGGACAGCCAGTGAGATTTTGCAAGTCCAGGCAAGTTGTGGGGGTTCAACCATACATCTTTGGACTGTGGGAGGAAACTGGAACATCCGGAGGAAACCCACGCAGACACAGGGAGAACATGCAAGTTCCACACAGACAGTGACCCGAGGCCGGAATTGAACCCGGGTCCCTGGCGCTGTGAGGCAGCAGTGCTAACCACTGTGCCATCCCTTCTTCTACTTTAACACAAGCCTGAACCATCTAGCGACAATTTACTACAACTACATATCTGGTTAATATTAAAAGCGATGGAAGTAAAAGGCTGGAACAACAGGGGGATACTCAAATATTAGAAAAATTATATTAAACTTTTCTTTGAAAAACTGCTTATTTGGCTAAATATGAAACACTTCAATAAAAACAATCACTGGTGCCTCTTTTGCCATGTGGGATATTTACAGTCAACTAGTGGGCCCTGAACAAAGGAAGTTGGAACCTCTTTAAAGTTAGTCAGGAAGGTTCTCTTTCCAATGATAAATATGAGCTGATGAATCCATTCTCAGATATCTCTGTAACGCTGCCATAATAGGCAGTTTATCCAGGCTCCTTCACTCTTCAACAGAACAAATCTTTTTTATGTGCAATATATTATGTACTTTTATGTTCTGGGGGAGGGAATTACTTTTTGAAGAAAAGAAATGCAACCAAATTAGATCTCAATAAGCAACCATGATATCAATACGATTGAAGCTTGATGAATATTTATACTGCCTTTATCTGTGAGGAAATATCAAAGGAATATTTGAATATAAATGTTGAAATTCAAATGTACAACAAAGGGTAACTTGTACCTTCCAGAAAGAAAATAGCCAAGACTAATGGAATTTCAGAATATGCAATATAGTCTCAACCGGGAGAGCTAATTAAGGCATTCAGGTGATATAAGCAACCAAAGTACAGTTTATTAATTTAAATGTTGTCAATTATGATTAGTTCTGCAATTATCCCATTATGTTGACCCTAATTCCATCGGGATTTTCCCAGATTCTCACAGCGGCATCTACAGAAAAATATTGAGCTGGAATTTTCAACAGGTACCGGGACCCAATATCAGCATCATTTCTCTGCCCAATTTGATAAGGTTGTGGTACCTCAACTCCACTTTCCTGCTTGTGCCCCAAATACCCTTTAACTCCCTTGTTAGTCAAGAATCTATCTAACTCTGTTAAAATGTTCACTGACCCTGCCTTCCCACTCTCTGGGGAAGAGGATTCCATAGGCTCAAAACGCTCAAGAGAAAGAAATTCCCCTCATCTCGGTTTTAAATGAGAGACCCCCTATTTTTAAACTATGTGCCTTTGTTCTACTCTCTATCACAAGGAGAAACATTCTTTCAGCATCCACCTTGCCTTATCTTATTTCTTTCAATAAGATCACCTCCCATTCTTCTCAGCTCCAATTGAGGCAGTCCAAGCTGGCAAACCTTTCCTCATAAGATAATCCCTTCATCCCAGGAATCAGTTGTGAACCTTCTCTGAACTGCTCAGAATAGAATAGAATCATAGAATCCCTACAGTGCAGAAGGAGGCCATTTGGCCCATCGAGCCTGCACTGACAACAATCCCACCCAGCATCTACCCTTGTAACCCCAGGTACTTGCCTTGCTAATCGCCCTGACACAAAGGGTCAGTTTATCATGGCCAATCCACCCAACCTGCATATCTTTGGAGTGTGGGAGGAAACTGGTGCACCCGGAGGAAACCCACGCAGACACGGGGAGAACGTGCAAACTCCACACAGACAGTCACCAGAGGCCAGTATTGAACCCAGGTCCCTGGCGCTGTGAGGCAACCACTGTGCCACCCAAAAATGGTGGACATATCCTCAATCCTGTAGGCCCAGAGTCTGGAATTCCCTCTGCACATTCCTTCTCTCCTCTAAGGGCCACCTTAAGCTCCATTTCTTTACTTTGATCAAGCTTTTCATAACTGCTCTTTTGTCTCAGCATCTGGTCACACCATTGCTTCCAATACAAATATATCCTTTCTTAAATAAGGAGACCAAACAGTACACAATACCCTAGATGTGGTTTCACCAATACCTTGTACAGCTATAGCAAAACTGCCTTACTTTTAGATTCCATTACCCTTGCAATAAGTGACAATATTCCACTTGTCTTTGAAATCACATGCTGTACCTGTATACTAATCTTTTCTGATTCACGCACTGGGACACACAGATCCTTGTACACTCAAGAGTTCTTCAGTCTCTCTCCATGTAAATAATATGCTGCTTTTCTATTCTTTCTACCAAAGTGAACAAGTTCAAATTTACCCACACTATACTCCAGGTTCCAATTTTTTGTCCACTGACTTAATTTACCTCTATCCCTTTGCAGACTCTGGTGTCCTCCTCACAACTTATTCACATCTGTGTCATCAGCAAATTTAGCAACCACATATTCCGTCCCTTCATCCTCTAGTCACTAATATAGGGCTGAGTTTTCTGGCCTCTCCCATTGGCAGGATCTTCCAGTTCCACTGATGGCAAACACCCCCCCCCCTCCCCCCCCCCCCCCCACCGCCCCCCCAACTGTTAGACTTTAACCCTGGTGTTGTGAGACTTCTTATTGTGCCCACCACAGTCCAACGCTGGCATCTCCACATCATGGCTACTCAAGATGGCGCCAGAGCGAAGTGACTTCTTGCGGGCTGTCCCCAGCATATCCTCTAATCTTATATTTTACTCTCGTTCTCTGCTCTTAAAACTTAACTCTAACTCTCTTAAACTCTCTAATAATGGTCTTTATGACTGCAACACTATATTGTGCACCCTCTCCTTTCCTTCTCTCCTATGTACTCTATGAACAGTATGCTTTTGTCTGCATAGCACACAAAAAACAATACTTTTCACTGTATCCCAATACGTGTGACAATAATAAGTCAAAAAGTCCTAACATTGATCCCTGTGGCACTCCACTCGTTAAACCTTGCCAATCTATAAATGATCCAGTTATGCTGAATCTCTGTTTCCTGTCAGCTAACCAATCCTCTATTCATGCTAATATATTACCCCCACACCAAGAATTCTTATTTTGTGTAGTAACTGTTGATGTGGCACCTTGTCAATATTTATGATTAGCTGATTACAGCTAAGGGAAAAAAGTTAACTGAATAATTGGCACTTTGTTTTCCACGTTCATCTATTCTTCCACTTTGCAAATGTCTGAGTCAAATGTGTCTCACGTGTTTCCACAAAATATATTGGAACAAGTGCAGCTGGTGAAAGACCAATAGCCCACAGTGGATGGTTATAAAGTCCAGCTGGATCTTGCATTATGTATAGGCGCCAATCTAGAACATTGGCAACAGCAGCAGCTTTCACAAAGCTGACAGAAACACGATGAAAGGTGACAGTTCAAAAAGAGCCTTTTGACACATAAAGTTAAGAAGTTAAATTGTAAGTATCATTGGCACAGATTTCTCATAACTTAAGCTGCAGGTACAATGAACATTTGATTACTTTTATTCTTTGATTTGATTTATTATTGTCACAAGTATTATCATACAGTGAAAAGTATTGTTTCTCGTGCGCTATACAGACAAAGCATATCATTCATAGAGAAGGAAATGAGAGAGTGCAGAATGTAGTGTTACAGTTATAGCTAGGGTGTAGAGAAAGATTAATGCAGGGTAAGTCAATTCAAAGGTCTGATGGCAGCAGGGAAGAAGCAGTTCTTGTTTTGCTTGGCACGTGACCTCAGACTTTTGTATTTTTTTCCTGATGGAAGAAGGTGAGAGAGAGAATGTCTGGGGTCCTTAATTATGCTGGCTGTTTTTCTGAGGCAGTGGGGAGTGTAGATAGAGTCAATGGATGGGAGGCTGGTTTGCGGGATGGATTGGGCTGCCTTCATGATCTTTTGTAGATTCTTGCCATCTTGGGCAGAGCAGGAGCCATACCAAGCTGTGATACAACCAGAAAGAATGCTTTCTATGGTGCATCTGGAAAAGCTGGTGAAAGTCATAGCTGACATGCCAAATTTCCTTAGTCTTCTGAGAAAGTAGAGGCGTTGGTGGACTTTCTTAACTGTAGTGTCGGCATGAGGGGTGGGGGGGGGGGGGGGTGGATCAGGACAGGTTGTTGGTGATCTGGACACCTAAAACTTTGAAGCTCTTGACTCTTTCTACTTTGTCCCCGTTGATGTAGACAGGGGCATGTTCTCCTCTACGCTTCCTGAAGTCGATGACAATCCCCTTCATTTTGTTGACATTGAGGGAGAGATTATTGTCGATTATTCACATACTTGGGCATCTCTAATCCCAAAGAAAGATTATCATTTTTTTGTGAGTATGGTGATAGCTGATATGGGAGTCGAATAGGGGCCTCACCTATAAGCAGTTGACATGCAAAATAACAATCTGATTTTATTATCAGTGCTTTTATTGAACAATGCACTAAAGAGCCAGAATCTGTTTTCCAAATATTATTCTAAGCACATAGCATAATTCACCTCAAGGCTCTTAGTTTTATGATTCAAATGTTGCCAATTTAGCAATTGTCAAGTGTAGGAATAAACATTGCCTCATGGAACAATGCTGCTTTTAAGCCAGGCTCTCTGTGTTGTGACCAAGACACAAAGAACATTGATAGGCTTATATCTTGTGCTGAGATGGGATTTGGAGACATATTCAATTGTGTTTTAAGAGCAAGTTAACTTATTCTCTCAAATTTCAGGAAGAAAAACACACAGCTGTGGAGAATACTCAGTTGTTAAAGCTAAAGATTCACTTGATTCGAGGAAAAATAATTTGGCATTAATTTTAGAAGCATTCAGCTACACTCCCTTTGCACTTGCTAACTGCTTTGCCAGTTTATTTTTTTCAAGCTTTCAAACTAGTTTAGTCTACATCCCTTTAGTCGCCACCCCTCCCCCCCACCACCCGCCACCCCCTCCCCCACCACCCGCCACCCCCTACAGCCTGCTTGCCTGTATTCCCTGTGGCATGCCTACTAACTCATACAGGAAACAAGGGAGACTGATATCCTTTATGAAAGAACCTCCCACCCTTTGAGAGAAGTATCAGTATCAACCTGACTGCCAACATCTCTCCCTGTTTACATGCTTTACTGAGGGACTAATCTGACTCAAGAGGCAAAAGATGTATAAACAGTGCATCTTGCTTAATAAAACATTAATGTTTGCATTTTAATTTAACCCTTTGAGTGTCATATTCAGCTCAGTTGACTGGACAGCTTGTTAGTGATGCAGTATGACACCAGCAATGTGGGTTAAATTCCCATACCAGCTTTTTGATTTGAGTTATTATTGTCACATGTATTGGTATACAGTGAAAAGTATTATTTCTCGCGCGCTATACAGACAAAGCATACTGTTCATAGAGTACATATGGGAGAAGGAAAGGAGAGGGTGCAGAATGTAATATTACAGTCATAGCTAGGGTGCAGAGAAAGATCAATTTCATATAAGGTAGGTCCATTCAAAAGTCTAATGGCAGCAGGGAAGAAGCAGTTCTTGAGAGCTGAGGTTATTCGTGAAGCCCCATCTTCTCAATCATGCCCGTCGCCTGAGGTGTGATGATCCTCAGGTTAAATCACCACCAGTCGCAGCCTATGGTCATCTGGCACGATGGCAACTTTATCATTGAGTAATATGACACAAATGGTCATTTTTCTATGTTCATGGTGGTGATCATGGAGTTAATGGGGTATATGTAATCTAAGATAAAGGCAAAATAATGTGGATGCTGAAATCTGAAACAAAAATGCTGGAGAAACTCAGCAGGACTGACGGCATCTTTGGAGAGAGAGTAGAGACAACACTTTGAGTCTGGATGACTGTTCATCAGGGTTGAAAGCAAGGCAAATCAGATGAGATTTATACTGTGAATATTGTGGGGGTGGGGCAAGTGCTGCAATAGGAAAACAGAAGTGTAAATGGTGGTGATGAAGGCTGAGAAAAATACTAAGAGCTTCCATTATGTGCGAACACCAGGAGGGAAGCATTGCAATCTAGTTTGCCAGGTAGGGAAACCATTGAATCAGGTCGAGTGAAGTCTTAGGGCCTGCCCTTTGCCCTTTACATCCCTTTGCCTGGCTGCTGACTGAGTCTGAGCCAGACTGTTGGCAATTGTGGTTTCCTATATGATCCAAGTTGTTGTTGCATTGTTTCTGACTACATATTCACTCCAGCATCTATTTCCATCTCTGTAACATTGTCCACCTACACTCTGCCTCTGCCCATCCACGACAGAAACCCTCAGCCAAGCTTTTGTTACCTCTCGGATTGATTATTTCAATGCTCTCCTGATCCAACTCCCGTTAACCTGAACACGTCCAGCATCCTGCAGCTTCATCCTAACTCACACCGACCCCCATTCGCCCACCACCCCTGTTCTCACTGACAGACGTTCGCTTCCTTCCAGCGCTATAAAGAAGTTTTCATCTTGGTTTTGAAATCCCTCCTCAGCCTCAACTTCCTGTGTCTGTAATCTACAAAAAGCCCCACGACCCCTCCAAGATTTCCTCGCTCCAAATTGTAGCCTTCTTGCATATCCACAAGTTGTCTTTTAATTTCTCCACAACTGATAGTGGTGCCTTTAGCTGCCTAGGCCAGTGTTCTTGAATTGGCCACTTAAATCTCTATCCATGCTCTTGGGCAACATGGTGGCACAGTGGCTAGCACTGCTGCCTCACAACGCCAGGGACCCGGGTTCGATCCCCGGCTTGGGGGACTGTCTGTGCGGAGTCTGCACGTTCTCCCTGTGTCTGCGTGGGTTTCCTCCGGGTGTTCTGGTTTCCTCCCACAGTCCAAAAGACGTGCTTGTTAGGTACATTGGCCATGCTAAATTCTTCCTCAGTGTACCCAAACAGGCGCCGGAGTGTGGCGACTCGGGGATTTTCACAGTAACTTCATTGCAGTGTTAATGTAAGCTTACTTGTGACTAATAAATAACTTTTGACTCATTCTATAGTGCAGAAGGAGGCTGTCTCTCCAACAGAGCATCTTACCCCATAACCCAAACCCCATAACCCAAACCCCATAACCCAAACCCCATAACCCCACATATTTACCCCACTAATCCCCCTAACCTACAGATCATGAGACACCAAGGGATAATTTACCATGGCCAAACCACATCTTTGGAGTATGGGGGGAAACTGCACCCAGGGGCAACCCACACAGACATGGGGAGAATGTGCAAACTCCACACAGACAGTTATCCAAGGCTGGAATCAAACCCGGGTCCCTGGCGCTGTGAGGCAGCAGTGCTAACCACTGCGCCACCATGTTGCATCATTTAAGACAATTTTTAAAACCTAACTCCGGTGAAGTTTTTTGGAACCTGTCCCAATACGCCCTTACTGTGATTAGGGTTGGAATTCTCCGGCCTTGCCCATAGCTGGGATTCTCCGCTCCCGCTGCAGTGAATGGTGATTTGACTGAGCGCCAAATTCTCCATTCTTGCTGGCAGCGGTGGCAGGACGTACAACACTGGAGAATTCTGGCCGAAGTGTCAAATTCTGTAACACTCCTTGGGGCATTTTCTTACGGTAAAGGCACTATATAAGTTTAAGTTGTTGTTGCATTATTTTGCTGTGCCTTCAATGGAGTACAGAATTAGGTAGCATCTAAAACTGGTTTTGCACCGAATAAATTTGTTCCCCAACAGACAGGCTACGTTAAAGTTGCTCCCTCTGTCTCTACTATAAAATTAGAAGGATATATTTTACCATGGTTCTTGTTCATAGTAGCAATGGTGATAGCACTAATAATACAACATATCAATCAGGACTATTTGAGCTATTTGTGGCTGATGAGGTATTCGGGAATGTAATTCCCGATAAAGTCAAACTCCTTTCACAGTCAGCCAATGGCTTGATACAATCCCCAACCCTCTGCTGTTTTCCCAAAATGTTAACTGCACCTTACACTGTTTGCTCTGCTTGTTCTCATGTCCCTTCCCCCCCTCCCCACGTGACCAAGGCTGTCACCAAAACAAATCCAAAAGTATTTTGAAAAATATCTGCTCTTCATCATCCAGCTCCTCCCAAGCCTCAAGGTCTCTCTCAACATTAGGCTCTCTCTTTTTCTGTTGGTGCACATCCTTTGTAATGTAGGCAACCTGGCATCTTCCTACTTTAGGTTAGCAGCTTCTTGCAAGCTGTGCCCAATCATACTGTAATGACTTTAATACCTTCTAATTCTATCTTTTACTCTCGTTCTATGCTTCTAAAACTTCATTCTACTTTTGAATGGACCTACCTTGCATTAAGTTGATCTTTCTCTACACCCTAGCCGTGACTGTAACACTACATTCTGCACTCGCTCCTTTCCTTTTCTATGAACGGTATGCTTTGTCTGTATAATGCGCAAGAAGCAATACTTTTCTCTGTATGTTAATACATGTGACAATAATAAATCAAATCCTATCACATCTTGGCAGTAAGTCACTCTCCTTCAATGCTGACCTTCATATGTACAGAGGCACATTGCATTCAGCAATTGGCCATTGTCCTGCATTTGCAGAATTGAAACCATTGTGAAAGAACGAAATGTGGTGAAGCCATACAACTTATAATTGATTCTGATTATGATATCCCCTATTAATTCATCCAGTACAACCAACTTGCAAATGTGTTCATCAAGTATGATCTATTGTCAAATGAAAATCATATAGCTTTCAATCTCCCAGTGTATCCTTTGAATCACTGAAGACAACATCGCCTGTTTGGAGTTAATGGCATTTACTGGATTTAGGACAATCATACTATAATGACTTTAATTAGATCATTGAGGTTGGCCTATTGGAGTATGAGATCCCTGATTAAGGATCCAATTGATGGGCCAATCAGGGGTTTTTTGCCTTGTACTTAACCAGGAGTGACAGGTCCCCTGACACCCCCGGAGATAGACTGCTAGCACTCTGTGTACTGCTGTTACAGTTGGAAATAGAGGTTTTGGTGAAAGGACTTCTGCCTTTGCAGACTTATTACACCTACAACCATCTCTCTCCCTCCATACAAGTCAAACAAGCATTGACCGTAAAACTGACAGAATGTACAACCAGTCCTATTTAATGTGGAAACAATTAAATTCTAAGCTCCAACTTGTGTAGCAAATCCGCCCATTGGAGAACATTGCCAAGTCAAACAAGCGAAGGTGATTCATTCTGAAATTTCATTGCTTTTGGACTGATTTTTCTATTATCCAAATTCTACACCAAGATTTAAACTTCAATGGCTATTTTTCGAAAGGAAACTAACTTTCTGCTCATTATGTTATTTTAATTCTGTTTCATGATTTGTACAATAATTTTGTTTAATGTAGCGCTTGACTTTTTTAAAAAATCCATTCAAGGGATGTGAGCTTTGCTGGCGAGGCCAACATTCATTGCCCATCCCCAATTGCCCTTGAGAAGGTGATGGTGAGCTGTCTTCTTCAACTGGTGCAGTCCATGTGTAGGTACACCCACCATGCTGTCAGGGAGGAAGTTCCATGATTTTGACCCAGCAGCTGTGAAGGAACGGCAATACATTTCCAAGTCAGGATGGTGAGTGGCTTGAAGGGAAACTTCTAGATGGTGTTCCCAATCATCTGCTGCTCTTATCCTTCTACATGGTAGTGGTCGTGAATTTGGAAGGTACTGCCTAAGGTGTCTGGTAAGTGGTCTCCATAATTAAACACTTAATAACTGCACCAAATATTATATTGATTAATATAGATATTCCAAATTGAATTTTATAGATAGATAAAATCTAACGTGAAGAGAGAGGCCATTCCACCCATCGAGTCTGCACCGATCACAATCCCAGCTAGGCCCTATCCCCATAACCCCATGTATTTATCCTAGCTAGTCCCCCTGACACTAAGGGACAATTTCCCATGGCCAATCCACCTAACCCGCACATCTTTGGACTGTGGGAGGAAGCTGGAGCATCTGGAAGAAACCCAAGCAGACACTGGGAGATTGTGCAAACTCCGCACAGACAGTGACCCAAGCCGGAAATCGAACCCGGGTCCCTGGCGCTGTGAGGCAGCAGTGCTAACCACTGTGCTACCGTGAATTCTAGTCTGAGGAAAGATAATGGAGCTCAGCAAGAAAAACAGGAGAGACCAGACTACAAATTGTCTCTGTCCCCAGAATGGAAATCAATTCAGGGTCCTGCAATTTGTGCACTACTAAAAAAGAACTGAATGTAATCATTTTCATTACCTTGAGACTTTGATTTTAATTATGGAAGCTATAGGTTAAAATTTTTTAAAGTTAATAGTTTATTCATTACTCACAAGTAAAGCTTTCATTAACACTGCAATGAAGTTACTGTGAAATTCCCTTAGTCGCCACACTCTGGCGCCTGTTCGGGTCAGTGCAGCTAACCAGCACATCTTTCAGAATGTGGGAGGAAACCAGAGCACCCGGAGGAAACCCACACAAACACGGGGAGAACATGCGAACTCCACACAGACAGTGACCCAAGCCGGGAATCAAATCTGGGTCCCTGAGGCAGCAGTGCTAACCATTGTGCTACCGTGCGGGTTTTAACTGGAAAAATTCATCTCCGTTCCATTCAACTCAGCACTTATCACCTACAGAATCACAGATAATTTACAGCACAGAGACAGAAAGAAGCCATTTGGCCTATTTGCACCGGTCTGCCAGTTGTCTGTGTATCTGCAACCTCTGCCTCTGAGAGGGGAGGTGGAATTTAATACCCTTCCTCAAGGTGAATTTAGAAGTGGGGCTATACAATCCGATGAGAGGGTAGCGGATGGGGATCTGCCACTTATCCACCTCTGCCCATCAAGTCTGATGCAAGAAGGTTCATGGGTGGCCTTCCTGCCCCAATGCCAATTGAGGCCCTTAAGTGGGCAATTAATGCTCACTTAATGGCCTTATCTTGTCTCAACTGGTATTCAAACAACAGCGGGTGGGGCATTTACCACAGAAGACCCAAAAAGCAAACCTTGTTGTATTTGCTTGCAAGCTCTGGTGGTTGAGGAGGGTGGTGGGAGACACAGGATGACCCTCATTGTCAGACACTCAGGGTGAAATTTTCCCATTCCGCCTGCCACAGGAATTGTAGTGGATGGAACACAGACCATGCAAAGGTCTGTTAACCTCGGGTGGGATTTTATGGTCTTGGGGCAAGCGTGGCTGGAAAATCCCACCCTCTGTGTCTGATTGAAGGGCCCAGCATCAGGAAGAAGGAGGGTTTGGGGTGCTGAGATCCCCTGGGCCTCTGGTGGTTGCACTGCCAGAAGGTACCACCACCCCCTCATGGTTCTGAAGGCAATGAACAGTTGCTGGCCTCTGACTGGTTGGCAGCAGCTCTAGGGTGGAGTTTTTTTCTACCCTGGGATCCATGATCCCAGAGAAGGCTGCATCATTGACCACTTTGAGTGTCTGGCAGGCACTTCATTCAGTGGATCTTAGCCATAGGAGGCAATGTGGAGTTCTTACGGCCTTCAGCCAGCAAGCAAGACCCCCAGTCACCTGGATTAATTCCAATAAATTGAGCCGAGCAAAAGAACCAGTATCCTTTCTAGTTTAATATCATGTAAATCCATGCTTTTTTATGATGTATTTTTAATAAAATATATTTTAGATTTAAAGATTAAACACAAGTTAAAACTAGTTTTGGTGTTTTAATTTTAAAGAGTATATTTTCTAAGATGTCTCAGTCACAGCAGGTATTGCAGCTTCAAAGTGTTGATCACTGAAGTACTTACACCCTGGAACTTTCAGATAATGAACTCCTGATATCAAATATGCTGCTGTAGGATAGCAAAACCCAAGAATCATTGAATCTTAATAGACTGAAGGAAGCCATCTGACCAGTTGTGCCGGTGCCAGTTCTTTGAAAGAGCTGTCGAATTTAATCCCACACCCCAGTTCCTTCCCCATAGTCCTGCAAATTAGTTCTCTTCATTACATGTTCAATTGTCCTGGGAAAGCTCCATGAAATCCATTTCCATTGCTCTTTCAAGTAGTGTGTTCCAGATCTCAACATCCCTCTCCATGTAAATAAAAATGCTTCTTAATTTCTCCGAACTCTTTTGGCCATAATTTTAATTTTATGACCTCTGACGACTGACACACTTGCCAAAAGAAACAGTTTTCCCTACTTGCGATCAAAAAAATTCCTCACTTTGAATTCATCTATCAAATCACTTCTCTACTCTAAAGGTGAACAATCCCAGTTTGAGTATACCGAGCAAAGATGCATGCTGTTGTAGCTTCTCATCCTGCACTCATCAGGACAGATGCAAGAATGCCAAATTTCAAAGGAACCAAAAATTCCTACTGCATGAAGTGCCGGTGCGGACTCGACGGGCCGTAGGGCCTCTTCTGCGCTGTACGATTCTATGATTCCGAGGAAAGTCCATGCTGATTGGTCAAGGTGTTGCCTTGGAGAATGCACAAGGGAACTATTGTCCCCATGTTTTTCTTTAATTCAAAAACTGTGCAGGAATTATCATGCAGGGTTTCTTCACATCTGATCCTTTATTTCTCTTCTCCCTATTATTGCACCCTACACATTCCACAAACTGCAATACAACTGGATATGTATGAGGCAAAATGATCGAACTGACAGGTGACATAGGTCAGTGTAGAATATAGAGTCATAGAGGTTTACAGCATGGAAACAGGCCCTTCGGCCCAACTTGTCCATGCCACCCTTTTTTTTAAAAACCCCTAACCTAATCCCAATTGCCCACATTTGGCCCATATCCCTCTATACCCATCGTACCCATGTAACTATCTAAATGCTTTTAAATGCTTTTTAAAAGATAAAATTGTACCCGGACCAGGTTTCTTAATTTGAACCAAGTTAGCTGATCCCTGTGACATCGGGTGGCACGGTAGCACAGCGGTTAGCACCGCTGCCCCACAGCTCCAGGAACCCGGGTCCGACTCCCGGCCTGGGTCATTGTCCGTGTGGAGCCCGTACACCCCCCTCGTGTCTGCGTGGGTTTCCTCCGGGTGCTCTGGTCTCCTCCCACAGTCCAAAGATGTGCGGGTTAGGCCGACCGGCCAGGTCAAAAATTGCCCCTTAGTCCCGAGATGCGCAGGTTAGTGGGACCAGTGGGCAAATATGTGGGGGCAGGGCATGGGTGGGATTGTGGTCGGTGCAGACTCGATGGACCGTATGGCCTATTTCTTTACTCTTTTTCCTTTCAATGGAATGTGGACATTATTGTCCTTTCTTACCCGCCCTTGAGAAGGTGGCGGTGAGACGCCCACTTAAGTGTGCATAAAGGTGCAATGCAATCCAATTTCTAGACCAACATATTAATTGTGCTGATTCCGCATGAATTATCGGCTTCAAGACTGAAAATACTGTCTTCTTTATCTTTCTAATGAATTAGACTGTCAACGGGTGTGTAATAAGTCTTCGGAGGCAGAAGTCCCTTCACCAAAATCCCTTTATTTACAAGTCTGACAACAGCATACAGAGCGCTGTCAGTTCGCAGTCTACACTCGGAGTCCCAGAGGAACTGACACGCCTGGATAAGTACAAAGCATGATGTTCCCTGATTGGCCCATCAAATGGGCCTTTAATCAGGGATTTCATATTCTAACAGGCCCACCTCAATTACCTGATTAAAGTCATGATAGGGTGTCTGTGTGAAAATTTATGAGATAAAGTAATATGTATCAGTGCCACATGCCACAATACTGACTCTTTCAATGGAGAAAGTTACAGAAAAAAACCCACAAGTTTTACCATTATCATTGTAGAAAAGCAATTCCAGCAAATTAAAGTTGCAAATATTTAATAGCTATCCAATTAACTAATCATTGAAACATCCTGACAATAATCCAGGCAGAGTAGCAGTGTTCCTTCAGCTTCCGAGGAATGTTATGCAAGTCCATTGGAGTATCCAGAACTACTTCACTTATATCATTCAATAACATTGATCCCAGTTGGCTGATAGCAGTATATGGGTGACAGCTCATGCTAGCTACTAGTGCTGTTAGTTTTTTTTATTTTGTTAGGGGTTTTCTCACTGTAGTTATATAAGCAACTTCAAATACAGGCATTCTAATTTTTGTAGTTCTTTCATGAGATTTGGGCGTGTAAGTTAGCATTTGTTGCAGGTTAGGTGGATTGGCCATGCTAATTTGCTCCTTGATGTTCCAACATGTCTAGGTTAGATGGATTATCCATGGTAAATGTATAGGGTTACAGGGATAGGGCATGGAGAAGGGACTTGGTAAGATGCTCTTACAGAGAGTCAGTGCATACTCCCCAATGCACTCAATCGCTTCTTCTGCACGGTAAGAATTCTATGATTAAATGTTTGCCTTTAATGTATTGGGGATAAAATATAAAAGTAGGGAAGTCTTGCTACAACAGAACAGGACATTGGTGAGACTGTACCTACAGCAATATGCAGTTTTGGTCTCCTCACTTAAGGAGGGATATACTTGCACTGGAGAAAGTTTACTAGACTAATTCCTGTGATGAAGGAGTTGTTTAATGAGGGAATTTTTTGCAGGTTGGACCGATGTTCATTGAGGGTTTGAAGAATGAGAGGTGATCTTATTGAAACACAAGATTCTGAGGGGGTTTAAAAGAGGATATTTCTTCTCATGGGGGAACAGTGGGGCACATGGTAAACTAGGGGCTGTAGTTTAAAATAAGGGGTTTCCCTTTAAGATGGAGATTAGTTTTTTTTCCTCTGAGGTCGCTCATGTTCGGAATTTTCTTCCATGGAGTTCAGTGGAGACTGGGTCATTGAATGTATTCAAGAGTGAGTTAGACAGAGTTTTGATAGACAAGGGAGTCAAGGGTTATGGAGGATAGGGAGTAAAGTGGGGTTCAGGTTATGATCCTATTGAATGGTGGAGCAGTTTCGAAGGGGCAAATAGTTTATACCTGCTTCTATTTCTCAGGATTCTATGAATGTCATGTTTGCTCCCAAATAGCTGGTTGCTGTTCAGTGAAGGTGTTAGTTAAAGTGCTATCCATTACATTGCCACACAGTTTCTTCAATGAGCTCCGGTAGGCATTTTAAGTGGCATGGCATCACCTTGATCAAGATGGTGTTTTGCATTAAATGCAGACTAAACCAGTGTTGCAGCTTAAGACTTATTTTGGCACATGGACTACAGGGGATCATCACCAACTTCTCAAGGGCAATTAGGGACATCTTTCAGTGAAGGGCAATTAGGGATAGGCAATAAATGTTATTCTAGCCAGCAATGCCCACATCCCATGAATGAATAAAGAAAACACCTTGGAAGCTCGTTAGTACTTAAGTATCTGGTGAAAATTGCTCCTTTGTCTTATAACTGTCTAAGCTAATGCAGGGCTTATTTGTTTCTTGTGAGCAATGTGAGTTTACTTTCCACATTGAATTTTTGTTGTAATTGGTGGATAAAAATATCTTTCTCCTATTTTATGAAAACAGCACAGAGCACACAGGCCGCGGTTTGAGTTTGGCAAATAAGCTTTGAGGTACTGTCATTCATGAAGTTTATGAGTGTATGAAGCAAAAGGAGGTCACCCACCACTTCAAATTTGCATTGCTGATTAGAATATTTTAAATAGCTACCCTCACATATTAATTGTACTAATGTCTAGCTGAGAAACATTTCTGGTGATAACAAGGAAGCCCATTTGAATGCTTGAGAGGTGAAAGCCACCTTCTGAGGAGATTATGCCACCCACATCAGAGAAAGGTAATTTTAAAAAAATATTGTGGAGTCAAACTCAGCAGTAACCTCAGAGTAACAAATCAAGCAATTCTATGGTTCTGGTAACCTTCGTCTAATTTTTGACCATGGTTGTTGATATAAATCTCCAACTATATATGTAAAATTTATGGAGTCTGAACACTGTGCAAAAATGGCTTTGAAAGTCATTAAACTAAACAACAAAGGGGAACCCAGAGCCTTATCACTAAATACATACCTTTGAAGGTTGAGTCTCAAGACAAAACATTGTGTTTAGTGTCGGGGTGGGAGCTAGCGAGAAGCCCGCAGGTGGAGGAAGGAATTTACAAGCCTATTAAAATAATCATTGATCAGTACGGCAATGTTTTGTCTCCCACCTGGTCGCCTGCATTCTTTGTGTTTAACAAGGCGTGTGGCTTTCATCAGCAGCAGTGGTGGTTTGGTCTTTGTTCCCTAAGTGTTTTTTTATTCCCCCTCTGATTATGTACCATTAGACTCCAGTGTAATTAGATACTCCAGCGGGATAATCATCCCGTGTTTTAAATTTGAATGGCTCTCTAATTATCTGGGCCACATTTTTATAAAAACACTTATACAAACCAGGAGACCAGATTGGATTGTTCCACTTTACTTGAAATTGTAGCTATTTACTTTCGTGAAACGTACTCTTTGAGTTAATAAGACCATGATTTCAGGTCCATCACACAGGGCTTTCCCGTCAGAGTTCTGGTTGATCTTGGAATTTGGGAGACCAGAAATGTCTAGAAAGAGATTTTCGTAGAATCATAGTATCCCTACGGTGCAGAAGGAGGCCATTTGGCCCATCGGGTTTGCACCTACAACAATCCCACCCAAACTCTATTCCCGTAACCCCACATATTTGCCCTGCTAATCCCCCTGACACTAGGGTCAATTTAACATGGCCAATCAACCTAACCCGCATATCTTTGGACTGTGGAAGGAAACCGGAGCACCTGGAGGAAACCCACGCAGAAACAGGGAGAATGTGCAAACTTCACACAGACAGTGACCTAAGCTGGGAATTGAACCCAGGTCCCTGGCGCTGTGAGACAGCAGTGCTAACCACTGTGCCACCATTTCCCTGCATCACTTTTTCCAAGCAGATATATGGGAATTAAATTATAGAGGGAAGTATAGCCTTTGACAATGTTTCCTGTATGAGGGTGATAGAAGTGTTATCATGAGTAGGCCTTCCAGCCTCCCAAACTTGCTTAACCATATTTCAGTTAGATCATGGCTGATCTTGTCAGATCGCGCCAGCTCAGTCTTCCAAACACTGCAGCAGTGAGTCTTTGACAGTAAAGACCTCAAGCCAACAAAATTCCTAGTGTGAGGGCAGTTGTTGCCACGGCACTTCTGTACTGCAGTGAGAATTGGACTATATGATACATACAAGGGCACGAGAGACATTTCAGCAGCAATGGCTCCACCACAGCCTCCATATTCAACAGGAGGACCATTAAACAAACACGAATGTCACTGAAACCATGTTTACAGGCTTCTTTCAGGCAAAACTTCTGTAAAATCAACTTCAGCGGATAGGACACTTGTCAGGAAGGCCGTAAACTGTGTCCCTTCCACCCTGCACTCTGGATCTCACTACTTTACAGATGTCTTGCCCCATGTGTCCAAAGGCGTGTGGGTCGAGAATTAGTTTGTTCAGTCACTTGAAGACCTGTGGCAGAATCTTACCACCCTAAGCAGGCATCATCCTCAAATTGAAGGACAGCCAACAATGCCTATGGAAGCCAATTTATAATATGACTAGTCATGATTATTGTAAAAAAAAATTCTGGTGACTGAATTTTGTTCACTTTAAGATGCAGCAAAAATATGGGACGAGATTCTCCTGCCTCCTAGCTGCGTGTTTCCCACCGGCAGGAAGCGGCACATTGTTTGCTAGCAGCGGGATTCTCTGGTCCCGCTGCTGTCAATGGGAATTCCCATTGACGTCACCCCACGCTGGCAGGAAACTCACGGGTATCGCCGGGACCAGAGCATCCTCCCAGTGTGAACGGCCAGAGAATCTTGGCCATGTAGGTTGCAATACAAATTATTTTGTGACATACTGGGAAAGGAACAATGGCTCAATGTAATGGCGAATGTATCCCCTTCCCCTCTGAGTTTTATTTTATTTGTTAGTGTCACAAGTAGGCTTACATTAACACTGCAATGAAGTTACTGTGAAAATCCCCTAGTCACCACAATCCGGCACCTGTTCGGGTACGCTGAGGGAGAATTCAGCCTGGCCAATGCATCCAACCAACACATCTTTCGGGCTGTGGGAGGAAAGTTTTAATTTAGATAGACACCTTCCTAACAAATTGTGCTTCATTATTATAAGCCAGTAAGAAATATTTATCAAATGTCCCAATAGGGATCATTACACAGATATGGGAGCTTCCCAGAAATTGATTTAAATATTCTTTTTGATGTTCTTGAATGCCAAACATTACTGATCCCACTTGATAAACCGAGATGTTTGATTGCTGCATGAACTAATTGTCAGTAGATAAATGACCTTGAATACAAAAATAGAATACATAGTTATTGGGGAGGTGGGGGGGTGAGAGGGGGGAAACAAATGGAAAGGGAGGGGAAGGTAAAATATGGTGAATCCATGGCAAGCAGGATTAATTAAACCAAATCAATATAAACTCTGATAGTCAAGTCGGACTTAACATTTTCCAAGTGCATCTGCACAGAACCTCGGCCACACACAGTTATATTCTTTCGGGACCACGAATTTGGAGAACTTCCAAAATCAGGACTGTCCAATTGGTGACTTTCCTCGAGTCTGCAATCATGTTTTCGTAATTAAGTTCAAGTTTGGCTGTGTGTATAGGAAGTTATACAAACTGCACTAAATTGAACTCTTCAACTTGAGCTTTATCCAGAAACGTGCATAATTCTGCATTTGTTGCAAAGTTTGGCTCGAGTACTCTCTGAATGGCTTGAGAATTTGAATATGAGCTTCTTTGATTGCTGAATAAGTAACTGTAGATTCATAATCATACAGTCAGAGGTTTACAGCATGCAAACAGGCCGTTCGATCCAACTTGTCCATGCCACCCAGTTTTTACCACAAAGCTAGTCCCAATTGTCTGGGTTTGGCCCATATCCCTCCATACCAATCTTATCCATGTAACTGTCTAAATGCTTCTTAAAAGACACAATTGTATCTGCCTCTATGACTATCTCTGGCAGCTCATTCCAGACACTCACCACCCTGTGTAAAAATTGCCCCTCTGGACCCTTTTGTATCTCTCCCCTCTCACCTTAAATCCATGCCCTCTAGTTTTAGACTCCCCTACCTTTTGGAAAAGATGTTGACTATCGACCTTATCTATGCCCCTCATTATTTTATAGGCCTGTATAAGTTAACACCTAAGCCTCCTACGCTCCAGGGAAAAAGGTCCCAGTCTATCCAGCCTCTCCTTGAAACTCGAACCATCAAGTCCCGGTAGCATCCTAATAAATCTTTTCTGCACTCTTTCTAGTTGAATAATATCCTTTCTATAATAGAGTGACCAGAACTGTATACAATATTCCAAGTGTGGCCTTACCAATGTCTTGTACAACTTCAACAAGACAATCCAACTCCTGTATTCAATGAAACCAAGCATGCCGAATGCCTTCTTCACCCCTTTCAAGGAGCTATGAACCTGTACGCCTAGATCTTTTTGTTCTATAACTCTCCCCAATGCTCTACCACTAACTGAGTAAGTCCTGCCCTGGTGAGATTTCCCAAAATGCATCACCTCACATTTATCTAAATTAAACTCCATTGGCCCAATTGAACAAGATCCCATTGCAATCCAAGATAAGATTTTTCACTGTCCACGATGCCACCAATCTTGATGCCATCTGCAAACTTATTACCATGCCTCTTAAATTCTCATCTAAAGCATTATTATAAATGACAAATAACAGTGGACCGAGCACCAGTCCCTGAGGCACACCGCTGGGCACAGGCCTCCAGTTTGAAAAACAACCCTCTACAACCACCCTCTTCTGTCATCAAGCCAATTTTGTATCCAATTATCTACCTCACCCTGGATTCTGTGAGATTTAACCTTAAGCAACAACCTACCATGCGGTACCTTGTCAAAGGTCTTGCTAAAGTCCATGTAGACAACATCGACTGTGTTGCCCTCATCTACATTGTTTACCCCTTCAAAAAACTCAATCAAATTCGTGAGACATGATTTTCCACTCACAAAGCTATGCTGACTGTCCCTAATCAGTCCTTGTCTCTCTAAATGCCTGTAGATCCTGTCTCTCAAAATACCTTCCAACAACTCACCCACTACAGACGTTTGGTTCACCGGCCTGTAGTTTCCAGGTTTTTCCCTGCAGCCCTTCTTAAACAAAGGCACAACATTTGCCACCCTCCAATCTTCAGGCACCTCACCTGTGGCTGTTGATGATTCAAATATCTCTACTAGGCGATCCGTAGTTTCCTCCCTAGCCTCCCACAACATCCTGGGATACACTTCATCAGGTCCCGGGGATTTAACTACCTTAATCCGCTTTAAGCACCTGCACTTCCAGCACCTCCTTCTCTGTAATACATACATTCCTCAAGACATCACTATTTATTTCCCAAAGTTCCCCAACATCCATGCCTTTCTCAACAGTAAATACTGATGAGGAATATTCACTTAGGATCTCACCCATCTCCTGTGGCTCTGCACATAGATGACCTTGTTGATCCTTAAGAGGCCCTACTCTCTCCTTTATGACCTTTATGTATTTGTAGAAGGTCTTTGGATTCTCCTTTGCCTTATCTGCCATAGCAATCTCGTGTCCCCCTTTTGCCCTCCTGATTTCTGTTAACTCTACTCTGACACCCTCTAAACTCTTCAAGCAATCCACTTGATCACAACTTCCTATACATGTCATATGCCTCCTTTTTCTTGACCAGGGCCTCAATATCCCGAGTCATCCAGGGTTCCCTATTTCTGCCAGCCTTGCCCTTCACTCCAAAAGGAATGTGTTTACCCTGAACCTTTGTTAACACACTTTTGAAAGCCTCCGACTTACCAGATGTCCCTTTGCCTGCCAACAGACTTCCCCAATCAACTTTTGAAAGTTCCTGTCTAACACCATCAAAATTAGCTTTGCCCCAATTTAGAATTTAAACACCTGGGCCAGACCCATCATCCTCCATAGCTCTTAAAACTAATGGAATTATGGTCACTGGTCCCAAAGTGATCCCTCACTAACAATTCTGTCACCTGCCCTTCCTTATTTCCCCAAGAGGAGGTCAAGTTTTGCCCCCTCTCTAGTCGGGCCATCCACATACTGAATGAGAAATTCCTCCTGAATACATGGAACAATTTTTTCTCCATCCAAGCCCCTAATACTATGGCTGTCCCAGTCAACGTTGGGAAAGTTAAAGTCCCCTACTGTTATCACCCTATTTTTCTTGGAGCTATTTCCTTACATATTTGCTCCTCAATTTCCCGTTGACTATTTGGGGGCCTATAGTACAACCCTATCAAAGTGATCTCTCCCCTTTTTATTTCTCAGTTCTAGCCATATTGATTCATTGGTTTATATGGAGTAAGGGGAAATATGAAGACACAAGGCAGCAAATTAGAGGAGTAAATTGGAAGGAGGTATTCTCAGGGAAATGTACTGAAGAGAGGTGGCAGTTTTTCAAGGAATGCCTGTCTAGAGTTCTACAGGACAACGTTCCGAGCAGACAGGGAGGTGTTGGTAGGTTAAAGGAACCGTGGTGCACGAAAGCTGTGCGGGACCTAGTCGAGAAGGAAAGGAAAGCGTACAAAAGGTTCAGAGAGCTTGGCGAAGATAGGGATCTAGATGAGTATATGGCTTGTAGGAAGGGACTAAAGAAGGAAATTAGGAGAGCCAGAGGGGGTCACGAGAAGGCCTTGGCAGGTAGGATTAAGGAAAACCCTAAGGCGTTCTATAAATATGTGAAGAGTAAAAGGATGAGACGTGAAGGAATAGGGCCTATAAAAGGTGAAGGCGGGAAAATCTGTACGGAAGCAGTAGAAATGGCAGAGGTGCTTAATGAGTATTTTGCCTCGGTTTTCACAGAGGAGAAGGACATGGGTGGATGTACTGTGGGCTTGCGGTGGACTGAAAAGATTGAGTATGTGGACTTTAACAAAGAGGTTATGCTGGAATCTTTGAATGGCATCAAGATAGATAAGTCGCCGGGTCCGGATGGGATGTACCCCAGGTTACTGTGGGAGGCAAGGGAAGAGATTGCAGAGCCTCTGGCAATGATCTTTGCGTCGTTGATGGAGACGGGAGAGGTTCCTATTTTCAAGAAGGGGAATAGGGATAGCCCAGGAAATTACCGACCGGTGAGTCTAACCTCAGTGGTTGGTAAGCTGATGGAGAAGATCCTGAGGGACAAGATTTGAGCATTTAGAGAGGTTTAGTATGCTCAAGAATACTCAGCATGGCTTTGTCAAAGGCAGATCGTGCCTTACGAGCCTGGTGGATTTCTTCGAAAATGTGACTAAACACATTGACGAAGGGAAAGCGGTAGATGTGGTTTATATGGATTTTAGCAAGGCGTTCGATAAGGTCCCCCATGCAAGGCTTCGAGAAAAAGTGAGGGCATGGGATCCAAGGGGCTGCTGCCCTGTGGATCCAGAACTGGCTTGCCCAAAGGAGGCAGAGAGTGTGTATAGATGGGTCTTTTTCTAAATGGAGGTTGGTCACCAGTGGTGTGCCCCAGGGATCTGTTCTGGGACCCTTGCTGTTTGGCATTTTCATAAATGACCTGGATGAGGAAGTGGAGGGATGGGTTGGTAAGTTTGCCGACGACACGAAGGTTGGTGGGGTTGTGAATAGTCTGGAGGGATGTCAGAAGTTACAGAGGGACATAGATAGGATGCAAGACTGGGCGGAGAAGTGGCAGATGGACTTCAACCCAGATAAATGGCAGGTCAAATGGGATGAAGGAGTACAATATAAAGGAAAAGACTCTTAGTACTGTCGAGGATCAGAAGGCCCTTGGGGTCCGGGTCCATAGGACTCTGAAATCAGCCCCGCAGGTGGAGGAGGTGGTTAAGAAGGCGTATGGTGTGCTGGCCTTTATCAATCGAAGGATTGAGTTTAGGAGTCCGGGGATAATGATGCAGCTATATAAGACCCTCGTCAGACCCCACTTGGAGTACTGTGCTCAGTTCTGGTCGCCTCATTACAGGAAGGATGTGGAAAAGATTGAAAAGGTGCAGAGGAGATTTACAAGGATGTTGCCTGGATTGAGTGGCATGCCTTATGAGGATAGGCTGAGGGAGCTCGGTCTTTTCTCCTTGGAGAGACGTAGGATGAGAGGAGACCTAATAGAGGTATATAAGATGTTGAGAGGCATAGATCAGGTGGACTCTGAGGCTTTGTCCCAGGGTGGAAATGGCTGCTACGAGAGGACACAGGTTTAAGGTGCTGGGGGGGTAGGTACAGGGGAAATGTTAGGGGGAAGTTTTTCACACAAAGGGTGGTGGGCGAGTGGAATCGGCTGCCGTCAGTGGTGGTGGAGGCAAAATCAATGGGGTCTTTTAAGAGACTCCTGGATGAGTACATGGGACTTAATAGGATGGAGGGTTATAGGTAGGCCTAGAAGGTAGGGATATGTTCAGCACAACTTGTGGGGCCAAAGGGCCTGTTTTGTGCTGTAGTTTTTCTATGTTTCTAACAAATAGGCTTTTATTCGCAAAAGACTTGGAGCACACCCATGCTGATGAACTGGTCCGGCGACTGAGGCAGGGGGTTTGGGAGCAGTCACCTTTATAACTGGACCGGTGGGGAGGAGTCTCAGGCAGGGCTGGCAGGGGCATTCCCAGGCATGTCACACACGCACACACACAGGCAATAAGCTTAACAGTGGGTTTACCACACCAGCCTCCCATCCATTGACTCTGTCTACACTTCCCGCTGCCTCGGCAAAGCAGCCAGCATAATTAAGGACCCCCCACACACCCCGGACCTATTTTCTCCTTCAGGAAAAAGATACAAAAGTCTGAAGTCACAAACCAACCGATTCAAGAACAGCTTCTTCCCTGATACTGTCAGACTTTTGAATGGACTTACCTCACATTAAGTTGATCTTTCTCTACACCCTAGCTGTGACTGTAGCACTACATTCTGCACTCTCTCCTTTCATAGAATCTTACAGTGCAGGAGGAGGCCATTTGGCCCATCGAGTCTGCACAGACCACAATCCCACCCAGACCCTATTCCCATAATCCCAAATATTTAGCCTAGCTAGTCCCCCTAACAATAAGGGGCAATTTAGCATAGCCAATCCACCTAACCAGCACATTTTTGGACTGTGGGAGGAAACCGGAACACCCGGAGGAAACCCATGCAGACACGGGGAGAACGTGCAAACTCCACACACAGTGACCCAAGCCAGGAATTGAACCCAGGTCCCTGGCGCTGTGAGATAGCAGTGCTAACCACTGTGCCACCGTATCGCCCACCGTTTCCATCTCGATGAACGGTATGCTTTGTCTGTATAGCACGCAAGAAACAATACTTTTCACTACATTAATACATGTGACAGTAATAAATCAAATATTTAATAGTGCAAACTACTCCATTTAAATGCAGTCCCCAATTAAGAATAAACATGATCAGATTTCAAGAAGGGTTACGGTTCCACTGGGCCTTTTAGTTCCATCTTGTTGAACACACACAGTTCACTTACTTTGAGCCTGGCAATTGTAGGCTTTTCTTTGAAGCTGCGATCAAATGCATTGCAACTGTTGAACAGAAAACCACAGACGTTTGATTGTATGGTAGTCAAACCTCCTGCTTTGTATATTAGTTGCAGTCCAACTTTTACTCCATAAATCACTGATTTGCAGTAAAGGCACTGACACCTGTTTTAAATTCTTTACAATTAATCACATGGAATACTTGAAGGCAGCCCAAACAGCTCTGCTTTCTATTTCAGATAGGCAGCCCAGACGGAAATCCACAAAAGAAGGGTGTAAAAGTGGATACATAATAACTCAGTTGGTTCGTGTACAGACCTCGAAGATCCCAGGTCTATTTCCAGCTGTGTTGGTTGTCCTGACTTCAGCTGGATAACTATAATGGCTTCAACTGCCTCTGTGTTAAGCAGGCAAAAAACTAGACAGCTTTTGTGTTCCTCACCATCCTGTAGCCCCTGGATAACTTGTGTGGAAACTCTAAACACCTTTCTTAACTCTGGCACGTCACAGCAGAGACCTATGGGGATGATTGGGTGAATGCCAATGGAAATGTTGGACTAAATATCAGATGAGAATGAACAGCCAAATGTCACACTGTCTAAATAGACCTTAAGCCAACAAGGAATTAATGCCGAGAGGAGCAGTGGAGGAAATCGATGGAAAAAGGAAATGGGAAGAAAGAGCTGCAATTATCCCAGGGTAGTATGGAGCCATCTGAACTCCAGGCTCTGCAAAACTATCACCCACACAAGTGATGACACTTCTTCCATTTAGTGGATAAGATTCTCTACCCTGTTGACTTCTCCTTATTGTTGATGCCCGAAGGAATGTTTCCCAGAGTAAGTGCAGTGCAAGATTGGAAAGATGTGCAGGTTAGGTGGATTGGCCATGGTAGTTTGCCCCTTCGTGTCCCAAGATGTGTGGGTTAGGTAGATTAGCCATGGTAAATGAGTGGAGTTATGGGGATAGGGAGGAGTGGTGTGACTGGGTGGGGTGCTTTTTCAGAGAATGGGTGCAGACTCGATGGGCCGGATGGCCTCTTCCTGCACTGTAGGGATTCTATGATCCATGTTAAGTCTGATACCAAATTGTTCCTGCCAGCGGGAAGCAGAAACTTTCCTATTGCTATCTCTAGCAGAACTTATTCACTGATGAAGGGGAGCAGCCAGCTGTTTGGTTGACAGAAAAACGAAGTAAGGATTGAAAAGTACAAATACTGCTTTAAAGTTTTTTTTCTTTCAACTCATTTGTCTCCTGTAAGCATTGCCTTATTCTGAGGGACAGAGGGACCTAGGTGTGCAAGTCCACAAATCCTTGAAGGTGGCAACACAGGGAGAGAAGGTGGTGAAGAAGGCATATGGTATGCTTGCCTTTATAGGACGGGGTATAGAGTATAAAAGCTGGAGTCTGATGATGCAGCTGTATAGAACGCTGGTTAGGCCACATTTGGAGTACTGCGTCCAGTTCTGGTCGCCACACTACCAGAAGGACGTGGAGGCTTTAGAGAGAGTGCAGAGAAGGTTTACCAGGATGTTGCCTGGTATGGAGGGTCTTAGCTATGAGGAGAGATTGGGTAAACTGGGGTTGTTCTCCCTGGAAAGACGGAGAATGAGGGGAGATCTAATAGAGGTATACAAGATTATGAAGGGTATAGATAGAGTGAACAGTGGGAAGCTTTTTCCCAGGTTGGAGGTGACGATCACGAGGGGTCACGGCTCAAGGTGAGAGGGGCGAAGTATAACTCAGATATCAGAGGGACGTTTTTTACACAGAGGGTGGTGGGGGCCTGGAATGCGCTGCCAAGTAGGGTGGTGGAGGCAGGCATGCTGACATCGTTTAAGACTTACCTGGATAGTCACATGAGTAGCCTGGGAATGGAGGGATACAAACGATTGGTCTAGTTGGACCAAGGAGCGGCACAGGCTTGGAGGGCCGAAGGGCCTGTTTCCTGTGCTGTACTGTTCTTTGTTCTTTGTTACGAATTCAGGAGCACCAGTTTTTCTTCAATAGCTTACCCAAGTGATTAATCTTCAAAAGTGAGCATGGGCAGTGAGTTAATTAACCACTTGACGGAAGGGATAGAACAAGTGGCCATCCCATCCACCACCTCAACATTCACTCCAACACCACTGAAGCACAGTGGCAGCAGTGTGCATCATCTGCAGGATGCACAGCAGCAACTCATCAAGGCTACTTCAACAGTACCTTCAAAACCAGTGACTTCTACCACCTATGGGCAGCACAGTGGTTAGCACTGCTGCCTCATAGCTCCAGGGACCTGGGTTCGATTCCCGGTTTGGGTCACTGTCTGTGTAGAGTTTGCACATTCTCCCCATGAGTTTCCTCCAGGTGCTCTGGTTTCCTCCCACAGTCCAAAGATGTGTGGTTCAGGTGCTTTGGCCATGCTAAATTGCCCCTTAGTGTCCCGGGATGCGTAGGTTAGAGGGGATTAGCGGGGTAAATGTGTGGGGTTACGGGGATAGGGCCTGGGTGAGATTGTTGTTGTTGTAGACTTGATGGGCCGAATGACCTCCTTCTGCACTGTAGGGTTTTTGTGATTCTGTAAGAGGACAAGGGCAGCAGATGCATGGGAATACCATCACCACAAGTTCCCCTTCAAGCCACTCACCATCCTGACTTGGAACTATATCACCGTTCCTTCATTGTCGCTGGGTCAAAATCTTGGAACTCCCTCCCTAACAGCACTGTGCATGTATCCACACCACATGGACTGCACCAGTCCAAGAAGGTGGCTCACCATTATCCTATCAAGGACAATAAAATTCAGCACGTCCGCTACGACTGTCACCAACTTTTACAAATGCACCATATAAAGCATTCTTTCTGGTTGTATCACAGCTTGGTATGGCTCTTACTCTGTCCAAGACTGCAAGAAACTACAAAGGGCCATGAACAAAGCCCAATCCATCATGCAAACCAGCCTCCCATCCATTGACACTGTCTACACTTCCCACTGCCTCAGAAAAGCAGCCAGCATAATCAAGGACCTCCATGCACCCCGGACATTCTCTTTTCCACCTTCTTCCATCGGGAAAAAGATGCAAAAATTTGAGGTCACATACCAACCGACTCAAGAATATCTTCTTCCCTGCTGTCATCAGACTTTTGAACGGATCTACCTCATATTAAGTTGATCTTTCTCTACGCCCTAGCTATGCCTGTAACACTACATTCTGCACCTTTTCCTTTTCGATGTATGGTGTGCTTTATCCGTATGGAAACAGTACCTTTCACTGTATACTAGTACATGTGACAATAATAGATCAAATCAAATTTGGGATGGAAAATAAATGCTGGCCAAGTCAGCGACACCCACATCCCATGAAAAAAAACCTGTTGTAAAATAATGCATCACGTGCATACCTTCTGTCAAAGTCACTAAACAGAAGTCAGGGTGGAAATCGACTACTTATCTACCACATTATTGACTGCAATGACCTAAATCAGCATAAACTGTGTTTTAGACTCACCTGTTCAGCACTGAATAATACTCAGTCAAAATCAACCACTTGAGATATGCAATTTTTTTGGTTCAAAAATGCTGCCCTGATAGTTCAAAATATTTTACATTTTTTGAGCAAATTTGAAAAAAAAAGTTACTTCTAAATGTTGGGTTTTTAAAATAAAGTTTATTTACGTTCATAAAAAATGCACTGAAATGCATAGAAACTAGAAACAGGACTAGGCCACCCAGACCTTCGAGCCTGCTCCATCATTCATTATGATCATGGCTGATCATCAAATTCAATATCTGATACCCCCTTCCCCCATATCCCTTGATCCCTTTAGCCCCAAGAGCTATATCTAATTTCTTCTTGAAATCACACAACATTTTGGCCTCAACTACTTCCTGTGGTAGTGAATTCCATACATTCACCACTCTATGGGTGAAGAAATTTCTCCTCACCTCAATCCCTTGTTGGTTCCTCAATATATTGGTCCAGAAAACCAACCCATATGCATTCCCGAAATTCCTCCTCGATTATACTGTGACTAATTTGACCCACCCAATCTAGATGCAGATTTAAGTAACCAATGATCACAAATGTTCCTTGATCACATGTGTCCCTGATTTCCTGTCAAATGCTATTCCTAACATTACCACTACAGTTTGATGGTCTTTATACCAACCCCACAAATGTTTTTTTTCCCTTAGCATTTCATAAATTGTCTGTGCTAATATCTTGCTTTAATACTGTATCAATATCTTCTTTAATCAACAATGCAATTCCACTTCCACCAGCTTTCTCTTTCTACCTGTCCTTCCTAGACACTGGAATGATAGATGTTCAAAATGCTAAGTAAAGCAAGAAAACATGAAGACGTGCTTTGAGGTAATGCCTTTCATGACTTCAGGATACTCCAAAGAACTTTACAGCCAACAGGATATTTCTGAAGAGGAACCACTGAAGTAACATTAAAAACATAAGCATTAACATTGTTTCTCCAAAGCTGTAAATAATATGGCAATGTATCAGCTTCTTGTGGCAATCAATAAATACCTTAACACCAATGACATTGAGAAGGTTACAGCCCCCATTTGATAGTGAATAGAACGGTGTGATAGAAGAGTCAGGCAGGTCTTAGTAATAGGAATCTGCCATTTAAGCTTTAGTAAGGTTCAGCAATTTAGCGCGGAGGAGAGTAATTAAGAATTATTGAGGTAAAACAGCCTACTGATGTGGGAAAGCATAACATATCCACATGAAGACTAATTGGACTAAACTGATTGGACTAAACAAATGTGATCTTAATTGATCTTTATGTTTGTTCACTGTAAAATAAATTACATTTTAAAATCTGGTCTCATCAAGTGTTTTCCCAATCTGCTTTTGATGACATTGAAGAATATGTGCAAAAATGTGAATATCTAATTCAGATCACAAGACAATATTACTGTTACAACCCTGAATATCATTTATTTAGATATTGGACAGTCTGGGTGCACTGTGTCAGTTTATGGGCGTTGTTAGCACGAGATCTAATGCCAGACTTTAAGCTTGTAGAAACTACCATAGTGTGTAAGAGGTTATGTATTTTTCACTGGTTTGTCAGTTTGTTTAAAGATGCACAGTTGCCATAGCAAAGCATCAGACAGTCCAATCTTTTATTTGTTTGCCAAACTCAAAAGAATGTGGACATACTGCTCTCCCTTGCTATCACTGTGCGATATACTAAAGCTAGCTAGCTGGTCTGCCAGCCAACTTATTCCTGTACACTTAAGACACTGACTTCTACCCAAGTGAATGATGGTTATGATTGGATAGTCAAAAGCTTTTTCCCAGGGTGGAAGAGTCAATTACTAAGGGACATAGGTTCAAGGTGCGAGGTGTAAGGTTTAAAGGAAATGTACGAGGCAAGAGGGTGGTGGGTGCCTGGAACTCGCTGCCGGGAGAGGAAGTGGAAGCAGATACGATAGTGACTTTTAAGGGGTGTCTGGACAAATACATGAATAGAATGGGAATAGAGGGATATGGTCCCCGAAAGGGTAGGGGGTTTTAGTTCAGTCGGGCAGCATGGTCAGTGCAGGCTTGGAGGGCCGAAAGGCCTGTTCCTATGCTGTAATTTTCTTTGTTCTTCAATCTTTGGTTGAAACATGGTGTCACCTAACCCAGCCAATTTTTATCCTCTCAGAGGACATTATTCATCAGTAATGCCATCTATGTTTTCTTCATTCTTTCATGGGACGTTGGCATCACTGGCTGGGTCAGCATTTGTTGCCCATCCCTAATTGCCCCTTGAACTGAATGGCTTGCTGGACTATTTCAGGAGGCAGAGAGTCAACCACATTGCCGTGGGTCTGGAGTCACATGTATGTCAGACCAGGTAAGAACGGCAGATTTCCTTCCATAAAGGACATTAGTGAATCAGATTGGTTTTTACAACAATTGACAATAGTTTCATGGTCATCATTAGATTTTTAATTCCAGATTTTTAAATTGAATTCAAATATCACCATCTGCCGTGGTGGGATTTGAACCTTGGGTCTCTGGTTTATTAGTCCAGCACCAATATCACTATGCCACTGCCCCTCCTAAATGACATTACCTGCTCATCAAATACATATGTCTAGTTTTGGCAGAGCCATTCTCCACACCTTCTCCACACTGATCCAGGCATGGATGTAAGATTTGAATACCAAACATTGAAATAAATAGGTTCAACACAGAAGCAGATTATTGAGACCGATACAGATTAATGTGTACCCTCCATGTAAGCAAGTAGTTCTAATCACATTTACCCACTCTGTTCCCATATCTCTTCATCACCTTTTCATTCATCCAACTGTCCAATGGAATCTTGAATGTGGACATAGTTTTTGCCTTAATCACAAACCTTGGAAGAGAATTCCAAACCTTCACAACTCTCTCTGTAAAGAATTTTCTCTTTCTCTTTGTTCTAAATCCCTTACAACTGATCTTGCACCGATGACCCCACCCCGTCTGAATCTTTCAATAATTGCAAACAAGCCGACATCTACCTACTTTTCCCATCCTTTCATAATTTTAAACACATATATCATATTACCCTGTAATCTATGTTGTTTTACTGACAAAAACCTTGAAAGAGGTTTTTTAAAAAATTTATTCATGGGTTGTGGTTACCCTCAACATCAAGGCAACATCCGACTGAATACAGCAACAAGGGGCCCTAGCAAAATTGAAATCATTGGAGGTCTCTCCAATGACTGGAGTGAGAACAAAGGAAGTGGTTGTGGTTCTCAGAGGCCATGACTTGCAGTTCCAGGGCATTGCGGTAGGGGTTTCTCAGGGTAGTGAACATGCCCAATTGTTTTAACAGTGACCTCCTCCTCCCTGACGCATGGCTGGAAGTTTACACTTCAATCATCCACAATTCCTCCCAACACTGAAGCAGCCCAACAACAGCCAACAGCAGGAGTTGGATAACATCCAGGTCGGATCTGACAAGTGGCAGGTAGCATTTGCATTAAATGGCAGAAATTACCATCTAGAATGGAAAGAAAAGCCCAGCTACTTTTCGCTGACCCTCAATGCCACCTCCCTTGCCAAGTCCACCACTCTCAATGTTCGGGAGGGAGTCAAGAGTGTAAAGGCGTGGAATCATACAATGGTTAGAAAACCGGATGCCATTCGACCCAACATGTCTGTGCTGGCTCTTTGCAAGTGAAACTCACTAATCCCACTTCCCTCCCTTTTCTCTGTACCCTACAAATCTTTTCTCTTCAGATAATTATCAAATTCCTTTACAACACCAAAACTGAATCTACCTCCACCACACTCACAGGCATTGCATTCCAGAATCTTGCCATTCACGAAGTAAAAATGTTTTCCCATCTGTTAGCTCTGGTTCCTTTAACAGTCACTTTAAATTGGTGTCTTCTGAGTCCTGATCCTTCCAACATTGGGAACGGTTTCTCCCTATCTGCTCAGTCCAGACCCCTCATGATTTTGAATACCTCTATCATTGAACATAAGTTTAACTTTATCGGTCATAGTAACACCGTAAGCACAAAAGCAGGGTAAAATCTTGGTGCTCTGTAACAACTGACTTCTCAATGTCATTCCACCATCCATAAAGCTGAGATCAAGAGTGTGATGGAATAGTCAGTACTTATTTGCATAGGTGCAGCCAAAACATTGAAAAAAAATGCAATATTATTCACGACAAAGCAATGCACTGATTGGTGCCCCAACCATATGTAGAAACTTCAGATGCACTACTTGCTTCTGTTGTTTCTGAAGTGTCTCCCACCCTGCAAATAGCTAATGACAATAAATACCACCTTTGCAGTAGCATGCACATTTTGAGAACAAACTTAAATTCATGTGGTCAAAATGATGCTTGGCATTCCTCCTTCACAGCTGCCGATTGTCTTTGTAAAAGCTTATAAAAGCATGAGATTAATTCTTTTGCTTCCTCAGACATAAGGTTTTACTGCCATTTGTGATTGATGATTTGTGATTTTTTCAAATTTGCATTTATATAAAATCAGCAAACAAAACTTTTGATTTATAACTTTATGATTAACAGGTTCTGGGATGTCTTACTGTGAGAATAGGGCAGCACGGTGGCATAGTGATTAGCGCAGCTGCTACACAGCACCAGGGAGTTGGGTTCAATTCTGGTCTCGGGTGATTGTCTGTGTGGAGTTTGCACATTCTCCCCATGTCTGCATGGGTTTCCTCTGCATGCTCCGGTTTCCTCCCGCACTCCAAAGATGTTCGGGTTAGGTGGATTGGCCATGCTAAATTTCCCCTTGGTTTCCAGGGATGTGTAGGTTAGCCATGGTAAATGTGTGGGGTTATGGGGATAGGGAGAAATAGAGGGTCTGGGGAAGATGCTGTTTCAGAGTGGAAGTGCAGACTCGATGGGCTAAGTGGCCTCCTTTTCCACTGTAGGGGGTTCTCTGGTTTCAATACTTCTAGGAGATTGTCCTTGCCATCTTAAACTCTTATGTAGAGTTTCCAATCAGCATCTGGTAAACTCTGGCATTATCCTGTAGAGCTTTTCCTGAGGGAAAAAAATGCTTGTTCAGCAAATAATTGGAATGTTTAAGGTAGAGTTTTAGAAGACGACTTTGTGTGGGTTACGTTTTCAAGGTTGTCCAATGATGAACTACTCGCAAAAATTCACAGAACCTCAGGTGAGGAATTCTAAACTGGAGATGTGGGAAAGCTGCAAAACACTGACACTGTGCTCCAAGACACAAGAATTAGGCAGAGTAATTCATTGGGCCCCCTGAGCCTGCTCAATAAGATCATAGCTAACCTGATTGTGGCCTCAACTCCACTTTCCTTTCTGTACCCCATAAATCTTGATTCCCTTGTCGATCAAAAATTTAACTCAACCTTGATTATATTCAATGATCCTCCACTACTTTCGGGGGAAGAGAATTCCTCAGACTAACAACCCTTTTCTTTTATTTGTTCCTGGGATGCGGGCGACACTGTCTAGGCCAGCCTTTATTACCCATAAAATAATGCACTGCTTTTTTATTCTTCCTGCCAAGTGGACAAGTTCACATTTTCTCACATTGTACTCCATCTGCTAATGTTTTGCCCGCTCACTTAACCATACCTACCTGTATCTCTTTGCATATCATCACCCCCTCTTGAGAACTTACTTTACTACCCATCTTTGTGTCATCAGCACATACATTCGGTCCTTGTGCATCGTGGCACAGTGGATAGCACTGTTGCTTCACAGCGCCAGGGACCCGGGTTCAATTCCTAGCTTGAGCCACTGTCTGTGCGGAGTCTGAACATTCTCCCGATGTCTGCATGGGCTTCCTTTGGGTGCTCCAGTTTCCTCCCACAGACATGCTGAAAGACGTGCTGGTTAGGTGCATTGGCCATGCTAAATTCTCCCTCAGTGTACCCGAACAGATGATGGAGTGTGGCGACTGGGGGAATTTTGCAGTAATTTCATTGCAGTGTTAATGTAAACCTACTGGTGACACTAATAAATAAACTTTAAACGAGTCATTGATGTGGACAACTGGCCCATGAATTCACTTGTCTTAATTAACAAATACTTGTGTTCCTTACAGTTCCTCCCACAGTCCAAAGATGTGCGGGTTAGGTTGATTGGCCATGCTAAATTGACCCTAATGTCAGGGGGATTAGTAGGGTAAATATGTGGGGTTTCAGGGATAGGACCTGGGTGGGATTGTTGTCAGTGCAGGCTCGATGGGCTGAATGGCCTCTTTCTGCACTGTAGGGATTCTATTAATTAATTATTGTCGCTCTATGAAGACAAACGCACCATCTAAGTGGGGGCAAAGTCTGAGGAGTTGGAGATAACAGGACTTGCAGACAGCAGAGGCAGGACATTGGGTCTTCTGTTTGACTTTGTCTACAAACTCTGATCTCATTTTCAACCTTTGTTTTCCTGTAATTCCATCCTTCCTTCCTCCGGTGAGTTTTTTTTTTACCCTTACTAACTTATTCTCTTTCAACACAACGAAATTCACTTTTAATCTTAGTGGAATATAAATATCCGATGTCTAAGATAACAGTCACTTTGTCAGCATTGCTTTATTATTCCACATGCCAGCTGCTTTATTAGGGATTTTTTTACTTAACACGGGTCAAATGCTTATTCTAAACAGCTGTCTGTGGGTGGGTGGGTGAGTTGGAGATCCGAGTGAGGGCTCCCAAGGAGCTCCGATGGCTCAGTTCATCTCATCCCTCTCGAGTTGTGACTCCAGAGTGTCGTGTGGACAAACTGCTCTTGCATGCATCTAAAAATATCTGGCTAATATTAGGGTAGTGGCAGTTGGTGCGTGGAGGGGAGGCGTGAATATTGAATCCCAAATAGAAACGCACACTCCAAGTCTGCACCGGCTGGATTTGGGTCTGCACCGTTTTTTTTTTCTCGCTGCTACAACACTTTTTTTTATTTACTAGCGTTAGCTGCTGCTGTTCCCTATCTTCACACAGCGCCGTCTTGCACGGCTGGGAGGGCGAACCGTGGCGATGGGTCGCACCAGAACTTCCCAGGAAAGTTTTCCAACAGCGCTGGCGGTCGCCCTGCTCTGCTGTTTGGCGCTGCAGCCCGTGCCCGGAGTTACCAAGAGCGTCCTGGGCAAAGGAGACAAAAACGACGTGAGTACCGACCGAAAGACTCTTCCCAAAAGCTGCAGCGAGCCGCTTTTAATCCGTAGCACATGTTGCCGGGCTGGAGTCCTTTTTTTTTCAAGTCAGGAGGTGAACTGTTGCTAATGCTTTTGGCTCATAAATTAACTTGTGCACAAGAAGAAGCATATTAGTTGCTCCTTGCACAGGGCGTTAGCCGCCCTGCTAAAACTGCATGTTCTTTCCAAGTCTGGAGGACTGGTACAAATGTTTCACAGGGGAAGTTAATGTGAACTGCCTGTATCAGTGTAAATCTCTCTCATTTCTGAATCGGGTTTGGTTAACTTTTGAGACAAATAGAACATTAGAGCAGTTACATAAATAAACTGACAGGGGAGTGGTAGACGAGGTGGGTTCCAGTGTGTGTAGTGTAAAGTGTGTGTGTAATGTAAAGTATGTGTGTGCTGTGTGTACTGTAGTGTGTGAGATGTAGGAACTGGGCCACTTGACACATTTCCACTCCATCTGACGAAGGAGCAGTGCTCCGAAAGCTTATGGTATTTGCTACCAAATAAACCTGTTGGACTTTAACCTGGTGTTGTGAGACTTCTTACTGTGTCCACTTGACACAAACAGCGAGATTGCCTGGTACTGTGGATGCAAGGGCACACACATGGACAATCCCTGCCCAATCCCTGTGCGTGGAGTCTTGCCATTCATTGCCACTGACCATCCCACTAGCACACACTTGACATACTCCATTCAACGACGCCCAACTCTTTTTTTCTTAAAGTCATTCTCTGCCTGGCAAGACCGCAATACTTTTTAAAACAAAACTGTCAGCCAACTCAAAACACAAAAGCAAATGATTGCGGATGCTGGAATCTGAAACCAATTGTCACAGAACTCAACACGGATCGAAGCGACTGTCAGACGGCAAAGGGTAGTGTGGTTTATTTAGGTGATTGGGAGCCGAAAGCAGGACCGTTTAATCCGATTTCTCTACAGGAGAGGAATGTTTCTGCAGGGTTTCAAAAGCATGAGGTTGAAAATGAACAGGAGACTTTTGAACATAGGGAAGGGAGGGCAGGGGGGAGCGATTATGAAGGTTGGTCAGACAAGTTTCAATGGCCGAGGAATGCGCACCCATCATTATTAATGGGGTGTAAACCTATAGCGCCAGTCGTGTTTGGAATAATAATCTCCAACATTTCCATTACTAGGAGCCGAATTTTCACCTGAATTTCTCACATTAGCTGCTTTGGGAAAAGTAAACCTCCGCACAGCCTTCCTTGTCTGAACCCACTTCACAGTTTAATAACTATGTAGAAGAGCAGCTGATGATGGCCAGTGTTTTGTAAGGAACGACATCCCAGCGGTGGATTTCATGCTGGTTACAAAACACTTGAAACTCACCATCACTCATGGAAGTGCTGTGTTTGCTCTCTTTTGAAAAGCGATCTTTGGAATGTGAAGCAGCCTTTTAGTCTTATGTCATGTCACTTCTGTTTATTATTCTTTGTTTTTAATTTGCGTGAATTATAACTTCACTGACAAGTGAAATAATAGTTTTTTTTAAAGAAAAAGATGAATAGATGCAATTAGTGTTTTTCATAGAATGAGGATAGAAAAACTCAGTGCCAATAATGCAATAATCAACATGGTGCTGACTGAGTGAGGATGGTGTAAAAATTAAACACAAGGTTGGTAGCACACAACATGAGGAGGTCCATTACATGGTGGCATGGCGACGCAGTGGTTAGCACTGCTGCCTCACAGTGCCAGGGTCCTAGGTTCGATTCCTGGCTTGGGTCGCTGTCTGTGTGGAGTTTGCACGTTCTCCCTGTGTCTGCGTGGGTTTCCTCCGGGTGCCCCAGTTTCCTCCCACAGTCCAAAGATGTGCGAGTTAGGTTGATTGACCATGGTAAATTGCCGCTTAATGTTAGGGGGACTAGCAGGGTAAATACATGGGGCTATAGGGATAGGGATGGGTGGGATTGTGCTTGGTGCAGACTCAATGGCCAAATGACCACTTTCTGCACTGTAGGAATACTATGAATTCTATGATTACAGATTGCAGTATCTATATTAAACCTTGCTTCCTCCAATGCTTTGCCCCTGTTTGTCCATTGGGGAGTGACCGCTCCTGGCATGGTTCCATTCCTATCTTTAGGGGAGGCGATGGTGCTAGACTATTAATCCAGAAAGTCAGCTAATGTTCTCGGGACCTGGGTTCGAATTCCGCCATGGCAGATGGTAGAATTTGAATTCAATAAAAGCAATCTGGAATTAAGAATCTACTGATGACCATGAAACCACTGTCGATTGTCAGAAAAACTCATTTGGTTCACTAATGTCCTTTAGGGAAGGAAATTTGCCATCCTTACCTGGTCTGACCTACATGTGACTCCAGAGCCACAGCAATATAACTAACTCTCAACTGCCCTCGGGCAACTAGGAATGGGCACTAAATGCTGGCCAGCCAGCGACGCCCATGTCCCACAAATGAATAAATAAAAAAACTAACGCTTTGAGGACCTGGGTTTGAATCTCGCCAAGCCAGGTGGTAGAAGTTGAATTCAAAAAAAAAAATCTGGAATTAAGAATCGACTGTTGACCATGAAACCATTGTCGATTGTCGGAAAAACCCATTCGGTTCTCTAATGTCCTTTAGAGAAGGAAATCTGCCATCCTTACTAGGTCTGGCCTATATATGATTCCAGAGCCACAGCACTGTGGTTGACTCGCAAATGCCCTCCAAGGGCAACTAGGGATGGGCAATAAATGCTGGCCAGCCAGTAACGCCCATATCCCATGAGTGAATAAAAAAATCTATCAGATTTGCAATGGCTTATCCATTACCTCTGTAGTAACTCCAGGATCTAACCTTTGTTCCTTCCTATTTCTGACCTACTGCCTGCTCCTGAAATCAGAGGAGATGGTGGAATAGTGGTAATATCACTGGACCAGTAATCCAGAGGCATGCTTATGTTCCAGGGACATGGATTCAAACCTCACTCTGGCAGCTAGAGGAACTTTGATTTGATTAATAAGCAGTCGTAGGGATCGTAAAGTTTATTTATTAGTAAGGCTTCCAAACTATCGTCAATTATTTCACTGACTTTGAAATCCATTGTCCTTCTCCAGATCCATAGTGCAATAAGAAGTCTCACAACACCAGGTTAAAGTCCAATAAGTTTATTTGGAATCACGAGCTTTTGGAGCGCTGCTCCTTCAACAAGTGAGTGATTCCTTCATCAGGTGAGCATTCCGAAAGCTCGTGATTCCAAATAAACCTGTTGGACTTTAACCTGGTGTTGTGAGACTTCTTACTGGGCCCACCCCAGTCGAATGCCGACGTCTCCACATCACAGATCCATAGCAACGTGGTTGACTCTCAACTACCCTGTGGAATGGCCAAGCAAGCCATTCAGTTCAAAGGAAATTAAGGATTTGCAGCAAATTCAGGCCTTTCTCAATGATGTCTACATCCCATAAAATAAATAAATATTATCAGAAAACACAATGCCAAGTACCACATGTACATTGGCGTCATATACACCTCCTCCCTCAACCCCTCCATTGCATTTTGATTTGTCACATTGTTTGCCTGACATCCAGACTTGGGTGCGCAGAAATTTCCATCAGTTAAATATTGACAAGATCTTTGGTTCCCAATGTAAATACCGTATAAACTGTGGGGGTGATTCCCCCAGCCCGCTGCGCTGGTGAAGGGTCATCCAGACTCAAAATGTTGGCTCTATTCTCTTTCCACAGATGCTGAGATTATCCAGCATTTTCTGTTTTGGTTTCAGATTCCAGCATCTGCAGTATTATGCTTTTATGAATTAGATTCAACGGGAAATTGGTTTTTGGAGCAAGCAAGGAATGGATTTGGGTTTGTCTGGTCCATTCTGAGCATTGGCTTTGTAACTTTAATGATGGAGTAAAAAATAGGTTGTCAGAAGCTTCTAGTAGATGTACTAAGAATGGCTCAAGTCAAAGTAGATGGAAACCAAGGGCAATTACGCTAAATGTAAACTACCCACTCGAAGATGTGGCTAGCAATTTTCTATTTATCTAATTTACTTGCTTGGTAATTTCTACTAGTTACCCCCTCTCCTCCAAGAAAAGGCACAAAATTACACGGCCTGTAATTAGTGTAAAAATAGAGGAAAGAGATTGACATTAATGATTCACCATTGACATGTCCTTGGGTGTTTGTCTGACTGTTCCTTGCAGAAGCATTTTCAGTAAAGATTGGAAAATTTCTGGGTTAAAATGGGCAGGATTTTCCACTTTTTGTTTGGTGGAACTGAACATGCTAAGATGGGAAGTAGATCCTGGATCCTTCCCACCAGGGTATGCACCTGTTTTTATTATGGGCCACATGCAACACGTACAAGTATTGTAATGATACTCAAGTGACCGAGTTGCATCATCCTAAATTTCCTGTTAATTCAAATGGTGGAGCTGGCTCAAAGGGCTGAATGGCCTAGTCCTGCTCCTAAGCCCCATGTCCCTTTACAGCATTGGGAATGGGGATACTTGTTCGCTCCTGATGTCTGGTGATGGTGGAGAAAGAGAGGGAGATGATTGATTTTAATTATTGTGCGTGGCACGGTGGCACAGTGGTTAGCACTGCTGCCACACAGTGCCAGGGACCGGGTTCGATTCCCAGCTTGGGTCACTGTCTGTGCGGAGTTCGCACATTCTCCTCGTGTCTGCGTGGGTTTCCTCCCACAGCCCCAATATGTGCGGGTTAAGTTGATTGGCCATGTTAAAATACCCCTTTGTGCCAGGGGGATTACCAGGGTGAAGAAATAGGGTTATGGGGAGAGAGCCTGGGTAAGATTGCGATTAGTACAGACTCGATGGGCCAAATGGCCTCCTTCTGCATTGTGGGATTCTATGATTCTATAACCAGCAACATAGGAGGTGCCAGCAACCATTTAAGCCCTCCCACCCCCAATCATTGGCATGCTGATGGGGTAATTTTTACAATTTATTAAATGACATTTCATGAAACTCTTTCTGGAACTGGGTGCTCTGGTTTCCTCCCACAGTCCAAAGATATGTGGGTTAGGTGGCTTGGCCATGCTAAATTGACCCTTAGTGTCAGAGTAAATTAGCACGATAAATACATAGGGTTAAGAGCATAGGGCCTGGGTGGGATTGTTGTCGGTGTAGACTTGATGGGCCAAATGGCCTCCTTCTGCACTGTAGGGATTCTATAATTGATGCCCTGTCTGCAGTTTCCATTATTCTCTCCAAAAGATTTGCCAGGTATGTCAGACATGCCTTACACATTTCATGTTGATCTCTGACCCATCTGTGGCTTTCGAAGTATTTATTTTATCCCTAATTATTTCCTTTGATAATTTCCCTGTAATTGGCACAAATGTTTGAGCTGAACTAAACAGTTGCTAATTATGTGGATTTCCTCCTTCTATGAACAGAAGTGTAACAATTTGTCTGCAGTCCTTTGACATATATTCTAACAAAAGAATTGTGAAAAAGTCCTGGTTAGTCTCTCTTACTTCCACACTAATTGCACTTGTGCCACTAATGACTGTAAAACAACATATGTCCATTTTAAGATCATTTAAGTGCAGAATAATTTAGTGAGCAGGTTTATGCCTGTTATAGGCCAAAAATGAGTTTGCAGTGGTGTTGCTCGTGGTAAGTTAGAGGATAGACTGGAACAAACTTCAATAACAGTGGGATCCTGAAGGTATCAGATCCATTTGATTAACCCCAAACCAACATGTCTCAATTCCTTTAGAAACATAGTTTATATTAGGGCGGCACGGTACCACAGTGGTTAGCACTGCTGCTTCACAGCTCCAGGGACCTGGGTTCGATTCCCGGCTTGGGTCACTGTCTGTGTGGAGTTTGCACATTCTCCTTGTGTCTGCGTGGGTTTCCTCCGGGTGCTCCGGTTTCCTCCCATGGTCCAAAGATGTGCAGGTTAGGTTGATTGGCCATGCTAAAATAGCCCTTGGTGTCCTGGGATGCGTAGGTTAGAGGAGTTAGTGGGTAAATATGTAGGGATATGGGGGTAGGGCCTGGGTGGGATTGTGGTCGGTGCAGACTCGATGGGCCGAATGGCCTCTTTCTGTGCTGTAGGGATTCTAAGAAATTCTTCTAAGAAATATCCATGTTATGGCACAGAAGGAGGCCATTTTGTCCATCGTGTCTGCACTGGCTCTCCAAATGAGCATCATAACTTAGTGCCATTCCCTGGCCTTTTCTCCATATCCCTGCACATTGCTTCTATTCAAGTATTCATCTAATGCCCTCACCTTTTGTCTTTTGGATCTTTTAATAGACCTGTTTTTCAAAAATGTATCTATTAACTCCATACAATTTAAAAGATCCTAGACTTCCTCCCTGGATAGACTATCCACATATTCATTATCCACTACATGATGTTACGGGGGCGATTCTCCCAACTTGCTGTGCTGCCGCAGTAGTGCAACGGGTCGGGAGACATCAGCAGAAGCCGTTGAGCAGGCTCCCCGCTGGGCGCCATGGACTCTGCGCATCCCCGGGGCCAGGATTGTTGGCGTAATTGGTTCGCCCCCCCCACCCACCCTCATCCACCATTAGGAGTGGTTCACCCCAGCAGGGTTTACAACAGCTCCCCACTAACGAGGAACTGGCAACCCGACCCTGCTGGAGGAACAGAGGCCATAGAGGCTACCCCAGGAGATCAGGGACAAGGGGGTTGTCCCTTGGGCATTGCCAGCTTGGCCCCCTGGCACTGCCTATGTGGCAATGCCCAAGGGGCACCTTGGCACTGCTCACCGGGCAGTGCCAAGGGGGGGGCAGGACCTATAGGGAGGGTGTGGCCTACAGGGGAGATCGTGAGGATGGGGTGCCCCACTGCCACACTGCACTGGGATTGGTGGCAGAGGGAGGGAATGAGGTGATCGAGGCTGGCCGTACGGGTTGAGGGGAGGAGGCTGCCAGAGGGGGGTTGGGAATGCCGGGGTCGGGGGAATCGGGGCAGGCCAGGGTGGTGGTGGTCGGGGATGTCGGGTGTGGGGAGTGGGGAACACATCAAGGTCCAAGAAGCAGCAAATCAGGGGGAGGGTGGGGGGTTCAGCAAGGGCAGTAATGCGGGGTTACAAAGCTGGCCAGCAATCGGGATGCCAGAAGTGTGGGGCTGCTGCGCATGCGCTGATTGCGCTCTGACAGATTGGCACATGCGCAGTGGCCCGATCAGTGCTAAGCTGCCAGCCTCTCCAGCGGGAATAGGTTCTGCCCTCTGATTTTTGGTGTAAATCTCTGAGGCGCTCTGCGGTGCTCAGAGTGTGGGAGATTCATTTTGAAAATCCCGCTAAAACAATCGGCGGGAGTTACTCCAGCTTTTAAGCGAATTCAGCCCTTAGAATATTTTTGGGAGAATTGCCCCCTAGATGTTTTCCTTTTAACCTGAATCCATATTTGATTTGATTTATAATTGTCACGTATTGAGATTATGGCGAAAAGTATTGTTTCTGCGCACTATACAGAGCATACCATTCATAGAGTACACAGGGGAGAAGGAAAGGAGAGGGTTCAGACTATAATGTGACAGTCATAGCTAGGGTGTAGAGAAAGATCAGCTTAATATAAGGTAGGCCTATCAAAAGTCTGATGGCAGCAAGGAAGAAGCTGTTCTTGAGTTGGTTTGTACGTGATCTCAGACTTTTGTATCTTATTCCCACGGAAAAAGGTGGAAGAGAGAATGTCCGAGGTGCGTGAGGTCCTTGATTATGCTGGCTGCTTTTCGGAGGCAGCAGGAAGTGTAGACGGAGTCAAAGGATGGGAGGCTGGTTTGCGTGATGGACTGGACTACGTTCACAACCTTTTGTAATTTCTTGCGGTCTTGGTCAGAGCAGGGGCCGTACCAAGCTGTGATACATCTAGAAAGGATGCCTTCTGTGGTGCATCTGTAAACATTAGTGAGAGTTGTAGTGGATATGCCGAATTTCCTGAGCCTCATGAGAAAGTAGAGGCATTGGTGGGCTTTCTTAATTATAGTGTCGGTGTGGGAGGACCAGGACCAGATCCTGCACTGACCAGCTGGCAGGGATATTTGCAGTTGGTGATCTGGACACCTAGAAACTTGAAACTCTCAACCATTTCCACTTCATCACCATTGATGTAGACAAGGGCATGCTCCCCACTACGCTTCCTGAAATTGATGATTATGTCCATCATTTTGTTGACACTGAGGGAGAGATTATTGTCATTGCACCAGTTCACCAGATTCTCTGTCTTTTTCCTGTACTCCGTCTCGTCATTTTCAGCCAACTTGAAAATGGAGTTGGAGCAGAATTTGGCCACACAATCATAGGTGTATAAGGAGTATGGTGAGGGGCTGAGGACACAGCCTTGCAGGGGAACCCGTGTTGAGCATAATCATGGAAGAGGTGTTATTGCCTATCCTTACTGATTGTGGTCTGTAGTTTAGAAAGTCTGGGATCTAGTCGCAGAGGGAGGAGCTGAGCCCTAGGCCACAGACTTTGGAGATGGGTTTTGTAGGGATAATGGTGTTGAAGGCTGAGCTGTAGTCAATAAAGAGGAGTCTTTCATAAGTTATCCAGGTGTTCCAGGGTTGAGTGTATGGCCAGGGAGATGGCGTCTGCTGTGTACCTGTTGTGGCGATAGGGGAACTGCAGTGGATACAGGTAATCTGGGAGACCGGAGTTGATGCGTGCCGTGACTAACCTTTGGAAGCACTTCATAATGATGGATGTCAGAGTCACTGGGCGGTAGGCATTAAGGCACACTGTCTGGCTTTTCTTTGGTCATCTTTTTGAAGCAGGTAGGGACTTCAGATCGGAGTAAGGAGAGGCTGAAGATGTCTGCAAATATCCCTGCCAGCTGGTCAGTGCAGGATCTGCATATTTCCCTGGGTGGAACTTTCAACTTCAGTAGGGGTTAAAGTAGATGATAGCCCAGTAGCTGTCCATTATAATCCCCACCCGGTTTCTCTCTCCATTGATGTTGTTTTTCTCACAGCTATGCAGATGTTTAAAGTGCGCTGTTTCTGGTCTTTGGGTTTATCTTAATGTTGAATAGAACATTGCTGTGGCATGGCTGATAGCAACAGTGTGGGAAGTACTGACCACGATTCTCCCAAAAAAGTTCTAAGTGTCAAATTCACAGGAAAACTGGTGTAAATCACGGTGTTCTTTTTCAGTGCGACTTCAGACTCGAATCTCCTACACTCTGTGCAATGCAGAGGTCACAATCCGGAATATCATTAAAAGCTCGGGGGATGGGGCCTATTCATGCCGGAGGCTGATAGCTTGCACAGTGGCTCCGAATGGTCAACCTGTTGTTTGCTGGCCAACTCGATCGTTGGCCAGCCTGCGACCCTCGCAGTGTTGCCCCTCAACCCCCTCCCCCAGGGCCCGATCGCGGCTCCCCGTACATTCACGGATCAGCCCCGAACCTCCTCCCTGCCGTCCCAGAGCACCCCGATCTCCAGCAGACCCCCCCCCCCCCCAGCAGTGACGATCCCGCCCAGCTGACCATCCACCCCACCAGACCGCCCCAATCGCTGGCCCCCTTCCGGCCCCAACTGATCCCCATGCAGAGTGGCAGCGGGACCACCACCCCCACTGATTGCCCCACCCCCTTGGCACTGCCCTATGCACGGTGGGCAGTGCCAAGATGCCCCTGGACATGGGCACTTTGCCCTTTGGGCAGGGGGCACAGGCTGGCACTACCAGGGTGCCCATGCCACGGGGGCACCACCCCCTGCCACCCGACCCCCCCTGAGGGGGCCCCGATTGCCCCTCCTTCACTCCAGCGGGGTTGTCCCGCTTGATCCCCAAAGGTGTGGATGGGAGAATTGCCCCCACTGTATCTGGGATGCGGGTGAACAGGGTAGCTCCTTCACAATCAGATTGAAGGACTGATAAGCTGCAGAAAGGTGTGCAAATTAGTGCCAGTGAAATCAATGTTAAATCAGGAATGGAAGGAGAAAGGAGAGCGAAAGAAACAGAATAGAAAGTGGAACTGAGGCCACAGTCAGATCACCCACGATCTTATCAAGTGGAGAAGCAGGCTCAAGGGGCCGAAACTACTCCTGTTCCTAATGTGTATGTTTGTGTATAAATGCTGGAAATACTCAGCATGTCAAGCTGCATCTGTGCAGAGGAAGACAAATTGGATTACAAAAAAGGAAAGTGAAAATTTTAAAATCAATGTTTTAAAAAAAGTTTCAACGGAAATTTATACATGAAAGAATGAGACTCCACACTTGGTCAATTTTCAGAGCCAGTTAAGTTAATTGGTAGTAATTGACGACAGTCATAACTTTTAAAGAGTACTTGTACTTGAAATGCCAAGATTTAACTTCCTATGGTGAGTTCAGTTTGATTCTACCAAACAAAAAGATGGCAACTTCATTAGCATCTTCATGGCATTTAATATAAATCAGTGATAATTGCTGTTTTTGTGAGGCGAACAGTGGAATTGTATAACTGGTAAGACATAAAATTTACATTGTAAATCTTTCAGGTGTGTCACTTTAGGACGCGCTGGGCATGTTAAACATTTGTCCAGACATTCCTACCACACCGTAGCACATTTTCCAACTGTGGATACAGCAATCCATTCAAATCCCCATTGAGTTTTGTGTGATTGAAAATCGTGCCTGCGTGTGTGTGTGTGTCCTGCTGATAATTTTTGTTCTAATTATATGAATCGGTGCACATTGGCACAGTGGTTAGCACTGCTGCCTCACAGCTCCAGGCCCCAGGTTCAATTCCAGCCTTGAGTGACTGTGCAAACCATTCTCCTAGTGTCTGTGTGGGTTTACTCCAGGTGCTCTGGTTTCCTCCCATAGTCCAAAGATGTGCAGGTTAGTTGAATTGGCCATGCTAAATTGCCCCTTAGGGTCCCAGAATGTGTAGGTTAGGGGGAGTTAGCAGGATAAGTATGTGGGGTTATGGGGATGGAGCCTGGGTAAGATGCAAGTCGGTACAGACTTGATGGATTGAATGGCCTCTTTCTGCTCTGTAGGGTTTCTGTGAATGATTAACTATCAGTGGATGAAAAAATCCATTTTTGTCTCTTCCATTGAAAACTTCTTGTACTAAGACTCTCTCGACAGCCATCGAACTTTGTTACATCCAAATAACCCACAATTGCATGCATGGTATAATAATAGGAATCTTAAGACGTAGTGTGCATAGTAGATACTCTGTTTAGAAAATAACTTTTATTCCTGAAAAGAACTTCTCTTTGATGTATACAGTGTTGTGTTTCCATTTAGGGAGCCCTGAAATATTGCAGCCTGCTGCTCTCATTCATCCTTTCTCCAAAGGAAATGCACTAATCATTGTCACTCAAGCACTCAGTTTCCCCCATTCCTTCCTGTGGCTCCTGGCTTGGCTCCTGATATGTAACTTTTCAATTCAGAAGTTTTGAAAGGGCGTAGGGTTGAACCACACAGTCTCTAGTTCAGAGTCAGGGGAGTCACCACTTCAAAACAACCAAAAACTTTGTCTTCTCCCTGGGTAATTAAGAAATACTGAGCTCTTTTGAATTCTAATTGTTCGGTCACATACTTGCCTGGATAACAGCAGTCACCGTACTCTAAGAATAGCTCATCTTGTGAAATCTTTTTGCGATGTCGGCTACAAGTTAGGGCTACTTCACCATACTTTTAACTCGCACATAACTGCAATGATTTGCTTCCTTGGGTCATACTATGTATCAATTTAAAATTAACCCTATAGTGGTAAGTCCCTGTCGCCAGTTGGAAGGTTTTCCTACCATCAGAAATTCTGCCATGCACACTCTCACCATTCTCTAATGATTAACAGGCATTTTGTTTTGCAATGTGTTAGGCAGATTTGAGGCTTGCCCTGCCAATGGGTGAGGATCTAAACAGCAAAATTGTAGATTTGTATATTTTAGTCCTCGTGTGAAAGGATCTGTGCAGGTACTGTCACAGGCTGAGCAATGAGCACAGACGCTGATCAGGTGCACACAAGCAGTGGTGTTTGTTTGTCCTAGTCAAAGGTGACCTTGTGTTAATTAGAATTCATTTAACTTGCAGATGTGATGTGTGGAGGTGGATATGTTCGGAGGTGGCTAATCAGTCTAGTTAGAGCACTGATGGATCTGTTACCTGTTGGCGCGATGGAAGTGCTTGCATTGCTATGTCCTCATTTCCCGTTGGCCAGTGTAATTCTTCTATTCGTAGGAGGTGGCTGATGAGGCTGTGCTATATACAACCATAGAAAAGTTACAGCACAGAAGGAGGCCATTTGGCCCATCTTGCCCATGCTAACCTGAGGCCACTCAAGTGCCCGGTGCCCTTCCTAATCCCACCTTCCTACACCGGGTTCATAACCCTGTAGCTTATAGAATTTAGGGTCTCTGCCTCCACCAGCAACTCAGGCAGCGAAATCCCTTTGCATAAAAAGAAATTTCTTCCTCATGTCCCCTACTGCCATTTATCTGAATCTATGTCCCCTGGTCTGATATGTAGCGGAGCTCTATGAATGTCCCCCATAATCTCCAGGACGATGTTGAAACTCTTAGTGAAAACTTCTGTATCCCTTGAAGTGTTTTTTTAAAACTCTCTTTGTGAACACATTTCCCTTTAATTAAGTTTTTTTTTAGCAAGTGTTTATTTAGGCATTGTGGCAACATGATCTTGCCCATCTTATCTAAGCTTTCCTCAGCAGTGCGTGGATGCTATACATGTCCGTCAGAAGAGGATCTCAGTATTTAGGCACCTTACCATCTAATCTTGTAGTTTCTGCAAGTCATGTGAAAATGGTGTAGCGTGTTTGCATGCCTAGAATAAATGGTCTACATCTCACAATCATACAAGATTGGGGGGAAGGGCAACCACTCTGTCTGCCCTCAGTTTCGTTGGGAGATTAATTCCTCTTCACTCCCAAGATTGTTTCTCATAGCTTATCTCTAGCATTGGCTGAGCCCCCAATGAGAACTGTGCTGGAGAAAGTTCTGCCGAGGTTAGATTGTGACTATTGACTGGAATTTGTTATGTACGCTGCAAATGCTCAGCCATCTCGGAAATCAGTCAAGAAATAGGAACTTGCCTCTTTAACGGAGGTCAGAAATTACACATCCTGTCGTGCCCTGGGAGTTTCTGCACATGTGATAAATTGGGAGCGCACTGCGCAGTCCAGCATTGAAACCTTGGGACTAGAGCAAGTGCTCAGGGTAATTGCATGGAGAGAACTGCATGAAAACCAGATCACGAGACCAAGGAGTCGGGTGCCATAATGAGAGGAGTCCAAGGACTGGGGGATGGTGTAGAGAGAAAGAGAGAGTGGACCAGGGAAGAAGCCACCAGGAGGAGACTGTTGGGAAGAACCACCACCACCAAGAGTAACTACTTGGGAAAGGAACAAAGAAAGAAGTTCCCAAAATGCTGCAGTTGACAGGCTCCAAGTAGTGAGGGCTCAGGAGAAGCCTTGAGCTGAGAAGATTGCAGAAGGTTGGCGATTCCATGCTGCGGGTCACTGAGGCGAGACGTAACCCTTTGAAACAGTGGAGTTCCGTTCAGTGGGGCTGAAGAGCTGAAGTCATGCTTGTCTAGTGTACAGACCTCTGAATCGAGGGAAACTCCGGAGATGCGACTGAAATGCTGGGAAACGAGCAGTCGTTGAGGCAGTCCAAGTCAGAGTGACTTCCGGAAGGAATTCAGAGGTTAGATCCTTGAAGGTGAAGACAGAAATCCCTTGTGAGGAGGCAAGAGTTTTAAAAAGAATGTGTGTCTCAAGATCCTGAATGGTCTTGATAAAGTTGAGATGGAAAAGATGTTTCTTCTTGTAGGGGCGTCCAGAACTAGGAGTGCTGTTTTAAAGTTGGTGGTCATCCTTTTAGGACAGAGATGAGATTTATTTCCCTGAGAGAGTTGAGACTTTGGAACTCTCTGCCTCAGAAGGCAGTGAAGGCGGAATCATTGAACATTTTTAAAGAGGGGGTGGATAGATTCTTGTTAGGCAAGGGAATCAAAGGTTACGGGTAATAGATGGGAATTTGGAAAAATAACAGACCAGCAGCAGACTTGAGGGCTGAATGGCCTACTTCTCCTATTTTGTAAGTTGTACATAGGACAGAGTATCTTGTCTTTTCCTATTCATGGCTGTACTTTTAAACAATATTTAAACAGAGAAACTGTACCCTACATAAAGGAAAAGATGTTAATGACTGTTATTCACTGGATGTTATTACTCTGAATTAGAGTACTAGTTATCGGTTGTCATACAGTGGCTGAAAACTAAAACACAAAAACAATTTCAGAATACAAAAACTCAGTACCATAAAACATAAGTCGCTGAATGTGCATGAGGTACCTGTAAAGAAATCCACATCAGTCTATATGAAACCAAAATATCAGTCGCTCTCCGTGAAATATAACCTCACAAAAGAAGCCATTTCCATTGTACTATGTCCTTTGAAATGGCTGAGATTATAGAGTTAGTCAAAATTAACATTTTTGCATTGGGGGAAAAAATGTTACATGTCCAAACACACTGCTGGAAAATATGTTTCTTATCTGCTGAACATTGTCAACAATGGAATTTGACCACACAGTCAAGATTTAAAGTGTGAGAAAGAATAGCCAATCATCTCCTTAAATGTCTCAAGGACTCCTGTGAAATGTCCATTAGCTCCTTTTAAAATATCTTTTTGGAGGTCAAATGATGAGGGAACATCAGGTCCTACTGAGAAATAGATGCTTGGTTCCATTGCCAATGCAGGGAAGTTCAATCATTACCGCATAACCTGACATCAGAGAAAGTTATTTTTTTCCTAATGAATCAGTCCTGAAATATTCTTTATATAATCCTCAATACAAATTCAATTAGTTTGGAGATTATAATTTAACTGTATCTATTAAATCCAATAATAGGAGGCAATTAAAATTAGACTTTTCAAACTGAGCTCATTCATTTCATGGAACAGTGATTAAAGATAAATATATCAGGCTCCTTGCTGGAAATCTGCATTTGTAAGACTGACCTTCAGAAAATGTGCTGTTTCTCAAGTGTGTAGGAGGTTGGTTAGCTCAGTTGGCTGGGCGGCTGGTTCATGATGCGGAGCAACGCCAAGAGCGCAGGTTCAGTTCCTGTACCAGCTGAGATTATTCATGAAAGTCCTGCTTTCTAAACCTTGCCTCTCATCTGAGATGTGGTGATCCTCAGGTTAAATCACCACCAGTTGGGTCTATCTCTCTCTCTGGAAAAAAAGGAGGTGCCGTCTATGGTCCCACGGGATTTTGTAGACTTTCGCCTCTGAACATTTCAAGGGGGCTGTTGTAGTTTAAAGTTAGCCACAGCCTTGTGATTTAACAAGTTCAGCTGTCCAGTAAGTTGGTTTGTACCTGTTAGATCAAATTTTAATTTATAATGCACAACTGGGGCTTTGTGGTGTATCAGGCTGTTGGTAAGATTATGCCACATATACCACTTGATCTCTCCACAAATTTGTGTAGTGACTTAGGCCATATCATTGCAGAGAACAGTCCCCTTTCCCTGCCTCCTCCCCACCCCCCACTTAAATCAATGGTTCCTAACATGAGTTGTGAGAAAATTCATAATGGGTAAATGTTTAGCAAAGTGATCTTTGCAGATGCCACTGGTCTTTAAGTCCTTCACTTAAGTGGCTATTTGTTACATCTATTCAGTAAGAATTGGCAAGCATTTGGAATGTGGGTCAAACCTCCCATTTGCTTGCCTGACCCCCATAGATTCACATTGGCGACACTGACAATCATAGAATTCCTACAGTGCAGAAGGAGGCCATTCAGCCCATTGAGTCTGCATCAACAATAATTCCACCCAGGCCCTATCCCCGTAAACCTAACATATTTACCCTGCTGGACCCCCTGACACTAAGGGGAAATTTTGCATGGTCAATCCACCTAACCCGCACATCTTTGGAGGGTGGTAGGAAACTGGAGCACCCGAAGGAAACCCACGCGGACACGGAGAAAACGTGCAAACTCCATACAGTCACACTAGGCCGTAGTCGAACTCGGGTTCGTGGTGCTGTGAGGCAACATTGTGAACCACTCTGCCACATGCAAACTGGATGGCACTCATGAGTAAGGATGTTAGCTGAATCCTATTTTGCCATAACAGTGCAAACACCTGTACTCATACAATCTGGGCTGAGATCAGTCAACTCCAGTAGAATACCGACATTTAATGAGTTTTCAATAGAATCCATAGAATCCCTACAGTGCCGAAGAAAGCCATTTGGCCAATCGAGTGTGCACCAACTCTTCGAAAGACCATTTACACAGTCCCCCCCCCCCCCCCCCCCCCCCCCCGGTCTATCCACATAACCCATGCAGACAAGGGGAGAACGTGTAAATTCTACACAGTCACCCAAGGCCAGAATCAAACCCAGGTCCCTGAGGCTATGAGACAGCAGTGCTAACCACTGTGCTGCCCCAAATGATCTATATGGCTTTGGAGTTTTGGGCTTAATTCCTCAATAGATTTTTTTTCTGTTATAATTTAAATTCTGATTATCCTGCAGCATGCTTGGGAGAAAGGAGGTTTCCCAAGTTTTCCACTATTGAGTTTTCGTAGTGTTCTTTTGAATCTGTTGTAGATTATTTGACACACATTGATTGTTAGTGAGTTAACAATTCCACTATTGGTGAACCAGACAATTACCAAGAAGGTGGCCAGCAAACAAAATGGATGTTGGTCTTCTGTTGACTACAAGTTTCTGTGTTCCTACCATTATTATAGCTGAAATCTTGCATTGCTGCACTCAGATAGCAGCTTTGTGTCAATTTATTTTCCTGCTATATTCCACAAGTGCAAATGTAACGGGGACGGGGGTGGGGGATAAAATAGTTTTTAAAGCAGAAATACAATGCCAAAAGGATCCACTTGGGAATGGAATTCTGTCGAGATTTTATCTGCTCATTTCCGATAATTTCAGTGGGAGAGCTGTGGAAACCTCCAGAAAGGCAACAATCATTATTTATACCACTTTCTCAGGGTGCCTGTGGTTCTGTCGTCAAAATTGTAAGGGCAATTGGAGTACCGCTGTGGAAACTCACCCACCCCCTTTGCCACTGAGGCACAACTCAATGTGCGGGTCCAAAATTTACTGATGCAGCAGTTTGCTCCTCCTGTCCAATTCTGGGAAGTTTTATCTGTATAACGGTAGGAATCGCTGTGGTTGTAGCAGTGTTACAGAGCTGTGTGCCGTTCAGCTTCCATTTAGCTTGTTAACTAGGGCCACCTGCAGGAATGTGCAATTCACTGCTATTTTGCCGGCTGCATGAACTCCGGTTTAAAGTGCTGTGAATTGCATGGAAGGTGAAACTGGACAAACAACTATTTCTAGCCCAGACAGACTTGGGTGCAAAGAACAGCAATTATAATATAATGGGAGAGGACAACATTTCCTTATTGGAATATTCCTTAACTCACAAAGGGAAAGGCACTATTTCAAAACAGGGTGCTTTTCCATTTATTTCTACTTGGTGACAGCATTGAACATCCCAAATCACACGCAGGATCATAGAATCCCTACAGTGCAACAGAAGTCCATTCAGCCCATCAAGTCTGCACCGATCACAATCCCACCCAGGCCGTATCCCCGTAATCCCATGCATTTACCCTAACTAGTTCCCCTGACACTATGGGGCAATTTAGCATGGCCAATCCACCTAACCCACACATCTCTGGACTGTGGGAGGAAACCGGAGCACCCGGAGGAAACCCATGCAGACATGGGGAGAACGTGCAGACTCCACACGGACAGTGACCCAAGCTGGGAATGGAACCCGGGTCCTTGGCGCTGTGAGGCAGCAGCAGTGCTAACCACTGTGCCACCGTGCTGCCCCAATCTGTTATTTCTAACAGATGGCACTGAGCAAATTGATGTGTCCTAACTTGCTGCTTTGTTCCGGTTTGTGTTTTGAGAGTCTGGATTTTTAGTTAAAAGCTGTAAAATCCTGAATCTGGCTATCAAGATTTACTGGAAATATGCATGTGAATTGGAACGTAACTGCTGTGGATGTCCTTGATCTGAAATGTACAGGAAAACACACAGCCAATGTAACATCTGTGGCGGGAGGATCTGAGTTAACAGACTGAATTGTGTTGGCCCCACTGGGAATTTGTTCTGTGCTGCAGGCTGCCAATTTACGTAAGGCCCCAGTTAGGGCTGTTTTTGGTGGGGGGAAGGGGGGTGGTGGGGGAGTGGTTCCTGCTGGCATTTTGCTGTCTGCCAATTGTGGAGGCTGCCAATTCGATGGAGGAGGCCTAACTGTGGCAGGCTGGGGCCATTGGAGCTGGAGGCAGCCAGCAATGCTGCAAAGAGGGGGCATTAGTAGGAATGTCACCACTCCCAGATTGATCTGGAATCTCCAGGAGTTCAGGATCAATCTCCAGGACACTGCTAGGTGCAATCCCGGAGAAAAACCCAAACGCACATTTCAAAACAATTCCTTTAAAATTTTCTTTAAACATTTCTCTTTACCGAATATAAACATATTGAATGTGGAAGCTGTTTGGCTGACAATCGAGCGTCCTCCAATTGAGTAATTAGTCTTTTCAAATTGGCTGAGGGAAGGCAATGGGGATTATCTTATAGAATCATAGAATCTACAGCACGGAGACAGGCCCTTCGGCCCAAACTGGTCCATGCCGACCAAAAAGCCAATCTAAGCTAACTCCATTTGCCTGCATTTGGCCCATATCTCTCTAAACCTTTCCTATCCATATATCTGTCTAAATGCCTTTTTAAATGGTATCAACTGCTTTTAAATATTACCCTTTAAATGATCTTATGAAAAAAATTAATGTGTTGGTATACAGTGAAAAGTATTGTCTCTTGTGCACTTTACAGACAAAGTATACCATATATAGAGTACATGAGGGTGCAGAATGTAGGGTTACAATCATAGCTAGGGTGTAGAGAGAGTAGAGTTTTAAGAGCATAGAACAAGAGTGAAAGATAGAATTAGTGGGAATGCTGGGGACAGCTCGCAAGAAGTCGCCACGCTCCGCGCCAGTGTGACAGTTTAATCAAACCTACAATCAGTTAAGTGCACCTGCCGCCTACCTGCACAGCAGTGGGGGTCCCGTGGGCAGATTGTAAATCGTGATCCAAATGCTCCGAAGCCAGCACAGAACAATTTTTAGCTCCATGTGCCTTGTTTGCAGTGGACAGCACTTGACATGACAGAATGTGGTAGTGGTGGAAAAGATGGTTCCTCTGTCCCATCTACATCCTGTGATCTAGCAAGTAAGCCTACATATTTCAAAAATATAATCCTGGAAGTAAGGTGGATTCCTGGCTACTCCTGTCACGCCAAAGTAAAAGGACATACAAATGGTATATGATCGAATTTAGTGTTTCCATGTGCACAAGAGCCAAAAAATGAAAAAGTGGCTCTAAATTTGTTAATGCAGTAACCATTTTTTGGGCACAAATGTTTGTTGCAAATGGGGAGAGCAGAAAAATTGCTAGTTTTAACCCAGCATGGTTTAATAGCAGGGAAAATGGCATTGAGTAGAATCGGAGGGATTTGTTTATTTTAACACCACTCTAATTTGCAACGCTCAATTGCAAACAAAAACAACTTCCAAACAAAATAGCCGCAAAAATGCAAACTTAGGCAGAAATATGTTTTGTTGCGACATTAGTTAAAATACTCCATTCTTTTTAATCTTCTTCACAGGACTATGAGTATCAGCTGGTTTCATATTCATCACAATACCAGAAGAACGACCGATGTCCTCCCCCTCCACAGGTTTTGCCAGACAGAGCCTGTGAGGTTCCCAGCTGCAGGTCGGACTCTGAATGTGAAAGGCACAAACGCTGCTGTTACAATGGATGTATTTATGCTTGTTTGGAATCTGTAAAGCCACCACCAGGTATACTTGATCTTTGCAAGGTTCTGCAAATCTTCTCTATTCAGACCAAAATTATGAGGGACATTACCAGAGTGGATAGTCAGAGGCTTTTTCCAAGGGTGGAAGTGCCAATTACAAAGGGGCACAGGTTCAAGGTGAGAAGGAGAAAATTTAAGGGAGATGTGCGGGGGATGTTTTTCACAGAGTGGCGGGTGCCTGAAATGCACTGTCAGAGGGGGCGGTGGAGGCAGGCACACTAGCAACATTTAAGAGGCATCTGGTTTGGTGCATGAATAGGGAGGGAATAGAGGGATACGGACTGAGTAAGGGCAGAAGGTTTTTTGTTAGTTAGGGCATCATGATCGGCACAGGCTTGGAGGGCCGAAGGGCCTGTTCCTGTGCTGTACTTTTCTTTGTTCTTTGTCCTTTCTTTGTTCTCTTACTGCATCGTTAACGCAGCTTAGTATTTAATTATACATGAAGCACAATTGACTCCAAACCCTCCTAATTCCACTTACTAATTGTGCAGAGCCAGAACATATTTTTCAGTACAGTGGCACAGTGGTTAGCACTGCTGCCTCACAGCATTAGGGACCCGGGTTCAATTCACGGCTTGCGTCACTGTCTGTGCGGAGACTGCACGTTCTCCCTGTGTCTGCGTGGGTTTTTTCCTGGTGCTCCGGTTTCCTCCCAGTGTCCGAAAGACATTAGGTGCTTTGGCCATGCTAGATTCTCCCTCGGTGTACCCAAACAGGCACCGGAGTGTGGCGACTAGGAGATTTTCACAGTAACTTCATTGCAATGTTAATGTAAGCCTGCTCGTGACACTAATAAATAAACTAAAACTTAAAACATTTTCCCATCTTGGCTGGAGAAAGAATGTACTCCCAATCTTCTGCCTCGACCACTCTGTGGCAGTTTTCTGAAAGGCCTGTCAACATTGTACAAGCTTGATTTGCCTGCTCATTTTTCCTTCTGTTTCGGGATGCCTTTACTTGTCTCCTCCTCCATGTTCATCCAAGATTTGGGACTTGCCATGTGGAAATACCAAAAGAAAATGATTGTAGATCAAAAACTTGCTTGTTATTTTCAATCACAAATATCAATGCAACATGTGAAACATTCAGCCCCCTGATTAACAAAATAAAGACTTTTTTACTTCCAGATATTAACCTAGCAGAATGTAGTTTCTACAAAAGACCTGTTCTGGATTACATCATGTGGGATTTCTTCAGGTTTGTGACGGGGAGGAAGATAAGAATAGGAATGTTGGAGCGGCACGGTAGCACAGTGGTTAGCACTGCTGCTTCACAGCTCCAGGGTCCCGGGTTCAATTCCCGGCTCGGGTCACTGTCTGTGTTGAGTTTGCACATTCTCCTCGTGTCTGCATGGGTTTCCTCCGGGTGCTCCGATTTCCTCCCACAGTCCAAAGATGTGCAGGTTAGGTTGATTGGCCAGGTTAAAAAAAAAAATTGCCCCTTAGAGTCCTGAGATGTGTAGGTTAGAGGGATTAATGGGTAAATATGTGGGGGTAGGGCCTGGGTGGGATTGTGGTCGGTGCAGACTCGATGGGCCGAATGGCCTCCTTCTGCACTGTCGGATTTCTATGATGATTTTGCAGTCATTAAATGAAAGATTATTGTTTCAACCAATAAACGTGATTTCCTTGTAGCCTCTTAAGTAAATGTAGTCCAATCTTGGAAATGTTGGAGCTGATTTTTCATATGAAATGAATTTATTGTTGATGCAGATCATAAAGGCTATCTTCAACCTTTTCAAATATACAAAAAACAACCGATTTGGGATAACATGAGAATGTCTTGATGTCTTCACTGATAAATCAAACAATTATAATAACTTACTGAAATGGAAGCAGGAATCACCTTGAACAAATGTTTGTACACTCTCTCTTTCTCTTTCATTCTGTCTTTTTCTCTCTCTTTCTCTCTCACTCTCTCTCACATTCTCTCTCTCTCTCACAATCTCTCTCTCACTCTCTCTCTCACTCTCTCTCTCACTCTCTCTCTCACTCTCTCTCTCTCACTCTCTCTCTCACTCCCCCCCTCCCTCTCTCTCTCTCTCTCTCCCCCTCTGTCTCACTCTCTCCCCCCCCTCTGTCTCACTCTCGCCCCCCCCTCTGTCTCACTCGCCCCCCCCTCTGTCTCACTCTCCCCCCCCCCCTCTGTCTCACTCTCGCCCCCCCCTCTGTCTCACTCTCGCCCCCCTCTGTCTCACTCTCGCCCCCCTCTGTCTCACTCTCGCCCCCCCCTCTGTCTCACTCTCGCCCCCCCCTCTGTCTCACTCTCGCCCCCCCCTCTGTCTCACTCTCGCCCCCCTCTGTCTCACTCTCGCCCCCCCCTCTGTCTCACTCTCGCCCCCCCCATTTCTCTCGCTCTCGCCCCCTCTCTCTCTCGCTCTCCCCCCCGTCTCGCTCTCGCTCTCCCCCCCCTCTCTCGCTCTCGCTCTCCCCCCCTCTCTCGCTCTCGCTCTCCCCCCCTCTCTCGCTCTCGCTCTCCCCCCCCTCTCTCGCTCTCGCTCTCCCCCCCCTCTCTCGCTCTCCCCCCCCTCTCTCGCTCTCGCTCTCCCCCCCCTCTCTCGCTCTCGCTCTCCCCCCCCTCTCTCGCTCTCGCTCTCCCCCCCCTCTCTCGCTCTCGCTCTCCCCCCCCCCCCTCTCGCTCTCGCTCTCCCCCCCCTCTCTCGCTCTCGCTCTCCCCCCCCTCTCTCGCTCTCGCTCTCCCCCCCCTCTCTCGCTCTCGCTCTCCCCCCCTCTCTCGCTCTCGCTCTCCCCCCCTCTCTCGCTCTCGCTCTCCCCCCCTCTCTCGCTCTCCCCCCCCTCTCTCGCTTTCGCTCTCCCCCCTCTCTCGCTCTCCCCCCCCTCTCTCGCTCTCGCTCTCCCCCCCCTCTCTCGCTCTCGCTCTCCCCCCCCTCTCTCGCTCTCGCTCTCCCCCCCCTCTCTCGCTCTCGCTCTCCCCCCCCTCTCTCGCTCTCGCTCTCCCCCCCCTCTCTCGCTCTCGCTCTCCCCCCCCTCTCTCGCTCTCGCTCTCCCCCCCCTCTCTCGCTCTCGCTCTCCCCCCCCTCTCTCGCTCTCGCTCTCCCCCCCCTCTCTCGCTCTCGCTCTCCCCCCCTCTCTCGCTCTCGCTCTCCCCCCCCTCTCTCGCTCTCGCTCTCCCCCCCCTCTCTCGCTCTCGCTCTCCCCCCCCTCTCTCGCTCTCGCTCTCCCCCCCCTCTCTCGCTCTCGCTCTCCCCCCCCTCTCTCGCTCTCGCTCTCCCCCCCCTCTCTCGCTCTCGCTCTCCCCCCCCTCTCTCGCTCTCGCTCTCCCCCCCCTCTCTCGCTCTCGCTCTCCCCCCCCTCTCTCGCTCTCGCTCTCCCCCCCTCTCTCGCTCTCGCTCTCCCCCCCCTCTCTCGCTCTCGCTCTCCCCCCCCTCTCTCGCTCTCGCTCTCCCCCCCCTCTCTCGCTCTCGCTCTCCCCCCCCCTCTCTCGCTCTCGCTCTCCCCCCCCCTCTCTCGCTCTCGCTCTCCCGCCCCTCTCTCGCTCTCGCTCTCCCGCCCCTCTCTCGCTCTCGCTCTCCCCCCCCTCTCTCGCTCTCGCTCTCCCCCCCTCTCTCGCTCTCCCCCCCTCTCTCGCTCTCGCTCTCCCCCCCTCTCTCGCTCTCGCTCTCCCCCCCCTCTCTCGCTCTCGCTCTCCCCCCCCTCTCTCGCTCTCGCTCTCCCCCCCCTCTCTCGCTCTCGCTCTCCCCCCCCCTCTCTCGCTCTCGCTCTCCCCCCCCCCCCCTCTCTCGCTCTTCCCCCCCCCTCTCTCTCTCGCTCTTCCCCCCCCCTCTCTCTCTCGCTCTTCCCCCCCCCCTCTCTCTCGCTCTTCCCCCCCCCTCTCTCTCGCTCTTCCCCCCCCCTCTCTCTCGCTCTTCCCCCCCCTCTCTCTCGCTCTTCCCCCCCCTCTCTCTCGCTCTTCCCCCCCTCTCTCTCTCTCTTGCTCTCCTCTCCCCCCCCCCCCCCCCCTCGATTTGATTTATTATTGTCACATGTATTGGTATACAGTGAAAAATATTGTTTCTTGCGCGCTACACAGACAAAGGGAAGGAGAGGGTACAGAATGTAGTGTCACAGTCACAGCCAGGGTGTCGAGAAAGATGAACTTAGTGCGAGGTAGGTCCATTCAAAAGTCCAATGGCAGCAGGGAAGAAGCTGTCTTTGAGTCAGTTGATACAAAAGTCTGAAGTCACGTATCTTTTTCCCAATGGAAGAAGGTGGAAGAGAGAATGTCCAGGATGCGTGGGGTCCTTGACTATGCTGGCTGCTTTTCCTAGGCAGTGGAAAGTGTAGACAGAGTCAATGGTTGGGAGGCTGGTTTGCGTGATGGACTAGGCTTCATTCACGACCCTTTGTAGCTTCCTGCAGTCTTGAACAGAGCAGGAGCCATGCCAAGCTGTGATGCAACCAGAAAGGCTGCTTTCTATGGTGCATCTGTAAAAGTTGAGGAGTTGATCTGCATCAATGATAAATTCACTTCCTATGAAAGTTAGACAATTACATGGATAAGATGGTTATAGAGGGATATGCACCAAATGCGGGCAACTGGGACTAGCTTAGTGGTAAAAACTGGGCGGCATGGACAAGTTGGGCCGAGGGACCTGTTTCCATGTTGTAAACCACCATGACTCTAATCATAGCAGACATGCCAAATTTCCTTACCCCCTAAGAAAGTAGAAGCATTGATGGACTTTCTTAACGATAGCGTCGGCATGAAGGGACCAGGACAGGTTGTTGGTGATCTCTCACTTTGTCTGTCTCTCTCTCTCTCCCTCTCTCTCCCCCATCGGCCCAATAACATAATGTGTCCCAATAACCAGCAAAAAGACTTTCTCGCACTAAGAATGTATAATGTGAATACCGAGGCTCCAATTACTTGCACAAAGTTAGCCATTGAATTTGCGTAATGGCTCCATTATTATAGGAAGAATATCTTGCAGCATGGATTGCAGTTCAGATATACTAAGCATTTATAGATTTTACCCTTCAGTCACACCAGAAAGCTAATATGTGTTTGTTATTTTGCTGGCTTGTTTAACTCATGTTAATTTTAGTTCTAGATTGGTTGGTGCAGCCAAAGCCCAGATGGCTTGGGGGCAATGGATGGCTACTTGATGGACCAGAGGAAGTACTTCAAGGTGTTGTTTCTTCGATATTATTTGTGATTTGGATACATGTGAGCTGAGTCAATGAGTACAACATAACTCCTTGTAAATTAGTAACTGAGGTTATTATTTTCTATGACCAAGTCTATTCTGCCATTCATATAAAGATCATGGATCTGGATTGTTACATTTTTTTCCTCAAGTTGCTGAATTCCTCAAATCTTGGAGATCATTTAAAGTCCAGATCTCATTACTCGATTTTTAGGTTTTAAGTCATTCAAATATCTGCAATGGAAAGTGGGAGAAAGTCCAGGAAACAAACTGGGTGCCAAAAAACCTGGGTGAATTGCAAGAGAAACATGAAATATCTATTTGAAACATTGCTAAGCAAAATACAGCCTTTGCAGGTACCATTTAACTAAATGATGCTTTGCGGGTTTTATTTGCACAGTTCAGCCACACCACTTTTTACTGTGATTCTAAAACTCCCCATGACAGAGGCAGATAATGGAACAAAACATTATTGTCTTGTCTGATTCAAAAGGATTTATGTTAACATAAGCCCCTAAAGGAAAACTAGTACTCTGCAATAAACATGTTTTTATTTAATTTAATTCTTGTTCATAAACTGTTTTGGCTCCAAGGCCTGTCACCACCATCCATAATAACATTGAGTGAAGAAGACATGGCTCCTTTTTTCATAGAAAGGAAAAATGTGTTTCTTTTGTCAAGATATTAGCGGGAAGGCAGTGGTGTAGTGGTATTGTCACCTGACTAGTAATTCAGAGACTCGGGATAATGCTCTGGGGAATTTGGGTTTGAATCCCACCACAGCAAATTCAATCAATAAAATCTAGAATTAAAAGTCTAATGATAATTGACTATTGTTAATTGACATGAAAAACCATCAGGCTCAAATTTCCTTTTGGGAAGGAAAACTGCCACCCTTACCTGGTCTGGCCGACATATGACACCAGATCTACACCAATGTGGTTCACTCTTAAATGTGCTCTGAAATGCCCTTGCCTAACCACTCTATTGTACCAAAAACTGCTTAAAAAGAATGAAACTGGATGGACCACCCAGTATCGACCTAGGCAACGGAAACAACAATGGTACACAAAGCCCTGCCGACACTGCAAAATCCTCCGAATGGACATCTGGGGCTTGTGCCAATATTAAGAGAGCTGTCTCGCAGACTAATTGAGGAACCGCCTCACAGTCATATACACAGAATCATACCTTATGGATAAAATCTAATCCTGGGTATGTCTGTCCCACTGGAAGAGGTGGTGGCACAGTGGTAGACAGTTGGGAAGCAGTTTTTGTCCTGGGAACCTGAAGTCTTGTAGCATCAGGTGAAACATGGGCTGGGGAATCTCCTACTGCTGATTGCCACATGGCGTCCCCATCTCCCCCCACTCTCAGCTGATGAATCAGCACTCCTGCACCACTTGGAGGAAACACTGAGGGGGACAAGAGCACAGACTGTACTTGAGATCAGGGACTTCCGTGTCCCATCACCAGGAGTGGCTTGGTAGCACCATTACTGACTGAGCTGGTTGAGTCCTAAAAGGATATAACTGTGAGATAGTGTCTGGGTCTGGTGAGGGAAAAGCATACTCGACCTCATCCTCACTAACCTGCCTGCTGCAGATGCATCTGTCCATATTAGTATTGGTTCCTTCACGAAAGGGCATTAGGGAACAAGATGGGTTTTCATGATTAATCTGTTACGGTCACCATTACTGATACTAGCTGATTGCAGTGCTTCCCCCCCCCCCCCCCCCTCCCTTCCCCTGCACCAGTGGGGTTTACAATAGGTCCCCACTAACGGAGCGTTGGTGACCCGACCCCACTGGAGTGAAGGGGAGTAAGAGGTGTCCTGTGGACATTGCCAGCTTGAAAATGCCAACTTGACCCCTGGCACTGCCCAAAGGGCACAGTGGCAGTGCCAAGGGGACAGTACCAGAGGAGCGGGGCCTAATGTGGGCGGGGTCTCTGGGGGACATCGGTTGAGATGGGGGTCCTGCTGTCACTCTACATTTTGGGATCAGTGACAGAGGGAGGGAAGGGCTGATCGGAGCTGGGTTGGGGTGGTCAGCCTATCGGGGGAGTTAGGGCTGCAGGGGTGGTCGGGACCGCTTGAGGGGGGGTGGTTGGAGCTGCCGGTGATGGGGGGGGCGGGGGGGGGGGGGTGCATTGGTTAGGCCGGTAGTGCAGGGCTACTGCCCATACGCTGATCTTGGCGCTGACAGATCAGCACATGTGCAGTGGCCCGCTCAGCACTGTGCTGCCGGCCTCTCCAGCGGGAATAGGCCCCATCCTCTGATTTTTGGAGTGATTCATGCTGGTGCACTCAGTGTGAGAGATTCATTTTGAAACTCCCGTTGAAAAAAACAGCAGGATTTATTCCTGTTTTTACGTAAATTCGACACTTAGTTTTTTGGGGAGAATCGCCCACTCTGTCTCCTGCCGTGCATTCATCTGTCCTAACTTTCTATTTCTATACTCATTTGTGCATGTTATTCCAGTAATCCTGAGATTAATATCTTGTCTGCTGCCTAAAATCTGCCTGCACAACCTCATTCTGTTTTCTGTCTATATCATTGGTACCAATATGGACTACAGCCATTGACTGTTCCCTCTCACCCATAAGAGTGCTCTACAACTTTTCAGTAACATTTTTAATCCTGGTGACAGTGAGGCATTGCACCATCCTGAATTTCGATCCGGGGCCAAAGTCTGTGCCTGTAACTATAGAACCCCCACTATTAGTATTGCCTCTTGGAGTCTCAGAATCCCTACAGTGCAGAAGGAGGCCATTCAGCCCATCAAGTCTGCACCAACTCTCTGACAGAGTAGCCCTCTGCCCCACCCTAGCCCCGTAACCCCACACATTGACCATGGCTAATCACTTAACCTACACATCTTAGGACTGTGGGTGGAAGCCAGAGCACTTGGAGGAAACCCATGCAGACATGAGGAGAACAAGCAAACTCCACACAGACTTGCTTCGACAATCTTACTCCTGCATCACCTCACCCAGTCTGAGTCTGCCCTGAACTCCCCAGAGGAACAAGCACTCTCAGCATTATTCAGAATTAAATACCAGTTGGCGATTAAGAGGCACTCTGGAGACTTTTGCACCACCTCCAAGACCACCTCCTGCACCCACATTCTTAAACTGCAGGGCTTGCCCCTCCAGAAGCATGCTATTCATGATGAACCACAGGAACAGCAGCTGCTGTTGCTCAAACTCCGAAACATGGAACTCAAACTCTTTAGCTGCCAACACCATGTGTGTGTGTGGTTGCCCAGGTCATGAGAAGCATGGAGTTCTGACATGGCTGTGCATTCCACGAGAATGAAATGCTGTCTAGATCTCTGTTTATTAGACTATTAACTGGCCATATAGAAATAAACTGAAGACTTAAATAAACAGAAGACTCATCAGGCACTCACCGACCAGCTGCTTCCCTGTATTGATATCACTTGCTTTTATAAGGAGATTGATTTGACGGTTTTTACTTGACTCTTTAAATTAATATCTGAGATATTAATATTCTGACAAATTCAGAACCTTTTAATGCCACTATCCCTTGTTATATGGTGGCACAGTGATTAACACTGCTGCCTCACAGCACCAGGGACCTGGGTTCAATTCCGGCCTTGTCTGTGTAGTCTGTACGTTTTCCCCGTGTCTGCGTGGGTTTCCTCTGGGTGCTCCAGTTTCCTCCCACAGTCCAAAAGATGTGCAGGTTAGGTGCATTGGCCATGCTAAATTCTCCCTCAGTGTGTCCGAATAGTCGCCAGAGTGTGGCGACTAGGGGATTTTCACAGTAACTTAATTGCGGTGTTAATGTAAGCCTACTTGTGACACTAATAAATAAACTTATTTAATTTTAACTTTAAATTATCAAATTGGTTTTGGGTTTCATACTAATTAATTGACCTTGTGTTTAGTTAATTAATTTAAATTAAAATTAAAGAATTTTGTTTTGTGTCAACAACTGGAAAGGGTGGTGTTACTACACAGGGCCATATTTCTGGAACCACTTAGAATAATGTGCTCCCAAAAATTAGTTAGATATTGTGCAGCCTATTTCTGTTGCTATGACTTGCAACATATCGACTGTAGGGGCGGCACAGTGGTTAGCATTGCTGCCTCAGAGCGCCTGGGACCTGGGTTCAATTCTGGCCTTGGGTCACTGACTGTGTGGAGTTTGCACGTTCTCCCCGTGTCTACATGGGTTTCCTCTGCGTGCTCCAGTTTCCTCCCACAGTCCAAAAATGTGTGGGTTAGGTGGATTGGCCATGCTAAATTGCCCCTTAGTTTCAGGGGGACAAGCAGAGTAAATATGTGGGGTTATGGGGAGAGGGCCTGGGTGGGATTTTGGTCAGTGCAGACTCGATGGGCCGAATGGCCTCCTTCTGCACTGACGGGATTCTATGGTTCTAGTGCATTTACTGTATTTTATAAAATAAACATCTATTATACCAAATGTTATGCAACACTTTGCCATTCATGTAATCACCCCTACATATCAAGAACTCGGGAATATTAGTACATTTGAACTGACAATTACAAAGCCAATTGATCTTTTTAAGTTTCAGTTAACATTTTTTTGTGGTTTCCCTTTATATCGTATATTAGTAACAAGAATACGAAAATACAAGCAACAACTTTTTTGAAGTTTGTCTTTAATCATAGCTGCTCGAGCATATTGTCCCCCTTGAACGGTTCACTAAACTGTGGAAATAAGTGGAACAGTGATCAAAGATATTTACTTTCATTCAGTAATTGAACGTATGAATAATTTTAGTCATCTGAATTTTAAATTAGAAAGCACTTCGCTTTTCTTCACAATGTCTTTTATTCAAAGTCATCGTTTTGTAGCATTCTAATTCTCAGCACGTCAGATCTGAATTAATGATGGTTGTTAAAATAACTCCACTCAGGAGGCATCCGAAACGGAAAACAGTTTGATATTTCTATAAATCCAGTTTGGTCGATTTGGTGTATTTAGCAATGAGAACTGAAGATTTTTCTTTTATCATTAGCTTACTTGAGAAAGGATAGACTGGCACTGGAGGGAGTGCAGAGGAGATTCGCTACGTTGATTCCAGAGTTGAGAGGCTTGCCTTATGAGGAGAGACTGAGTAGACTGGGGCTATACTCATTGGGATTCAGAAGAATGAGGGGAGATCTTATAGAAACATAAAAGATTGTTTGTGATTTATATAAACGATCTGGAAGAAGGTGTAACTGGGGTGATCAGTAAGTTTGCGGACGACACGAAAATGGCTTGACTTGCAGATAGTGAGGAACATTGTCAGAGGCTACAGAAGGATATAGATAGGCTGGAAATTTGGGCCAAGAAATGGCAGATGGAGTTCAATCCAGATAAATGCGAAGTGATGCATTTTGGTAGAACTAACGTAGGGGGAGCTGTACGATAAATGGCAGAACCATAAAGGGTGTAGATACGCAGAGGGACCTGGGTGTGCAAGTCCACAGATCCTTGAAGGTGACGTCTCAGGTGGAGAAGGTAGTGAAGAAGGCATATGGCATGCTTGCCTTTATAGGATGGGGCATAGAGTATAAAAGTTGGGGTCTGATGTTGCAGTTGTATAGAACGTTGGTTCGGCAGCATTTAGAATACTGCGCCCAGTTCTGGTCACCACACTACCAGAAGGACATGGAGGCTTTAGAGAGAGTGCAGAGGAGGTTTACCAGGATGTTGCCTGGTATGGAAGGGCTTAGTTATGAGGAGAGATTGGGTAAACTGGGGTTGTTCTCACTGGAAAGACGGAGGAATGAGAGGTGACCTAATAGAGGTGCATAAAATTATGAAAGGCATAGATAGGGTGGACGGTGGGAAGCTTTTTCCCAGGTCGGTGGTGACGTTCACGAGGGGTCATAGGTTCAAGGTGAGGGGGGGAGGTTTAACATGGATATCAGAAGGATGTATTTTACACAGAGGGTGGTGGGGGCCTGGAATGCGCTGCCGGGCAAGGTGGTGGAGGCGGACACACTGGGAACGTTTAAGACTTATCGAGACAGCCACATGAATGGAGTGGGAATGGAGGGATACAAAAGAATGGTCTAGTTTTGGACTAGGGAGCGGCTTGGGCTTGGAGGGCCGAAGGGCCTGTTCCTGTGCTGTATTGTTTTTTGTTCTTTGTTCTTATTGTGAAGGGAATAGATAAGATAGAAGCAGGGAAGTTGTTTCCGCTGGCGGGTGAAATTAGAACTAGGGGGCATGGCTTCAAAATAAGGGGGAGCAGATTTGGGACTGAGTTGAGGAGGAACTTCTTCACGCAAAGGGTTGTGAATCTGTGGAATTCCCTGCCCAGTGAAGCAGTTGAGGCTACCTCATTGAATGTTTTTAAGGCAAGGATAGATACATTTTTGAACAGTAAAGGAATTAAGGGTTATGGTGAGCGGGCAGGTAAGTGGAGCTGAGTCCACGAAAAGATCAGCCATGATCTTATTGAATGGCGGAGCAGGCTCAAGGGGCCAGATGGCCTACTCCTGCTCCTAGTTCTTATGTTCTTACACATTTAAATACTTAATATCTGTTAGTGCGCTGTAAATAAAGCAAAATATTGCTGGGAATCTGAAATAAAAACAGAAAATGCTGGAAAAACTCAACAGCTCTGGCAGCATCTGTGGAAGGAGAAACAGAGTTCGTGGGTGAGATTCTCTAGCCCCACCCCCGCGCGTGTTTCCCGCCGGCAGGAGGTGGCGCGTTGTTCGCTAATGGCGGGATTCTCTGGTCCCGCCGCTGTCACCCCACACCGGCAGGGAAACCCGTGGGGCGCGCTGCCAGCGGGACTGGAGAATCTGGCCGGTGTGAATGGCTGGAGAATTCCAGCCCGTGTTTCTCAATGCTGAAGAAATCATAGGGACTCGAACTGTTGAATCTGTTTCTCTCTCTCCACAGATCTGCTGAATTTTCTGTTTTTAGTTTTGTGCACCATGTATGGTCAAATTTTCATCTCCCTCACTCACACACACAGCTGGATTTGTTTCTCCCGTACTCGCAGAGACTGGTGTGTTTTATTGACCCTTTCAGTCACATTTTGCTTTCGTTTTCATTTTCCTTTGAGATTCTGTTTGTTTTGATGCAGTATCCCGTCCATGGGACTGCAAATTTATCCCTCAATTTGTCAATTTAGTTTGCCTGGTTTCCCAAAAGAAGCAGAGGTGGATCTTTAGCCACTGCCCAGACAGGAATCGAAATGGGCAAGCAAGCGTGGAATTTTCCATTGCTGGCCTGCATGCTGGTTCTCTGGCTCCCGCCCCAGGGTCAAAGACATGTTGGGGCTACCCGCCTGCAAGCCATTCAAATTAAATTAATAATAGTTAAAGGCCTACTGTCAGAGGCTGACTGGGATTTCCAAATTGGCCTTCTGTTGGCTGCGGGTGAAGGCTCCGTTTAGCTGCCTGGAGGTGGTCTCCCAGCAGCAGACTGGAGGCCAGTTCTCCAGGCGGTTTAAAGGCCCTCGCCTGCCTGCCTGCCCAGTTCAGCAGCAGCCACAGGTGACCCCTGTTGAATAGATCATCGCACCCCTCCATAAAGGTGGCAGACTTGGTTAATCTATTTCAAAAACAAGAAAATGCTGGGAAACCTCAGCAGGTCTGACAGCATCTGTGGAGAGAGTAAAGAGCCAACGTTTCGAGTCTGGATGACCCTTAGTCATAGTTGAGGAATTCTGTGTCTGGGGGCGGAATTTTCCCGTGTCGCCCGTCACAGGAATCGTAGCGGGCTGGGATGGGTCATGCAAAGGTCCATTGTCCTCGAGTGGGATTTTCCGGTCTTGGGGCGAGCGTGGCCAGAAAACCCCACCCTGGGTCACATTAAAGACCGAGTTAGACAGGAAGTCGAGACTTACGGGGAGGTGGCAGGGAAGTGAAGTAAGGCTATAATCAAATCAGCTGTGACCTTTTTGAATGAAGGAACAGATTGGAGGGGCAGAATGGCCTACTCTTATCTCTCATGATCTTGCAACTGAGTCAAGCTGACACTTAGAAAATGGATGAAATTATTATTTTATATTCCCTGATTCTTTTTATATCTTATTAACAACCTAACATATAAAGTTTATGTTGAAAGTGATTTTTTTCTGTGTTTAACTTTCACAAACTTTAATTGTTTTAAACACATGCTATAATATATCACAAAGTTGGATCGTGGCAGTTTGCTTAGCTATTTGTCTTCCTTGCAGCTGAAGCCTGTAGTACTACAGAGGATGGAGATGAACCCCTGCATTGTCCCACTGGCTACGAATGTCACATCATAAATCCTGGGAATCCAGCAGAAGGAATTCCAAACAGAGGGCAGTGCATAAAGCAACGAGGCAATAGTGGTCAGTTAATATCTCTCCTATTCTCCTATAGATACCATGGCAACTGTATCTTAATTGGTGAACGAGTGTTTCTGGTGTTGATAATTGAGTAGTACAGTTAAATCAAACTTGGGTCTGAGATGATTAATGTTCATTTGGCAGGAGTGGCTCAGAAGAATGGAAAAACTGAGCAATGATCCTTTACTCGCTCAGTATTAAATTTGTTGGAACTGCTGAATCCAAGTGGTCAGTTTGCACTGTGCTAGTTTATATTGCCAAGAGAGAGAGGAAACTGCAGTATTTATGGCCCCCTCCAGATATCTTAAATCGCAATTTTAAAGATGGCTTTTGGAGCTTGTAAGCAGTCTCACAACACCAGGTTAAAGTCCAACCGGTTTATTTGGTAACAAAATCCACTAGCTTTCGGAGGGCTGCTCCTTCGTCAGGTGAGTGGGAGTTCTGTTCACAAACAGGGCATATAAAGACACAAACTCAATTTACAGAATAATGATTGGAATGCGAGTCTTTACAGGTAATCAAGTCTTAAAGGTACAGACGATGTGAATGGAGAGAGCGTTAAGCACAAGTTAAAGAGATGTGCATTGTCTCCAGAGAGGACAGTTAGTGAGATTTTGCAAGTCCAGTCCAAAATCTCACTAACTGTCCTGTCTGGAGACAATACACATCTCTTTAACCTGTGCTTAACGCTCTCTCCACTCACATTGTCTGTACCTTTAAGACTTGATTACCTGTAAAGACTCTCATTCCAAACATTATTCTGTAAATTGAGTTTGTGTCTTTATATGCCCTGTTTGTGAACAGAACTCCCACTCACCTGACGAAGGGGCAGCGCTCCGAAAGCTAGTGGCTTTTGCTACCAAATAAACCTGTTGGACTTTAACCTGGTGTTGTGAGACTTCCAACGCCGACATCTCCACATCATTTTGGAGCTATGCCAGGACTGTTTGGGGTGGAGTGGGGAGGGTGGTAATCCCATCTACAAGGTAGCCTGTGGCTGCTTCTGCATTCAGGGAGGGTCTCTAGGTCTGCCTGGACCACTTGTACCACCTCCATTGGTTCTTATCGAGACACTACTCACGGTGTGCAGGCAGGAAGCCCTAACGCCTCCTGAGCCCCCTTTACATAAATGGCCTGGAGATGGGGTGGAGCTGGTGAAGCACCACATGAGCCAAGAGAACCTCTTGATTCCTAAATTTTACAGGATGGATATATCTGAAAGGGGTGACACGGTGGCACAGTGGTTAGCACTGCTGCCGCACAGCGCCAGGGACCCAGGTTCAATTCCGGCCTTGGGTCATGTCTGTATGGAGTTTGCACATTCTCCCACATTTGCGTGGGTTTCCTCCGATTGCTCCGGTTTCCTCCCACAGACCAAAATGTGCAGGATAGGTTGATTGGCTATGCTAAATTGTCCCTAGTTTCTGGGGATTAGCAGGGTAAATATGTGGGGCTATGGGAACAGGGCTTGGGTGGGATTGTGGTCAGTGCGGACTTGATGAGCTGAATGGCCGCCTTCTGCACTGTAGGGATTCTATGAAAGGGGCAGAGAATAAAGAGCGATGCTGCGATGTGCTGATGTGCCTGGATACAGTTGTACCCAACTCTGCAGCCTCTGACAGACAGATTACATTGGTGTCCTGATACGCAGTCTTGTTGTTGTATTACTTTTTGCAAAGTAGCTCAGTAAATTGGTTCATTATGAGCTTTTTGAATAAGAGACAAAGGTGACTCCTACAAACCTTGAACTGATAGTTGTCATCCAACACATTTATTAATGGAAAATAATAACAGCTTCTCATGCTTCAACTTACTTGATAGGATGAATACATTTTTTCTGACAGTTTCACCTCTATGAAAGATGGAAATATTACTCTTGAGTCCCTTGGCTGCCCTGTGTTGTTCAGTGCAGGACATGCCATTCCCTTCTCTGCAATAAAGGCATCACCTGAATCAGTCATTCTCTAACCTCTTGGTGTATTTTTCAAAGAAACATTTAGAAAGCTGCAAATCATTATGCCTGTCTCATTTTCAATGCCGTAGAAGCAGCAAAGTTCCTGCCAGCGAATGGATGTGATCCCAATCATAAGCAATTTCAACTTTTGGAACCTTAATGTCGGAACATTAATGGGTTTGAGCCCAGAAATGCCCATGAGGTCAGCACATTTATGGCAGGGTAGTTGGCCTTCCTGCTATACCCAATATCTTGTCAAGTGTTCACCCGATCAGAAAATCAATGTTATTGTCTTGCTTTAGAAATCTTAACCAGATAGATTAACATGTAACCACAGTAGGCGATTCAAACTTTATCATTTTAGATCTTGTCAGCTATAGCTCACTGAAAGCTATGTCAATATTGTTTCTTGGTCATCCAAAAACCTCTGAACTGGGGCCTTGTTGCATTGAATGTCTATGCATCAGAAGAATGGGGGTTATTATCACTCCACGGCAGTATTGAGAGAACGGTGCACTTTCGGATGGGCCGTCCTTCTGAAGCAACGTTTAAACTGGGGCCTGTCTGTTCTCTTGGATGAAGTTTAAAGATCCCATGGCACTATACAAAGAGGTGAATGGGGCTGTTCTTCCAAATGTTCTGTTCAATTGTTCTCCCTCCATCAACATTACTAAAACATATTATTTGGTGATTAACTCATTGCTATTTTGTGGGACTTTGCAGTGTGCAAATTGTCAGCCACATTTTCTATATTACAACAGTAACTACACTTGCATTGTTTGTAAGTCCTGTTGGACTCCTGAAGTCATGAAAATCCCTACAGTACTGAAAGAGGCCATTCGGCCCATCGAGTCTACCCACCATAATCCCGCCCAGGCCCAATTCACGTAACCTCACACATTTACCCTGCTTATCCCCCCGACACTAGGGTCAATTTAGCATGGCCAATCAACCTAACCCACATATCTTTGGACCATGGGTGGAAACCAGAGCACCCGGAGGAAAGCCATGCAGACACGGTAGAAAGTGCAAGCTCCACACAGACAGTGACCCAAGGCCGGAATTGAAGCTGGATCCCTGGCGTTGTGAGGCAGCAGTGCTCACCACTGTGCCACCGTGCTGCCCTCAGGTATGAAGTATATCGTGACTTCATGAAAGGGATGCCATATATGCATGTTTTTGTTATTTTAAGGAATAGACCTTCATAATTACGTGCAACATATTACGGTCACCTTTATCCTTGAGTTATTATATTTAAAAATCTGAAAATAAATCCTTTTTTATGGTTTAAGGCCTTTTATTATTCAAGGGAACAAGGCCCTAATTCAGAGGCTTTTAGATGACTAACAAACAATATTGACATACAGGGAAACTCAATGTTCCAAGACTGTTACTATATATTACCTGAATTAACATGAAAGGACATATTATTTAAGCCAGGAATCCTACAATTTTCTCAACTTTTGAGGTAAAAATGAACCTATACACATCAGAAAACAACAAACTATTTTGACAGATAGGGGGCGATTCTCCCCAAAAAAAATTCAAAGTGTCAAATTTGTATAAGAACTGGAGTAAATCCTGCTGGTTTTTCCAGTGGGAATTTCAAAACTCTGTGCACTACAGAGTACACTAGCATGTATCACACTGAAAATCTGGAGGCCTATCCTCGCTGAAGAGGCCAGCAGCATAAGGCTGAGCGCATAGCGCCGATTTCTGGCGTGGAGCTATTGGCGCTGGAAATCCGGCGCCTGGAGAGTCGAGGAGGCTGTGACACCCAGCGGGAAGCCCGCGACACGGCTTCCACTTGAGTCTCCCAGCCCACTGCACGACAAAAGCAGCGCGGCGGCTGGGAGAATCACCCCCATAATGTTGAAAGAGAGAATGATTTAGGGATTGTTTCCATATTTTCTCAAAAGTTATTTCTAATTACTCTAAATGTCTGTTTGCAGATGGGCGCAATTTAAGACCGAAAATGTACAAGGACTATAAGGATTATTTTGGTAAGAACTTTTGAGTAGTTAGTTGAACAGTGTGTCCACTGATCACATGTTATATGTTACATGTTGTGTTGCATTCCCCATGGAAACCAATAACTTTTCGAAAAAACAAAATGAATCTTCTATTCTCAGCAACCAATAGAAAGGATCGCACAGCAAGATTTCACATTTGAGGACTTTTTCCTGTAACAATCTAAAATCTACAGAGGCGAAACAGACTTAATAGGCAACTAATATACCAAACTGCAGAAAAAAGTACTTCCCCATTAAGTAATTAATACAATCAAAACATTTTATAATCCATTTTTTTTCTTCATTCGTGGGAGATGGGTGTTGCTGGCTGGCCAGCATTTATTGCCCATCCCTAGTTGCCCTTGCGAAGGTGGTGGTGAGCTGCCTTCTTGAATCGCTGCAGTCCATGTTCTGTGGGTTGACCCACAATGCCGTTGGGGAGGGAATTCCAGGATTTTGACCCAGCGACTACGAAGGAACGGCGATATATTTGCAAGTCAGGGTGGTAAGTGGCTTGGAGGGGAACTTGCAGGTGGTGGTGTTCCCACGTATCTGCTGCCCTTGTCCTTCTAAGTGGAAGTGGTCATGGGTTTGGAAGGTGCTGTCGAAGGATATTTGCTGAATTGCTGCAGTGCATCTTGTAGATAGTACACACTGCTGCTACAGAGTGTTGGTGATGGAGGGAGTGGATGTTTGTAGATGTGGTGCCAATCAATCGGGCTGCTTTGTCCTGGATGGTGTCAAGCTTCTTGAGTGTTGTTGGATCTGCACCCATCCAGGCAAGTGGGGAGTATTCCATCACACCCCTGACTTGTGCCTTGACATTGAATAATGTGCAACATTTGCACATAATGCCACGCTCTCAGCAAATATTTAGTCTTGAGATTAAGTGCAGCACTCTTCCCAGGTTTGCAGCAGGCTCCCTTCTCCCTGAAATACCAGGGTGAGTCTTGGTGTTGTTTGAAAGTCATTTCACTCAGTATTCTGAAAATCCGGAACTGACTTCCACCAGCAAGGGCCACTCCTTAAATCTTCGCAAGTCCCATCTTTTCAAGCAGAAAATCATTCCCTTCGGCAACCTGTTCGATGGCTAACACAAAACAGTCCTTTGCATTTGCTTGTCACGGCAGCAGCTGCTGTTCCATCTCCCTCTCTAGTTCTCTGAGTATGAGTCTGAGAGTCTATATCCAGAAAGAGCAGCTACTCTTTTAGGTCAAGGAGTGAAAAATGGCATTTGATTTTCAATAGGTTTTGGCCTGAGCCTCTTTCCCCACAGCAACCAACTCACATGAACCTGTCTCTGGGCAGAATTCAGTATGATTTTACCATCCAGGGCATTCCGTTTTACCTTGGATCAAAGGAGACAGTTTAAAACATAGCCACCCTAAAAAGCCTTGCATTTGTAACATATGGAGGATTTATTTCTCCTTTAAGTACAAAAAATTGCATTTTATTAGAAATTCAAAGGCATGAGAATAATCTGAGTTGGGTTTTCTTCCAATGCAATGGCAGTAAAGCTTTGTTGGAGTGAGATATTCTCCATGGGCCTATTTACTGTTGTTAAGATAATATAAATATGGAGGGAACATGCCTAGGCCATGTGGGGCACCACTGATATCCATCTCGAACAAGGAAGGGAAATTGCTACTGTGATCAACAATAAAAATGTAAAACGGGTTAGTTTATTTAAACGTTTGAATTTAACTAAGGCCATCACTCATTATCACCCAAGTCTAAGTGTTCACACAATATTTATTTGCTATGCTAACGATACAAAACACCACATGACACGGGGGAAGGGGGGGTGTGGGGGCACATATTTTCTTCTTTAATGTGGCATTTCAACACACCTACCCAGATTTGCTGGAAGAAAATCTGGGAAGTATAGATGACTTGCAACGCTTCAGAATCAGTCCTGGCTGATTTGCATCCTAGTAAGAAGTTTAACAACACCAGGTTTATTTGATTTGCATCCTTCCCAGCCATCCAAAAGATGAGCAGTAAAGAGTGGAAAGGGCTTTTAATTTCAGAAAGCTACAGCCAATAATGAAACACAAAGGTTAAAGAACTAAGTATTTTTTTATTTTCTCAAGTGCATGCATGTGTTTTGTAAATTCAAGTTTATGTTTTGTTACACATTTCCTTACAAAAAGTTTATGATGCAGTGGGATTCTTACCAAGGTTATACATATCATAGAATCCCTACAGTGCCGAAGGAGGCCAATCTGCCCATCGAGTCTGCATCAACCCTCTCTGCGAGACTATCTTGCCCAGGCCCTCTGCCCCGCCCTATTCCCACAACCCCACACATTTACCATGGCTAACCCATCTAACCTACACACCTTGAGACACTAAGGGGCAATCTTACCATGGTCAATCCACCTAACCTGCACATCTTTGGACCATGGCAAGAAACCGGAATACCCGGAGGAAACTCATGTAGACATGGGGAGAACGTACACGCTCCACGCAGACAGTCACCCAAGGCTGGAATTGAACCCGGGTCCTTGGTGCTATGAGGTAGCAGTGCTAACCATTCCACCCAGAGATGTGCTGAGAGATGTACCAGAACTTGATTTCACTCGGTTTCCAAGAAGAGTCCTTTGATCGATTTTCAATGTGTTGTCCTGGTATAAAAGTGGCATTGCAATCCACTCAGTTTTTATTTCCTCTGCAATTAACTGTACAAAAGTCCAGACATCAGATTGACCAACTACCCTCCAGCTCCTTGATACTGCTCCTGAAGTGTTGAATGTCAATGATTTGGAATAAAAACAGAAAATGCTAGAAAAACCCAGCAGGTCTGGCAGCATCTGTGGGGAGAGAAACAGAGTTAATGTATTGTGCTCTTTTTGGATACTAATGGCAGAACTCAAACCATTGTTAATTCATGCTGTAAACACATTGAGCAAAAATAAAACTGTAAGCAATGAATAAGACGCCATCAATCATATACCATATAGAGCCTGTGGTACCATGAGCTTGATCTATAATAGCACCACCATGCAGCAGATCAGGACTAACAAATTCCCACCTTCCTAACTGAGCCCCACTCCTCCAGTAGATGAGGCCATTCTGTATACCTTTTTTTACTCACTAATGTTGAACGCAATACTCCATATGTTGGTAAAGTCCTAGCATAATTTATCCTCTATTGTTTTGGTATCTCCTAATGTTTCAGTTGTTTAGCTGTACTATATAGACATTGAGAGTGATGAGTTTGCGACCACTCCTAAGTTAAGTTCTAAATCTGCCTTTGTGAATTCAGTTCTACTGTTTTTAAAAATCACCTTTTCCCACTAGTGTACAATATATTTATGAAATTCAAATTTAATTGGCTATTGGGCGACGAAGTGGCACAGTGGTTAGCACTGCTGCCGCACACCGCCAGGGACCCAGATTCAATTCTGGCCTTGGGTTACCGTGTGAAATTTGTATGTTCTCCCCGTGAATGCGTGGGTTTCCTCCCACAATCCAAAGATGTGCAGGTTAAGTGGACTGACCATGCCAGTCTCCCAAGATGCGTAGGTTAAATGGATTAGCCATGGTAGATGAGCAGGGTTACGGAGATAGAGCGGGGGAGTGGGCCTGGGTAAAATGTTCTTTTGGAGAGTCGGTGCAGGCTCAATGGCCCAAATGGCCTCTTTCTGCAATGTCGGTTTGCTCATCCAATATTTCTGGAAACCTTTTATAGTATCCCCTGTCCTTCTCTTTTAGTATTGTTGGAAAATTTGACAGCTTACCTTTGTTTTCTAATTCACGTAAATTAGGAACAATAAGGATCAAGGGGTTGACCCATAGAACTCTACTCAGTTTCTTCCAGCAGATTAATATAACCTCCCATGAGATCCCATTTCCTATATGTAATAAAGTTCCCATTCAATCACACAGTTGCGAATTTCATTTAATTAGAAGTCCTTCAAGTGTAACTTTGTTAGAAGCAAATTGCTTCGAACTCTATCACATTGACTTTATTTGCAAGATCTTCAAAAGATGTCACATAGATTGGTCAACCACATTAACCTGTCTAATATCTACACCTCCCTCATGACAGTACCTTCCAGTGTTCTGTGGACTGTTAAGTTCATGTTAATATCAGGCATTAAGTTCAATATGAATTACATGTACAGCTCAGTCTTTAACCATTATAGGTGCATGACTTCTAGTGAAAACAACTTCTACCTTCCCTTGGTGTACATAGCAACTTGGCTAAGCTTCCATATAAATTGATTTCAAAGGGATAAAAGCATAGGGATGTAAGAGCATAAGATGTGCGAGCAGAAGTAAACCATTCTGTCCAATGAGATCATGACTGATAGTAATCCTCAACTGCACTTTCCTGCCTTATCCCCACAACTCTTGATTCCCTCACTGATAAAAAATCTGTCTATCTCAGCCTTGAATATACTAAATGACAGCCCCTGTTGCCCTCCTGTGGTAAAGAATTCCACACACTCAGCACCTCTGAGAGATGAAATTCCTCCTCATCTTCGTCTTAATTACTCTAAGATTACGCCCTCTAGTCCTAGACTCTCCGTAAGAAGTCTCACAACACCAGGTTAAAGTCCAACAGGTTTATTTGGTAGCACAAGCCACTAGCTTTCGGAGCGCTGCTCCTTCATCAGGTGAGTGGGATTTCAGTGAGGTGGAGGCAGGCACGCTGACATCGTTTAAGACTTACCTGGATAGTCACATGAGCAGCCTGGGAATGGAGGGATACAAACGATTGGTCTAGTTGGACCAAGGAGCAGCACAGGCTTGGAGGGCCGAAGGGCCTGTTTCCTGTGCTGTACTGTTCTTTGTTCTTTGTTCAGTTCACAAACAGGGCATATAAAGACACAAACTCAATTTACAAAATAATGGTTGGAATGCGAGTCTTTACAGGTAATCAAGTCTTAAAGGTACAGACAATGTGAGTGGAGAGAGGGTTAAGCACAGGTTAAAGAGATGTGTATTGTCTCCAGCCAGGACAGTTAGTGAGAATTTGCAAGCCCAGGCAAGTCATGGGGGTTACAGATAGTGTGACATGAGCCCAAGATCCCGGTTGAGGCCGTCCTCATGTGTGCGGAACTTGGCTATCAGTCTCTACACAGCGATTCTGCATTGTCGTGTGTCGTGAAGGCCGCCTTGGAGAACTCTTACCCGAAGGTCAGAGGCCGAATGCCCGTGACCGCTGAAGTGTTCCCCAACAGGAAGAGAACACTCTTGCCTGGTGATTGTCGAGCGGTGTTCATTCATCCGTTGTCGTAGCATCTGCATGGTCTTCTCAACGTACCATGCTTCGGGATATCCTTTCCTGCAGTGTATCTGGTAGACAACGTTGGCCGAGTTGCAAGTGTATGTACCGTGTACCTGGTGGATGGTGTTCTCACGTGAATTGATGGCATCCGTGTCGATGATCCGGCATGTCTTGCAGAGGTTGCTGTGGCAGGGTTGTGTGGTGTCGTGGTTACTGTTCTCCTGAAGGCTGTTTCCCCCTATGGGAGAGTGGGACAGTGGAAAACAGTACCACTGCAGGGAAGTCCATTGTCAACTTGTCGGACTACACACTTCAACCAGATGAAATCGAAGTTCTCAGCCGAGGGCTCAATTTCTGCCCCACCACCAAACTAGACCCCATCAGTCTCGCAGCAGACACAGAGGAATTCATCAGGCGAATGAGGCTGTGGGTGTTCTTCCACAAACTCCAAGAGGCCAACAGCGAACACAATGAGACAGCCAATGAACTGGAACAGCCGACAGAGAGATCCGCAGTGCAGCAACCGAAGAGGAAAAAGTCGAATTGGACTCCTCCGGAAGGCCGCTGCCCTCGACTTGACATTATGCCCAAGCCGTCAGGAGGTGCATCAATGCCAGATTCATCAGAAATTGAGCCCTCGGCTGAGAACTTTGATTTTATCTGGTTGAAGTGTGTAGTCCGACAAGTTGACAATGGACTTCCCTGCAGTGGTACTGTTTTCTATTGTCCCACTCCCATAGGGGGAAACAGCCTCTCAGCATCTACCCTGTTAAGCCCCCTGGGAATCCTATATGTCTCAACAAGGTTGTCTCTCATTCTTCTAAACTCCAATCTACTTAATCTCTCCTCTTAAGAAAATCCCTCCGTATCCAGTATCAACATAGTGAACCTTCTCAAACAACTGGGGAAAAAGAATGAATGGGTGAATCCTGAGCCACACCTTTACAAAAGCATTGTTAATATGTAGATGTCCATTGTTTAAAAAGTTTATTTATTAGTGTCACAAGTATGCTTACATTAACACTGCAATGAGGTTAATGTGAAAATCTGCCAGTCATCACACCACAGCGCCTGTTCAGGTACACTGAGGGAGAATTTAGCATGGCCAGTGCACCTAACCAGCACGTCTTTCGGACTGTGGGAGGAAATCGGAGCACCCAGAGGAAACCCACGCAGACACAGGGAGAACGTGCAGACTCTGCACAGACAGTGACCCAAGCCGAGAATCGAACCCAGGTCCTTGGCATTGTGGGGCAGCAGTGCTAACCTCTGTGCCGCTATTGGCATATAAGAGGGAGAAATTTAATGTATGTATCGACTAAAATGCATTCTTTTATTCAAGCAGAGAGCACCAATTACATCATTGGTGAAGGAGGATTTGCTAAATCCAGTAATAGGAGGGAGTTACATTTATATCAGTCAGTATGATCAAATTCCACTTCACTCAAAATTTCAACTGCCTTTATTAATTCTCCTCCCTCACATTGTTAAACTGAGAGGCTCCGTCAAACCAGCTTGCTAATCGGTTTGGAACATTCTTTATAATGTGAAAATCCATAGTTCATTTTTAAAGTCAAACGTAATTGCATTTTGCAACAAGGGAGCATAACTTTAGGACTAATGCTATTAGCAAAATGGGGAGTTTGCAAGATTTTATTTTATGCAATGAGCTATTAGAATATGGAATGCATTACCAGAAGTGATGGTTGAAATGAAGTAAGTCCTGATATTTAAAAGGGAATTAAACACAAAGAAAAATGTTAAGGGAATAAAGTGGGGGGGGGGGGCGGAGAAGCAGCAAAATAAGATTGAGTAACTAGTTCTATGGAGCTAACACTGAAATCATAGAAATAGAAACCCTACAGTGCAGAAGGAGGCCATTCGGCCCATCGAGTCTGCACCGACCACAATCCCACCCAGGCCCTACCCCCACATATTTACCTGCTAATCCCTCTAACCTACGCATCTCGGGACTCTAAGGGGCAATTTTTAACCTGGTCAATCAACCTAATCCGCACATCTTTGGACTGTGGGAGAAAACCGGAGCACCCGGAGGAAACCCACGCAGACACGAGGAGAATGTGCAAACTCCACACAGACAGTGACCCAAGCCGGGAATCGAACCCAGGTCCCTGGAGCTGTGAAGCAGCAGTGCTAACCACTGTGCTACCGTGCCGCCCAGCACTGGTCCAGCACAATGGACCAAATTCTGTTCTGAAATTTCAATCAATCTAATTCGTTATAATTATCACTCTTTAATGTACAGATAGCATTCTCTCCATAACTGAACTATATATCCTTATACTAAAATCGCTTACTACTGTATAGGTCTTCTAGTGTCAGCTGCGGCGCATGGTAGCTGAGTGGGAACAATGATGAGGTTGTGGCTTCAGGGATTTGAGCACAAACCTAAATTGGCACAACAATACAAACCTGAGGAAGTGTGATACTGTTGGAGTCACCATATTTTGGATTAGATGTCAAAACAAGGCTCTATCTGCCCCCTCAGGTGAATGCCAAAGATCCCATGGCACTATTCAAAGAGTAGGGGAGTTCCTTATTTTAGTTAGGTTCTTAGCCAACCTAAATGCCAACAACCCCTCCCCCACATGCCAGTGAACCACCCCCCCCTTTCTGGATTTCATTGTTTTATTGCTGTTTTGTGGGAACTTGCTGTATGTAATTTTGTTGCCATTTTTTTCTATTCGATCATGGGATGTGGGCATCACTAGCGGGGCCAGCATTTATTGAACTGAGCTAGATCATTTCAGGGGACATTTTAAGAGTCAACCACATTGCTGTGGATCTGGAGTCACATGTAACATAGAATCTCTACAATACTGAAGAAGGCCATTCGACCCATTGAGTCTGTACCCACCCAGGCCCTATTCCCGTAACCTGCACATTTACCCTGCTCATCCCCCTGACACTAGGGACAATTTAGCATGGCCAATCAACCTAACCCATCTTTAGACTGTGGGAGGAAACCAGAGCACCCGAAGGAAACCCACGCAGACACGGGTAGAACATGCAAACTCCACACATACAGTGACCCAAGCTGGAATTGAACCTTTGTTCCTGGCGCTGTGGCGCAGCCGTGCTAACCACTGTGCCACCGTACTGCCACATATTTTTCATCCTCCTTTTCATCCTACAATCATGTAGGCCAGACCAGGTAAGGATAGCAGATTTCCTTCCCTAATGTAAGCCAGATTGGTTTTTATAACAATCAGCAATGATTTAATAATCATTAGAATTAGATTTCAGATTTTTTTTATTAGATTCAAATTTCACCATCTGCCTTGGTGGGATTTGAACCCAGGTACCCAGAGCCTTATCCTGGATCTGTGGATTACTAATCCAGTGACAATACCACCATGCCACTACCTCCCCTATATTTCCTACATTACAACAATGACTACACTTAAAGTTCGTTATTGATTGTAAATCATTTTTTGACATCCTGAGTTTGTGAAAATTAAGTCTTTTCTGTTCTGGTCCTTTCTCTTCCTGTATAAATTGAGTCCTCTAAGCTTAATCTCCAAGGTAGATGGCGCTGTTGAGTGCTTATCTCCAAGGCCTTGGAGCTTCAACCCACAAACGTTGCAGGGTAGCGACCGCGGTTTAGCTTAGTTCAAAGTTTTGAGGCCGTTTGCCTCCTAGTGTTGTGACTGTCTCCTCTCACACTTGCCACCTTCTGCCCCACTCTTCTGAGCTGCAGTCTCCTGTAGAACTGGATCCTTCCACTGCAATCCCCACCCAAGGTCAACACTGCCCCCCTGCCCTCCCCACCCCCCAGTGAAACTTTTCCCCATCTATTTAAATAATACGCCCTTTCACATGTCATTATCCTTCTTCAACCCAACCACTAGCATCAAAAGAGGATGAAAAATAAGTTATTATTCATTTCTGCATTGCCTTGGTCAGACCCCCATCTGGAGCATTGCATTTTGGCACAGTGGTTAGCACTGCTGCCTCACAGCACCATGGACCCGAGTTCGATTCCCAGCTTGGGTCACTGTTCTCCCTGTGTCTGCAAGGGTTTCCTCCGGGTGCTCCGGTTTCCTCCCACAGTCCAAAGATGTACAGGTTAGGTTGATTGGCTATATTCTCCTTCAGTGTACCCGAACAGGCACCAGAGTGTGGCGACTAGGGGATTTTTACAGTAACTTCATTGCAGTGTTAATGTAAGTCTCTTTGTGACTAGTAAATAAATAAAATAATAAAACCTCAGGAAGAGTATATTTGTCTTGGAGGGATGCAGATTCACTGCAATAATACCAGGGCTTAAAGGGTTAGATGGAGGATAGGCTGAATAAGCATGGCATGTGTTCCATTGGGTTTAGAAAGTTTAGGGTTAATCTTATTGACCTGTTTAAAATTCTAAAAGGATTTAGCAGACAGACTATCCTCTCTGGTTGGGGCGTCCAAAATATGGAAGCAAAACCTTAAAATTAGAGATATGCCTTTTGAGGGTGCAATCAGGAAATATTTTTCATAAATGATAATGGAAATGTGGAGTACTCTCATGCAAATTGACAGAAGCCAGAGGTTGTAGAGAGTTGTTTTTCAAACTGGAGACCTGTGACCAGCGGTGTGCCTCAGGGGTCAGTGCTGGGCCCACTGTTATTTGTCATTTATATTAATGATTTGGATGAGAATATAGGGGGCATGGTTAGTAAGTTTGCAGATGACTAGTGGCATCTGAGGTGCATGGTGGACAGTGAGGAAGGTTATCTCCAATTGCAGCGGGATCTTGATCAATTGGGCCAGTGGGCTGATGAATGGCAGATGGAGTTTAATTTCGACAAATGCGGGGTAATGCATTTTGGTAGATTGAACCTGGGCAGGACTTACTCAGTTAATGGTAGGGCGTTGGGGAGAGTTACGGGCAATTTTTTCACACAGAGCGTGCTGAGTGTCTGGAACAAGCTGCCAGAGGTAGTAGTAGAGGCGGGTACAATTTTATCTTTTAAAAAGCATTTAGGTAGTTACATGGGTATGATGGGTATAGAGGGATATGGGCCAAATGGGGGCAATTGGGATTAGCTTTGGGGTTTTAAAAAGAAATAAGGGCAGCATGGACAAGTTGGGCCGAAGGGCCTGTTTCCATGCTGTAAACCTCTATGACTCTAAGTGCTGTTGGTGCTGCTTTTGATGATCAGAACCAAGATTGGCCAATTTTCATTACGTCAGAGCATCAAGGAAAATGGTTCAAAGGTAGGCACATTGAGCAGAGGTATAGGTCAGCCGTGATCTAATTGAATGGAAGAAAGTCTTGAGAGGCTGAATAGTCTACTCCTGTTCCTGTGATCCATACATCTCCTGAGCCCACCATAACAACACTTTAAATGTAACCATCTTCTAAAGTTCCGCATATGTAACACTAGTCATACAACGTTATAGCATTTATTAAGTGATAAACACATGGCATTCCAATGAGGAGCTTGTGCTAATCTGCCTAACAAGCAGATGGCATCAGGTACTAGCTATTCTTCTTATTGGACAACTGGGGCAATATCTTCTGTAATCAACCCCCCAAAAAATATATATCTAAAATCTTTTTAAAGGGAAACAAACAATGAACGCTTTTCACCCACATTATGCAAACAGAAAGGAAACTCATCCAATTCAGTCAAAATATTACTTACACTGGGAACTATGCAATGCAATCCCTTTTGATGTCTTCCAGTTGTGGAAGGCATTGAGCAGACCAATACATATCGTGTGGTCCTTCTGCAGGGTCACCTGTTCAAGACCATAGCTGCAGAAGAGAGGCAGTTGGTCAGATCAAACAATCTGACCAGCCATGACTAAGCTGGGCCTGTGGTTGGCCATCTCGCGAGGCCTCATGTACTATTTAATAGAAGTCGCTGAGCCAAAAGGTTTGTAGCTTTGCCTCACTTTGGATGAAGGACTAATGTTATCACAATCATGTGAACTAAAGACCGTAAAATAGGGCTCAACTTCCACACTTAAGCACAACAAGGTGCTGCTGGGAGTTTCACTGGGGATAGGGACATGGTTCCAGTTGGTGGGCTCTCACAAGATCACAGTGTTTCCTGCACAAACTTTATTGGTCCATTTTAAACCTACCCTTTCCTTCCCATGGTCTGCACTAACAATGCCCTGTCCTTTCATTGCTCGTCACCACTTTTGAACCATACCAAACCCAGACTTGATGGTTCATTGGTCTACAAAACACACTTTCATTTATTGAGACAAAACCAATTATCACTGTTACCGGTGTATCAAGAATCTAGTTGGCATCTCTCTCTCTCACACAGGACTGATTTTCAAGTCAAATATGGGAAAGTGATACTAGGTTCATTATACGGATTGTAGTCATAGACGTTACAGGTTGACATACCTTTTCTTCCACAATGCACCATAAAAACACTGAGTTGGTGCAGCACCATACTTTTTCACTTCATGTAGTGAAATAAGTGCTGTATATTTTAATGATGATGCTTGTTAAAGATTTTAAAACCATTATGCTATGATAAATTATAAAACCAACATTCAGGTCTCCTCACGAAAGGGTTTTCTTCACCCTAAAGGAACCATTTTTTCCAGAATTTTAAGATTTAACATTTATCGAATTTCATTTACATGAGCAATGTAACGAGGAGGATCATTATTCATGTCCTGCGTCCTGTTTCCTTGCCCTCTAGGTTCTCAAAGGGAATGACACAAATCAATTTCCTGGTAGCAAGCAAACAAAATTAGACAAATATGATTTTAATTCAGTACGTTTGTAACATGTCTATTTTCATTTTGCAGGAGCTAGTTCCAATAATGCAGTTGGCTACAAAAAGCACCACTATAAACATCTGGGCTAAAGTTGCCAATGTGAAGGTACAGCAAGATCTGTTTTAAGAACACAACGTGATTAAGAGCAATACTTCCCGTAATTCTATAACAGTGACGACTGTTGTAAAATTACAGGCAATCTGGATCATTACTCTGAGTCACATCAGCTTCATCGTTAATTGCTCAGCAAGTAACAGCCCAGAATTTACTGGTAAAGTAATGGTGAGTTAAAGTCGCACATTGGTATTAGCGTGTAAAAGCTCCATCAATTTGTGGCGAAGAGTTATGCAACGAGCTGCGATTCGCTATAAATTGCTGGACGATTTGATGTTAATCTCCATGCAAATTCCTGCACTTGCGTTCTGAAAATTGAATTGGCAGAAAGTGGCTTCTTTAACTGTGTGAGGATCCCCGTTAATGGAATAATTACCGTTTCCCAAGGTCTTCCACCGTGAAACCAAGATAGCAATTAAGTGATTAATCGTTCTGCACATGCCACAGATAGCAGACAACCAGGATGCCAGTTAAACTAATCATTTAGCTGATTAAAATGATTTGCTGTGGATTCTTACTGGGAGTAAAGTCAATGCTAAATTCAATTCAGTCTGCCAGAATTTAAGAGTTGCCAACCACCCACCCCACTCCACTCAAAGGTTTGTGGTCCACAAGATTAAGTAAACAAACTGGTTCCAAAAGTAACAGAATATTTCCAATTTCTAAAAATGTCTACTTTCATATGTATCACCAACTGGATTCAATTCATTCAGTAAATTGAAAATAAACATACGATCTAAACCCGGAACAAGAGGCTGCCCTTTTCATCTCTCATGTTCCATAGGCCAAAATCATTTGGAACGGAACGTTTTCTTCCCAGTAATCAAGTGATAAACTTTAAGTTTATAAGCAGATGTTCAATCTTTGATGTCAAAGCTTTGCTAACCATTCAAATCCTTAAATTCCAGTGGTTAAGGAGGTAGACTATTAGTCTGGTCATTCTCCAGGGTCCCACCATTGACCTCCTAGTATGTTGCTCAGCTCACACCTCCAACAGTTAGCAACACAAAAGAATTTGGAGCTGGAGTAGGAGGTCAACAATTCAATTCTCGGCACTCACCAAATGTTCCACTCCAGCAAATTCTGGGCCAAAGAATTCACCCACATTAAACAGAATTACTCAGGCAATAAATTATGAAGATAATGATCTGGATTTTGTGATTGTAATGATGGCAAAACTGTTAAGGGTTCACCGTTAGTGTTCTGTGCAACTGATGGCAACTTCTGGCGTGCGCACATGTGCAGTTAAACGCAGAAATCCAGAAGTTGCTGCCAGCGATTCTCTGCTTCCCCACAGGGTACACTGTTGAAGTCCTTGCAGACGCAAACCAATTAGAAATCACTGATTTGACGTGAACTTCCACATTTTGTACTATCAATCTCCATGCAAAAACCCTTGAACAAATTGCACCTTGTTGAATGTGGATTTGTAATGACAGACTGACTAAATCACAATTACTGCTCAACAACTCCTCTAGCCCTGGAAAATTAATTTTATATTCGTAGAATGTAAAATTCTTCCCTTATGATAATTAATATTCCAAAATTTTTTTAAAACTCCAGCAATATAAAGTGTATTTTTTTAAACATTATAATAATTTGGCTCTAAACTAACCCTTCTGTATATTCCAATCTTTCTTTCGCACTGTAAAATGAGTCAAAAAGTGAAGGATTATCTGTCTAAAATTATTTTAAAAAGTGGTGTTTTGTTTTATTTCTTGGTTTGCTGTCTGAGACAGCTTCAATGTGATTGGCTATTTAACGTGTTCCATGATATCATTGTTGTTGGACACTGAAGATCTCCTATAATTATTGCCAGAATGAAATCGGTGTTGGAAGGGGAAATCCAGAGATTGCTAGATTTTTTGGGCAGTTTTCAAGGTCAGCAGCGAGTGATGTCATTTACCCTCTGAATGCAAAATCCAGGCCAATGAATTTAAAACTGACAATTCATAAATTAATAAATTGTTCTGTACTGTGTTTGTGTAATTTGATGTAATCATCCTGATGCAAATCAAGAGTTAACAGGTGTGCCTGGACAGCAGCTATGACTTGGGTATGAGAAAGAAGTGGACTATGTAATATTTTTATTCTTGATAGTGAACCACATAATGAAGCAAGTTTCACAAAATCAGTGCTTTCAGTGCAAAGTGTTTCATTTCTAGAGGTCCAAAATGTCCAAATGAAATTTTGCTCATTTCTGGTGCGAGTTGTGCTAGTTTCCACATTGGTGAGCCATTAATGCACCTGTGGTTGATATCTGACAGAGATATTTAGAGTAAGCAGATCAACATGACAATCAGCATGTAATGCTGATTTGACACTGACACTGCCATTTGGAGTTCAATGTTCCAGCTCGCATTGTCTCTTATCCATGCATTCAGCAAAGGTGGCCCTCCAATACTAATTAATGAGGTCATTGACTATTTTCAAGTTAGTTGTTCATTGATTTATACTGGCTGTTGCTATGATTGTGCCAGTGTTTGGTGCTTTCTAGAGATTTATTTCCTGGTTTGGTGCTTCCTTATTATTAACATCTACAGGGAGCAGTGTGACATCTAGTGAAAAACTGGGTATCCGACTTGAAGACTTCTGCACAAACCAGTTATTTTCAGGTATTGGTGCAGTAGTTAGCAGTGAACAGAGGGTGCACAAAAAAACTGCCGGAAGAGGAGGAATAGAAGAGCACTCAGCTGGAGCCCCGTAAAGGCCTCAGGTGTTCAAGGAGCAATTCTCAGTGAGGAACAATGTGCAAGACATCTGCATTTCAGTAAGAACATCCTCACTGATATCTGCTCTGCTACAGCCACAACTGAAACGAGAGCAGGGCAAGGCGCTGTCTTGCCAGAATGTGACCATGAGTGTTTATGCAATGGCTCCTGGCCAGCTGGAGTTATTTGCGACATCTCATAGTCATAGAGTCATTGGGGATTACAGCATGGAAACAGGCCCAACTTGTCCATGCCACCCTTTTTTTTTTAAACCCCTAAGCTAGTCCCAATTGCCCACATTTGGCCCATAATCCCTCTATACCCATCTTACCTATGTAACTGTCTAAACACTTTTTAAAAGACAAAGTTGTACCTGCCTCTACTACTACCTCTGGCAGTTTGTTCCAGACACTCACCACCCTCTGTGTGAAAAAATTGCCCCTCTGGACCCTTTTGTATCTCGACCCTTTTGTATCTCTCCCCTCTCACCTTAAACCTATGTCCTCTAGTTTTAGATTCCCCTATCTTTGGGGAAAAGATATTGACTTTCTAGCTGATCTATGCCCCTCATTATTTTATAGACCTCTATAAGATCACCCCTAAGCCTTCTACGCTCCAGAGAAAAAAGTCCCCAGTCTATCCAGCCTCCCCTTATAACTCAAACTATCAAGTCCCGGTAGCATCCTAGTAAATCTTTTCTGCACTCTTTCCAGTTTAATAATATCCTTTCTATATCCTTATTGTGTAAAGGACGTCTCTGAGACTCTCTTTCCAAAGTTAACAACTATGTTTAATTCTCTCTTGCTGGAAACAGGCAGGCAGAGTGAGCACGTGCCTTCACGAGGATTACCGGCTGCCCCATGGTGCAGGGTGCCACACTGCATGCCACTTTGCAGGCATTGTACACCACCTCTGAGAAAGTGATTTCACTCCCTTTAATACCCAGCTAGTGTGTGACCACATCCTGTAAGTCAGCGCTGGGTATCCTGGCAACATTCTTCAGGCCTCCATTCTGCAGCAGTCTGCTGTGCCATCTGCATTTAAACCGTGACAAACAAGTGGTTGTTTTGGTGATGAGGGGGTGATGACATTGGTGTGCAACTCATGCACACGTGGGCAGCACGCACGCAACAAAAACCATTCTGCCACACCAAATGCGGTAAAGCAAATCACTGGCAAGCAGCAATAATGCTTCTGCTGCCAGGCCCATTCTGGAGAAGGCCTATGGGGTACTTGGCAAATCACATGTCAGGATTTGTGGTGGTTTGTTACAGACTGCACAACTTCAGCTTCATGTTGAGCTGTCGTTTGCCATCTGTTATACACCTGAAGAGCCGCAGGAAGGGAGCAGAAAGCCTATTTCTGGTTTGGGGGTTGGTGAACAGTTTAACCATAGAATCCCTACAGTGCAGAAGGAGGCCATTTGGCTCATCGAGCCTGCACCAACCATAATCCCACACAGGCCCTATTCCCATAGCCCCACATATTTACCCTGTTAAACCCCTGACACCGAGGTCCATTTAGCATAGCCAATCAACCTAACCTGCATATCTTTGGACTGTGGGAGGAAACTGGTTTCCCTGAGGAAACCCACGCAGACACAGGGAGAACATGCAAACTCCACACATTCAGTGACCCAAGGCCAGAATTGAACCTGGGTCCCTGGTGCTCTGAGGCAGCAGTGCTAACCACTATGCCACCATGCCGCCCAAATAAATTAAGATACCAGCAAACTCAATCTAAATTTGACACTGACCAACCGTTCCTCTGTCACTGACCATCGCAGGTACAGCTTGGGTACAAACACAATAATAAAAGCCGAAAGAAAATAAACATTCTGAACAAAATTTCGAATTTTTTATTGCATACAAATGTCAACCAATCACACCTTTATCCCTTGGTGCCTCTCTTCCATGTGCCTTCGTCAGTGCTGCTGTTACACAGTGTACTCCCAGTGGCTGTAACATGGCTGGTAGAAGACTGCTGACTTGCAGTGGGGGAGGATTGATGATGGCCCTATAGAGTGACTTTGAGCAGTTCTGTCCCTGAAATGCCCAGCTGCATCATGTTTGTAGGATGGGAGGCAGCGGATCTGCGCTGTTTGCCTGAAGTTGTTAGCAGAGGGGTAGGGGTGGGAGCATGAATGCTGTCTTCCTGAGAATAGCAGGACAGAGGCTTTGTGTCTTACAGAGTCAGTACCACTCCTGTGATAATCTGTCGGAGAATAGATTACTACGACGCCCTGCAAGCCCCTTTGAACACATGTATGCACAGCCGTGATGCGGGTTTCAGATTTCTCCCATGACAGCAAGATGAGCTTGAGGGACAGAAATTAACATTTCCACTGCAGTACCCAGATATTGGGTGGCTTCTGCTGGTACTGCAATGAAAACTGAGCCATCAGATATCAGTCACTGCTTCCTGATTAGGTGCACAAATTTGCTAGTGGTGTTGGCCTCCATTCCCATGCTGGGAAGTGTTATGGTACACCATACAAGATGTATAGCAATGTTTCCAACATACAGCAGTGTAAAGGGTGTGATGCAAAGGGCGGCACGGTAGCACAGTGGTTAGCACTGCTGCTTCACAGCTCCAGGGACCTGGGTTCGATTCCCGGCTCGGGTCACTGTCTGTGTGGAGTTTGCACATTCTCCTCGTGTCTGCGTGGGTTTCCTCCGGGTGCTCCGGTTTCCTCCCACAGTCCAAAGATGTGCAGGTTAGGTTGATTGGCCATGCTAAAATTGCCCCTTAGTGTCCTGGGATGTGGAGATTAGAGGGATTAGCGGGTAAAATATGTAGGGATATGGGGGGATTGTGGTCGGTGCAGACTCGATGGACCGAATGGCCTCTTTCTGTACTGTCGGGTTTCTATGACTTCTATGAACATACCGTCTCACCTCTGTATGAAGAAGAGACATGAGCATGTGCACATACCATCCTTGAATAAAGGATCCATGTTATCATGTCACTGTCATAGTTGAATCACTGGCAGTGTGCTCAAACTATGAGATGTGAGTGCAAGGCTTGTAACAGTACAAAGTGAACTATGTTAGGTATGTTACCGATGTTAGATAAATCAGTAGAGATTTTTCGCAGTGGTGAGTGATCCGGGGTATGGTACATTGAGCAATGTCTAGACTAGTGCTACAGTTAGTGAGATATTGCATTTTAAGATGCATTCGCTGACCTTGATCACTTTTGCGGCAGTGCATCCAGGACTTTGCAGTTTGACTTGTAGCATTGCTTCCATGGCTATCTGATTCCATTGCCTTCTTCAGAGTTTGCCTGGAAGGCTTCCTGCAAATTCCCCAACTCTCCTCCTTTTCATCACCTCGAAAAAGTTTCAAGTGCACCATCAGAAAATCTTGGAGTTCACTGTCTCCCATGCTGTGTTATTATTGAATGTTTTCCAGGTTAGAATTAGTTGGTACACATGCTCCAACCACAATGCACCTCCCCTCGCCGGTTTAAGAGATGCAGGCTGAGTTTAAGTAGCGCAATGTAGCTTAAATTGGTGCTAAGTGCTCATTGTTTTGAGCCCCTTATTGGACGTACAGTGTAGTTAGTTTTGCCTGCATGTTATAATCATGTTACCTGCAATGAAAGAAATGATCATGGATCAATCCCGCACAGTGATCCCTGAGTCTGTTTTCAAAGGCTATTGAAATTTGCTTCATTTATATTGTGGAGTATTTGTAGATGTTTGTAATTCTTTTACTATGCACTATCAATAGAGACAGAAAATGGTGGAAATGCATAGTAAGTCAAATCAGCACCTGGAAACAAAGATAAAATTGTAGGTGTCAATTGATCTACCCTTCTCTTTCAAATACTGATCGACCTACTGTACATTCCCAACATTTATTTTAAGGTATATAATAGCAGTTAGTTAGTTTCCTTTTTAAAAATGTTATTACGACTTAAATTTATCAAATCACCACGCATTAGATTTTTTTCAAAGGTGTTCAAATGCACAAAATGTTTCATACTTAGTATTTAAATTAAGTATAAAATTAACTGTTGTACTCTTTAATATTCATGAACAAAAATAACACTATACTGGACCTCAATTATACAGTAACACCTCAAGTGAATACTGAAGTCTATTCTTGATTGAAGAGTAGCTGAATTCGGGAATTTGCTTGTCAATGGATACCAAGTTCCATCAGGTGTACAGGGAGGGTTTAGAAATGGCATAGAATTTGGTACAATGTGCAATGCTAAATGGTTAATTAGAAATTTAAATGATACAAGTTAACATGTTATTGAAAAGCAAAAAAATCATTAAGCTGTCACCAAGTACATTGTAACCGAGGAAGCTGGCTAATGAACTGATTCTTCTTTACACTAGAATGCATAACAAATAGAAGCAAGAGTAGGCCACCAAGCCCTTCAAGCCTGCCCTGCCTTTCAATACAATCATGGCTGATCTATAGTGGCCTCGACTCCTTCTCCGTGCCATTTCCCCATAGCCCTCTATTCCTCGATCTATCAAATATTTATCCACCTCCATTCTGATGATCCAGCCTCTTCTAATGATCCAGCCTCCACCACCCTTTAGAGCAGAGAATTCCAGAGAATCACCAACCTCTGTGAGAAGAAAATTTTGCGCAGCTCAATTTTAAATGACCGACCCTTTATCTTGTCGCTATGTCCACTTGTTTGAGACTCTGCCATTAGAGACATAGAATCATAGAATCCTACAGTGCAGAAGAAGGCCATTCGGCCCATCGAGTCTGCACCAACCACAATCCCACCCAGGCCCTATCCCCATAACCCCACACACTTACCCTTCTAGTCCCCCTGACACTAAGGGTCAATTTAGCATGGCCAGTCCACCTAACTTGCACATCTTTGGACTGGGGGAGAAAACCGGAGCGCCCGGAGGAAACCCACGCAGACACGGGGAGAACGTGCAAACTCCACACAGACAGTGACCCAAGCCGGGAATCGAACCCGGGTCCCTGGCGCGGTGAGGCAGCAGTGCTAACCACTCTGCCACCGTGCTGCCCATCTCGCCATCTACCCTGTCAAGCCCCCCTCAGGATCATGTATGTTTGAATAAGGTCACCTCTCACTATTCTAAATTCCAAGGAATACAGACACAGACTATTTTGTCTCTTTCGATAGAATTACCCTCCCATCAGCAATTAGCCTGGTGAATCTCCTTTGGACTGTCTCCAATGTTACTGTATCAATTTTCAGGTAAGGGGAACTAAACTGTACGCAGTACTCTCGGTGAGGCCTTACCAACACCCTGTACAATTGCAATAAAACCTTCCTACTTTTAAACTCCAACCCTTTGCAATGAAGGCCAAAATGCCATTTGCCTTCTTAACTACTCATTGGATCTACCTGCTAGCTTTTTGTGATTCATGCGATTCATGCATTAGAACACTGAGATACCTCTGTAAATCACTCACCTGCAGTCTTTATCCATTTAAATAATAATCTACCTTTTGCTTCCTCCTACTAAAGTGCATGATCTCACACTTGCCACATTAAATTCCATTTGCCAGGTTTTTGCCCTATACCCAATCTATCTTTATCCTGTTGCAGAATCACAATATCCTCATCACTACCTGCATATCATGGGCAAATTTGGAAACCTTAAATTCTGTTCCTTCCTCCGGGTCATTAATGTAAATAGTGAATAATTGTGGGCCAAGAACTGATCCCTCCAGTACTCCACTAGTTACATCTTTTCCACTCTGAAAAGGACCCATTTATTGTAACTCTGCTTTCTATGTGACACAGTAAGAAGTTTAACAACACCAGGTTAAAGTCCAACAGGTTTATTTGGTAGCAAAAGCCACGCAAGCTACCAAATAAACCTGTTGGACTTTAACCTGGTGTTGTTAAACTTCTTACTGTGTTTACCCCAGTCCAACGCCGGCATCTCCACATCACTTCTATGTCACAGTCAGTTTTCAATTCATGCTAACAGACTTCCTCTAATTCCATGAGCTTTTACTTTACGCACCAACCTCTAATGTGGCATCTTGTCAAATGCCATTTGGAAATCTAAATACACTACATCTACAGGTTCCCCTCTATCTACTCTCCCTATTACATGCTCAAAGAATTCAAGCAAATTTGTCAACATGATTTACCTTTCATAAAACCATGTTGATTAGGTTTGATTATATTCAGCTTTCCTAAATGATTAGCTATTTCTTCTTTGATTTAATGATTCCAGTATCTTGCCAATAATAACCGGTAGCTGCTTCACAGCTCCAGCGACCTGGGTTCGATTCCCGGCTTGGGTCACTGTCTGTGTGGAGTTTGCACATTCTCCTCGTGTCTGCGTGGGTTTCCTCCGGGTGCTCCGGTTTCCTCCCACAGTCCAAAGATGTGCGGGTTAGGTTGATTAGCCATGCTAAAATTGCCCCTTAGTGTCCTGGGATGCGTAGATTAGGGGGATTAGCGGGTAAAATATGTAGGAACATGGGGGTAGGGCCTGGGTGGGATTGTGGTCGGTGCAGACTCGATGGGCTGAATGGCCTCTTTCTGTACTGTAGGATTTCTATGATTTCTATGACTTGTCACTGTGAGCCACTGGTTGCTAAGCAACAGCTTAGTTTTTTATGTTGTGAAGCCTCAATTAAAATACAGGCAAAGTTTAAAGTGAAACTAAACTATAGACTTGCAGGCACCTGTGTTTAACATGAAGCCAAATAAATGCAGAAACATAAATTAAGTTTAAATTTAAACCTTATTCCTAATCCCCACAAGTATAGATTGTTTAAACTATCTCTACTTCCTAACAATAGTAACATTACTTATCATTGGTATCATTGCTTATGAATATTCTCCTGTTAAGTGAATGCAGAACATATAGGCAAGCGATCAAAAATGTTACCTGTATGGATTACCTATTTAACTAAGCTCATACAAAATTGACAACATTGGTGTATATTTTCCTTTGCAAGAAAAATTGGTTTGAATGTAAAGTGGATATCAACAAACTTTTAGCGAATGGAGTAAAATATGACTGCTAGTCACAAAGTCAAGGACAGAAAAAGTGGAGATGTAACATATATACGCACGTATAGTGGCAAGAACTATTTGTTTTACATTTATGTGCCAGTTCATTTGTACTGATTTTCAAATGGCCAAAGTATGCAGCATTTAAACCTCTAACGTGATATCAAGCAAGTGTACTATAAAAGCTGCACCCTTGATACAACTTAGTTTACATTGGAAAAGCATGATCATACCTTTTACTGAACTGTTAGAAATGCAAACAAATGGTAATGTAAGTCTGGGTGTTTATCTTAATTATGATTAAAGTATTATATTAATTCTTGCATCTAATGCACACATCATCACATTTACTTGCTGATCACCATGATATTTGTCTTGCATTTTTGCCATATTGTGTGACATGCTTATCAGTCATTCCCTTTGTCGTATTTCCTTGTCACCTTGAACTCCTTAATTGTTACTTTTTTTAAGCCAGCCTGCTACTTTTACGTATCTACGAGTAGCTGTTATTCCCCATGTGACACATTCCCAACTTTGTCCTGCAAACTGCATCTCTCAGATTCATTTTCTCTGAGACCTGGAAAGAGTTGTGTACGAATAGTGTGCAGACACCATTACCCTAAATCTCCCCCTCTCCCACGCCGATCCCCCACACAATGACCTGGGAAAGGTAAAACAAAAGCAGAAAGCTTTAGGTCAGTTTAAGAAACAAACACTGAGAAAGTCCCCTCTCCTCCTAAAACCAATCAACCCATCTCCCGGACGGCTGATCTCCTGGAGATTAGACACTAACCTTAAATTGTCCACTTACCTTCTGCATATAGAGATGTTTTCCACTCATAGGAACTTGTCCACCTCCCTTTTCAATGTTTGGTCAATTTGCAATTACTGCACATGTTGTCATTTATTTCTAGAGTTTGACATTATTTGTGAAAAGTTCTTGCTCGCATAAAACCTAGTTCAATTTATACTTATGTCCCCCAGATGTTCCAACTTAAATTGCCCAAATACCCTATCCACATGTACAGAATCTAATACTTTGATCCCCTTCAAAGTCTCTAACCATATCATCACAATGTCCAAGCTTTTCCAAAGCAAAAGGCTCCACTTTCTAAATCTACCTTGATTACTAATAAATGTCAGTTGACAAATTTGGAAACAATCTTATATGGTTAACTTTTTAAATATAAATTTGATTTACTTCTTAATTGACTTTATTCCAAAAACTATTCACGTTGCTTATGGTTTCACAACAGATCTGACCCCAAGTTAATTAAATAACATTTCTTTCCTTTCCAAGTAATTCTCACCCCATTAAATATTTTTGTCTGCAGCATCCATACCTCACCTCCAAATAATTAGAATTATAGAATGGCCTCCTTCTGTGCAATCGCCATTCAGTTTAAGTTTATTTATTCATGTCACAAGTAGGCTTACATTAACACTGCAATGAAGTTACTGTGAAAATCCCCTAGTCGCCACACTCCGGCGCCTGTTCAGGTACACAGAGAGAATTTAGCATGGCTAATGCACCTAACCAGCACGTCGTTCAGACTGTGGGAAGAAACCGGAGCCACCGGAGGAAACCCACGCAGACACGGGGAGAATGTGCAAACTCCGCACAGTGACCCAAGCTGGGAATCAAACCCGGGTCCCTGGCACTGTGAGGCAGCAGTGCTAACCACTGTGCCACCATGCCACCCAATGTACTTGTGCTGCCCTCTGAGGGAAGAGTTCACCTAGTGGCACTCCCCTCAATTTCTCTGTAACCCTGCATTGTTCTCCTTTTCAAATGATGATCCAGTTCCTTCTTGAAAGCCTCAATTGACCCTTCCTTCACTGTGCTCCCAGGCAGTGCATTCCAGCTTCTGACCACTCTCTAGAACAGTGCAGTGTGCAACAACATTCAAGAAGCCTGACACCATCCAAGACAAAGGCACCCACTTGATTAGCGTCCCATCCAACACCTTCAATATTCAGTTCTTCCACGACCAATGCACAATGGCAACAGTGTGTACCATCTACAAGATGCATTGCAGCAACTCACAAGGCTCCTTCAACAGCATCTTTCACAAAGGACAAGGGCAACAGATGCACGATAACACCACCACTGACAAGTTTTAGTCCAAGTCACACACCAAATTGCTGTTCCTTCACTGTCGCTGGGTCAAAATGCTGGAACTCCCTTCCTCACAGCACTATGATGTTCCTGCCACACATGGACTGCTGCAGTTCATGGAGGCATCACACCAGCATCTTCTCGGGGGCAATTGTGGGTGGGCAATAATACTGGCCTAGCCAGTGATGCCCACACCCTGTGAATGAATTTGTTAAAAGTTTCCCTACATAACTGGTCTCATTCAGCCACATTCCCCTTCGACACCCTAATCCTTATCCCCCTGACCCTTCTCTCCCCATCGCTTCTGAAGCAATAACTGGTCTGGTGAACTGCTGGTACCAATGAGGAATAGAAGATAAAAATGATAAGAACGAGAGTGGAAGGAGGTTGCAGGTATTCATTCTCCAGATTTCTGCTAGACACTCAGACCCGTATCCAGGAGGCTGCCACAGTCTAGGTATTGGTCAATGATGCTAACAAACCTCAGGAAACTAATCCCTAGCTGTTCTTTAGCCTCAGGAATCCTGAAATGAGTTAAACCCTCCGTTCCACTGAAGGTCAGATCTCTCCTCTTCAATGCTAACAAATCCTCTGCAGCATTTCAAACTCCAAAAGCCTCTCCACAAAAATATCAAACCTGGCAGCTTTCGCTCATGTACAGAAACATCTCGGGACACATTTTGTGCTCCCGACTTAACAATGGCTGCTTCTTCCTTCTAAAGCCCAGAAATCCACCAGTACTCAAAACCACAAGACTACCATCCCTCCTGCAATAGTTGAAAGCTATTAGAAATAAAGTAAATAAACTACCTTCAATCTGGTACATTTTACCCACAATCTGATGTTCCATGCACTAAAAGAACTTACACCTTGACAAACTAGTATACCTTCTGAATCAAAAACAGAAAATGCTGGAAAATCTCAACAAGTCTGACAGCATCTGTTGGGGAGAGAATAGAGCCAACGTTTCGAGTCTGGATGATCCCGACATCAGAGCTCTGGCGAAAGGTTCCAGCTCCGACAAAGAGTCATCCAGACTCGAAACGTTGGCTCTATTCTCTCTCCCCACAGATGCTGCCAGACCTGCTGAGATTTTCTAGCATTTTCTGTTTTTGTTTCAGATTCCAGCATCCGCAGTATTTTGCTTATATCTTCTGAATCATTGTGACCAATGTGTATGGAGATTTACCGCTATCATTCCTGCATAAATATACCGTCTCATTTTGTATGCATAATTGTTGTGGTTGTCACCCATTCTGTTCTTATCCTTCAACTTTGTTACTAAATAAAAATGTATTGGAGATTATTTAAGTAACAATGTTAATGAAACATTTTACATGGAAATATTTGATCCTTTTCCCCATTACACTGTCACTCATGACTCAGTTGTGCAATTAATTTCATATCTTGCTGTTTTTTCATTCATTTCCTGGATTTAAATAATGACTCACCTCCAGTTTACTTTAATGATCAAAGCTGTACTTACCTGAGATCATCAATATTTTACATGGTGCTAAATATGCAATGTTATGGTTCTCAATGTTTGTGTACTGTACAAATACTTTTTTTTGTTTCACTCTGTACCAATGGTAACCGAGTTAAGATTCTGAATTAAAAGCTGTCTGAAACAATAAATTAACTGGTCTTCTTTTAGTTTCTTTGTGTTTGAAAATGTAGCAAGTCAGGTTTTTGTCAAAAATGTACCATCTGATTAATGTGTCTTTTTCACAGCATTTAGAATCATAATTTATAAACACGCCATTTAGCTCTTTTGAAGAAGAGTTTGTTTGTAAGCTCCCTCCCCTCCTCCCCCATCCCACATTAAAAGATTCCAAATAAACCCGTTGGACTTTAATGTGGTGTTGTGAGACAAAGAAACCAATTACTGCTCCAATGACACATTATCACCACTCCTGAAAAGTTTATTTATTAGTCACAAGTAAAGTTTACATTAGCACTGCAATGAAGTTACTGTGAAATTCCCCTATTCGTCACAGTCCGGCGCCTGTTCGGGTCAATGCACCTAACCAGCACGTCTTTCGGTTGCCCAGTTGAGTTTCAATTGACTCCCAGTTGCAAGCTCTTGCCCTCCGACCTTCCTCTCTCCACCACCCACCCTCAATTGATTACATCAATAACTTGCTGGGATACAGATTCACACGTGCCTGTCAACCTCGCGTATCTCAGCCAGTTGGTCATGTGCGCATCTGCGCAAGCTACTTGAACAAAGGAGCATCATGCCTGAGCTAAATCCTGCTCTCTCTCCCATTTTCCATGCACATATTTAGTAGAGGTTACTAAGGCATGACCAGGAGAGGAAATAGTGAAATAACAATCTTATTTTCCAACTCACGGATGCTTTAGCCAGTTTTAGCAATGTCATAATTTTGTACACCTCTATTAGGTCTCCCCTCATTCTCCGTCTTTCCAGGGAGAACAAGCCCAGTTTACCCAATCTCTCCTCATAGCTAAGACCCTCCATACCAGGCAACATCCTGGTAAACCTTCTCTGCACTCTCTCTAAAGCCTCCACGTCCTTCTGGTAGTGCGGCGACCAGAACTGGACGCAGTACTCCAAATGTGGCCTAACCAGCGTTATATACAGCTGCAACATCAGACTCCTGACCAATGTCGGCACTCAAGCTAAACTCAGCCAACAGGTGAGGAATCAACTCTGGAGTCAATTTGCTCTGTTGTCTATTCAAGTCGACAATCAGCTGAGGCATCAAGGAAATGCAGTGTTTTTATATTTAACATCCAAATTTGCCATGTGCAGGGAGAACAATGGGTGTGAGGTGGGGTTTACTTTACCTAGGATTAGCAATTTTTAAAAAAATGATGGATTATTATATTTGGTCCAATTAATAACTATTAAAAGACCACAAGGTAGGTCAGTGTAGTTCAAAGAAAGAATGGTTTATTGAATGTCGTAACAGGTGTAAAGACTCTCCCACTTGTTCCCCTAGGTCACCTGATCCACTCTCCTAAACTGGCATAACATCTCAACTGTATATATAACAGGCACCTTTAAACTGCAACTTTAGCATCACTAAAAAGCAATTCCTTTGACACTGACAGCTGAAAAACGACACTGATTCCAGCATCCAGCCCTGGCTATGTACAAACCCCCTAAACCATGTTGTCTCAAACCACTTGAACTTCTTGTGGAGGGAAACAAACCAGGCTTATGAAGTTTGATGAGAAGTCATCTCAGCCTGAAATGAAGGGCAGAATTTTCAGTGGCACGTCATTCCAGATGGTGCCCCTTCCACTCTCTTCCTTTTTCCCTGTTTTCCACACAATTACAATTAAAATTTGAAGTTCCGGTGACATGCATCGAAGACATGAATGAACCATGGCAGGAAAAGCATTTCATTGGTGGAACCTACCATCAGGTGGCAATGCTGCACCTTTGGTGGACTGTAAAAAAGCCTCCTAGTCAAACAGGTTCTTCATCACTGACACAAACTTCCTGATCACCTCCATTGCCATCAACATAAAGACTTATTGAAAGCGCAAGAGTGCTTTTTCACATTTAAATGTAATTTGTAGATATTTCACATTAGATTGGTTTCACTTTATTCATGTGTGCATCATCATTATTTACTGAGACTAGCTGAAAGATCTAAGTTCACTGTAAGCTTAATGGTTGGCACGCATTGATTGTTATATAAAAACTGTGATTTTTCCTTTACTGTGGTGATTTTTGTTCCCTCTTTATTGAATATTTATGCTCGTGTCCAGTGTCGTACTCACCATCCTGTGGGACATGACTGAACTTTCAGGCTCCTTTGACCCTCTCTTCTATTGTAAAGTACATTGTTTGAGATCATTTTCAGCAGGGATAATTGAAATACTGTAAGTGATCTCAAAGCCCTGGAAGGTACTCCGCCAGCCAACAATCTGAGATGGGCCCATATTTGGGCCGTACCAAAGGACAGTACAGCACAGGAAAAAGGCCCTTCGGCCCTCCAAGCCTGTGCTGCTCATTGGTCCAACTAGACCATTTGTTTGTATCCCTTCATTCCCAGACTGCTCAAGTGACTATCCAGGTAAGTCTTAAACGATGCCAGCATGTCTGCCTCCACCACCCTACTTGGCAGCGCATTCCAGGCCCCCACCACTCTCCGTGTAAAAAAACGTCCCTCTGATATCTGAGTTATACCTCGCCCCTCTCACCTTGAGCCCGTGACCCCTCGCGATCGTCACCTCCGACCTGGGAAAAAGCTCCCCACTGTTCACCCTATCTATACCCTTCATAATTTTGTACACCTCTATTAGGTCTCCCCTCATTCTCCGTCTTTCCAGGGAGAACAAGCCCAGTTTACCCAATCTCTCCTCATAGCTAAGACCCTCCATACCAGGCAACATCCTGGTAAACCTTCTCTGCACTCTCTCTAAAGCCTCCACGTCCTTCTGGTAGTGCGGCGACCAGAACTGGACGCAATACTCCAAATGTGGCCTAACCAGCGTTATATACAGCTGCAACATCAGACTCCAGCTTTTATACTCTATACCCCGTCCTATAAAGGTAAGCATACCATATGCCTTCTTCACCACCTTCTCCACCTGTGCTGCCACCTTCAAGGATTTGTGGACTTGCACACCAAGGTCCCTCTGTGTTTCTATACTCTTGATGGCTCTGCCATTTATTGTATAACTCCCCCCTACATTAGTTCTTCCAAAATGCATCACTTCGCATTTATCTGGATTAAATTCCATCTGCCAATTCTCCGCCCAATTTTCCAGCCTATCTATATCCTGCTGTATTGTCCAACAATGTTCATCGCTATCCGCAAGTCCAGCCATCTTCGTGTCATCCGCAAACTTGCTGATAACACCAGTTACACCTTCTTCCAAATCATTTATATATATCACAAATAGCAGAGGTCCCAGTACAGAGCCCTGTGGAACACCACTGGTATGCAAATACTTACAGCTAATCAAGTCTTTAAGAAACAAAACAACGTGGGTGGAGAGAGCATCAAGACAGGCTAAAAAGATGTGTATTGTCTCCAGACAAGACAGTCAGTGAAACTCTGCAGGTCCAGGCAACTGTGGGGGTTACAGATAGTGTGACATGAACCCAATATCCCGGTTGAGGCCGTCCTCGTGTGTGCGGAACTTGACTATCATTTTCTGCTCAGCGACTCTGGGGCGTCGTGTGTCGCAGAGTCGCTGAGCAGAAACTGATAGCCAAGTTCCGCACACACGAGGACAGCCTCAACCGGGATATTGGGTTCATGTCACACTATCTGTAACCCCCACAGTTGCCTGGACCTGCAGAGTTTCACTGACTGTCTTGTCTGGAGACAATACACATCTTTTTAGCCTGTCTTGATGCTCTCTCCACTCACATTGTTTTGTTTCTTAAAGACTTGATTAGCTGTAAGTATTCGCATTCCAACCATTATTCATGTAAATTGAGTCTCTGTCTTTATATGCCCTGTTTGTGAACAGAATTCCCACTCACCTGAAGAAGGGGCTTGGAGCTCTGAAAGCTTGTGTGGCTTTTGCTACCAAATAAATAAACCTGCTGGACTTTAACCTGGTGTTGTTAAACTTCTTACTGTGTTTACCCCAGTCCAACGCCGGCATCTCCACATCATGAACACCACTGGTCACAGACCTCCAGCCGGAAAAAGACCCTTCGACTGTTACCCTCTGTGTCCTGTGGCCAAGCCAGTTTTCTACCCATCTAGCCACCTCTCCTTGTATCCCATGAGCCTTAACCTTCTTAACCAACCTGCCATGAGGGACTTTGTCAAATGCCTTACTGAAATCCATATAGACGACATCCACGGCCCTTCCTTCGTCAACCGATTTTGTCACTTCCTCAAAAAACTCCACCAAATTTGTAAGGCACGACCTCCCTCTTACAAAACCATGCTGTCTGTCACTAATGAGATTGTTCCGTTCTAAATGCGCCTACATCCTGTCTCTAAGAATCCTCTCCAACAACTTCCCTACCACGGACGTCAAGCTCACTGGCCTATAATTATCCGGGTTATCCCTGCTACCTTTCTTAAATAACGGTACCACATTCGCTATCCTCCAATCCTCAGGGACCTCACCTGTGTCCAATGAAGAGACAAAGATTTCCATCAGAGGCCCAGCAATTACATCTCTTGTCTCCCTGAGCAGTCTAGGATAGATGCCATCAGGCCCTGGGGATTTGTCAGTTTTAATGTTACCTAAAAAACCTAACACTTCCTCCTTTGTAATGGAGATTCTAACGGGTCAACACCTCCCTCTGAGACACTCCCAGTCAACAAATCCCACTCCTTTGTGAATACCGATGCAAAGTATTCATTTAGGATCTCCCCTATTCCCTTGGGTTCTAAGCATAATTCCCCTCCTTTGTCCCTGAGAGGTCTGACTTTTTCCCTAACAACTCTTTTGTTCCTCACATATGAATAAAATGCCTTAGGATTCTCCTTAATCCTATCTGCTAAGAACATTTCGTGACTTCGTTTTACCCTTCTAACTCCCCGTTCGAGTTCTTTCCTACTCTCTCTGTATTCCTCCAGTGCTCCATCTGTTTTCAGTTGCCTGGACCTAACGTATGCCTCTCTTTTCTTTTTGATCAGATCCTCAATTTCCCTGGTTATCCACGGTTCTCGAATCCTACCTTTCCTATCCTTCCTTTTTACAGGCACATGCCTGTCCTGCAGCCTTATCAACTGTTCCTTTTTTTGACTCCCACATGCCAGACGTGGACTTACCCCTGAACAGTCTCTCCCAATCAACGGCCACCAATTCCTGCCTAATCCGGCTATAGTTAGCCTTCCCCCAATTTAGCACCCTACCCTTAGGACAACATGCGTCCTTGTCCATTACTATCCTAAAGTTAACAGAGTTGTGGTCACTATTTGCCACATGTTCCCCTACCGAAACTTTGACGACCTGACTGGGCTCATTTCCCAGAACTAGATCCAGTAAAGCCCCCTCTCTAGTTGGGCTATCTACATACTGTTCCAAAGAACCTTCCAGTACGCATTTTACAAATTCCTCCCCGTCCAGACCCCCAGCCCTAAGCACTTTCCAGTCCATACCAGGGAAATTGAAGTCTCCCACTACAACAACCCTATTTTTTCTGCATATATCCAGAATCTCCTGACATATCCGTTCCTCCACTTCCAGTGGCCTGTTGGGTATACCCCCAGCATAGTGATTGCACCTTTCCTGTTTCTGAGTTCCACCCACAGCAACTCATTACATGACCCCTCTAAATTGTCCACCCTCTGCACCGCAGTAATATGCTCCCTAACTAATACCGCTACTCCCCCACCTTTTGTAGTCCCTCCTCTGTCTCGCCTAAAACACTTATACCTGGAATATTCAGCTGCCAGTCCTGTCCTTTTAACCATGTCTCCGTCACCGCAACCACATCGAAATACCGATAATGTTCTTTAGGGCAAGCACTTTCTTACCTTCACTGACTATCCTCACCACCACTACAATTGGCACCAATATCGTGCCCCCATCCCCAGTGCCACAAACACTGTGCCTCCATCACCAAAGAACAAAGAACAGTACAGCACAGGAACAGGCCCTTCAGCCCACCTAGTCTGTGCCGACACAAATGCCTCTCTAGTCTAATATTTTCTTGCCTCAACATGGTCCATATCCCTCTATTCCCTGCCTATTTATGGATCTATCCAGATGCTTCTTGAACGTTGTTTTAGAATCTGCTTCCACCACCTCCTCCGGCATCACGTTCTAGGCATTCACCACCACCCTGTATGAAAAACTTACCCCTTACTCTCTTTTAAACTTTTCCCCTCTCACTTTCAACCTGGGCCCCTGAGTAATTGACCACTCGACCCTGGGAAAAAGACTGATTATCCATTCTATCCAAGCCGGTCATAATCTCGTAAACCTCTATCAGGTTCCTCCTCATCCTCCGACGCTGCAATGAAAACAATCCAAGTTTGTTCTACCTTCTTAGTCCATATCATCCAAACCAGACAACATCCTGGTAAATCTCTTCTGCACTCTTTCCAATGCATCAACATCCTTCCAGTAGTGTGGCAACCAAAATTGTACACCATACTCCAAGTGTGGCCTAACCAAAGTCTTATACAGCTGCAATATGATTTTCCAATTCCTATACTCAACGCTCTGATTGATGAAGGCCAGCATGCCATATGCCTTCTTGACCACCTTGTCCACCTGAGTTGCCACCTTCAGGGAACTGTGGATCTGCACGCCTAGGTCCCTCTGTATGCTAATATTTCTAAGAGCTTTACCAATTACTGTATACTTTCCTTCTGCAGTAGACCTTCCAATATGCATCACCTCACATTTGTCTGGGTTAAATTCCATCTGCCATCTTTCAGCCCAGGTCTCCAGCCGATTTATATCCTGCTGTACCATCCTCCTCACTATCCGCTACTCCCCCAATTTTTGTATCATCTGCAAATTTACTAATCAGACCACCTACATTTTCCTCCAAATCATTTATATATACTACAAACAACAAAGGCCTCAGCACTGATCTTTGTGGAACACCGCTTGTCACAGACCTCCAGTTAGAAAAGTACCCTTCCACTGCTACCCTCTGCTTTCTATGCCCAAGCTAGTTTTGTATTCACTGCTGCACCCCCCCCCCCACCATTACCATCTCTGCCATGCCCACCACCCCCCCCCCCTCCCCTTCCCCCCCCCCCTCAACTCTCCCACCCACCCCTAGACACTAGGCTCTTCCCACTTCACTCCTCCATGTCCCTGACCCCACCCTATGTCTTCACTTGTGTTCCTCTTCCACTCCCCCATCTAACCAAACCCCAGCATGTCAAACCTAACACCGCCCCCTTACCCCATCCCCATCCTTGACTCAGCCATGCTGCTCCTGTGCCCTGTTTGAGAGAAGAATTCCACTCCATCTGACGAAGGAGCAGTGCTCCGAAAGCTAGTGGCGTTTGCTACCAAATAAACCTGTTGGACTTTAACCTGGTGTTGTTAGACTCCTTACTGTGCTCCTGAGCCTCCATGCAAGTTACCATTCTCCTGCTGTCTTCTCTTGTGCCACAAAGCTCAACAAGGAAAACCACTGACCTCACACAACTACAAATAGCCAACTTGTGCACGCCACCTTTAAGGAAATGTGAACCAGGTGCCACGAGATTCTCAAATGCCACTGACCTTATCCAGAAGGCAGGAATTTTTAAAAGAGTTTTATTCTAATGAGCATTAACAGCATGCAAATATAGAGCATTCATTGCATATATTACTTGTACGGAACTACCACATGACTGCATGAGGTTCGGTATGCTGCAAACAAGCTGCTTTAATCGCTGCACCTCAACCTGCTGCTGGGAAATCAAAAATGTTGCATCCTGCTTAATGCAGCCACCCACATGATCCATATCCCATTAATACAGGATCCATTAAATCCTGCCCCCCATAAACTCAGTTTCTCTCCGCTGATGCTGCCTGGCTTGCTGAGTATTTCCAGTACCCCGGTTTGTCGCAGAGGTAGTGTTTTTGTTCTGAGTCAGAAGCAAGTTCTGGATTCCAAGCTCATTCCCGAGCTTAAGTGTACTTTTGCCCCTATCGGTTTATCAATCAGAATATTAATTTATATATGGTGCTGTTCAAAACATTACAATGTACTTTGCAGCCACTGAAGTTCTTTTGACATGGAAGCAAATGTAGCAATTTTATACGTCAAGGCTCACTCAGGCTGATGCGAGATACATGACCAGATCATTTGTTTCTTCAAAAAGTCTTTTCCCAAAGGTAGGAGAGTCTAAAACTAGAGGGCATAGGTTTAAGGTGAGAGGAGAGAGATACAAAAAGGTCCAGAGGGGCAATTTTTTCATACAGAGAGTTGTGAGTGTCTGGAACAAGCTGTAGAGGTAGTAGTAGAGGCGGGTACAATTTTGTCTTTTAAAAAGCTTTTCGACAGTTACATGGGTAAGATGCATATACAGGGATATGGGCCAACTGCGGGCAATTGGGACTAGCTTAGTGATTTAAAAAAAGGGTGGCATGGACAAGTTGGGCTGAAGGGCCTGTTCCAGTGGCGTCATGGTGGTACAGTGGTTAGCACTGCTGCCTCACAGTGCCAGGGACCCGGGTTCAATTCCCGGCTTGGATCACTCTCGGTGTGGAATTTGCATGTTCTCCCTGGGTGCTCCGGTTTCCTCCCACAGTCTGAAAGATGTGCTGGTTAGGTGCAGTGACCCAAACGGACGCCAGAGTGTGGCGACTAGGGAATTTCACAGTAATTTCATTGCAGTGTTAATGTAAGCCTTACTTGTGACTAATCAATAAACTTGAACTTTACTTTTTTCCATGCTGTAAACCTCTATGACTCTCTGACTGTAAGTGCCATGAGATCTCTCAGGTCCAAAAAGGAAGGCAGACAATGCTTTTGAACATCTCATCCAAGAAGACCAAACCTTCAATAGTCCTGAAATTCTTTGCTACTCTACTGAAGTGTCAACTTAAAGTATGTGCTTATGTCTCTACAAGAGAGATTGAATCCCAGTCTTATGATTCACGGGTGAGTCACTGAGCTAAGGCCGCCATTATTGTATGTCCATTTTTGGTTGACATTATCATATCCCTCCTAACTCTACTTCGTTATAAAAAAATGACTTATTGTGTTCAAATAAGGTATCTTTTATAATGATTATAAACAGAAAGCGAACACTACCTAATTGTGTTGAATTTGAGACTCCATTTGGAGGTTGCGCTCCAGATTAAATTTCAGGTGTAGAGTATCTCTGGCCCCCGTCTGAGGCTAAAATAGGCTGCCTGCCACCTTGGCTTTCTATTTGACCGTGAGCTCAGCTTCCAACTACCTACCTGCTCCAAAACAGCTTACATTCCATCGTAAGAATGACACCCATCTCTGACCCTGTATCAGACCAACCTCTGCTGTAATTTCTCAATCATACCTTTGTTACATCTCACCGTTACCATTCCAATGTTCTCCTGGCTGGCCTCCAATTTTCCACCCTCCATAAACTTGAGCTCATCCAAACCTCGCCTGCCCTTATCCTCGCTCACAGCAAGTGCTGATCACATATCACTGCTATGCTTTACCACCTTCTTTGCTCCCAATTTTGTAGCACCTTGATTTTAAAATTCTCACCCTGGTTTCCAAATCCTTCCACGGTCTGGCTCCTCCAGCCCTACAACCCTCTGAGAGCGCTGTGCTACTCCAATATTTCTTTGTTATTTGTTCTTTGGACTCCTGTGCAACTGAATTTCCATTGCTCTGCATTTGGCGGCTGTACCTTCAGCTACCTAGCCCCCAAGCCAAGAAATGTCCTCCTAAAACCTCTGAAGCTCTCTCCCTCCTCCCTTATGATATTCCTTTAAACATAGCTCGGTAGCCAGCTTTCAGGCCACCTGTCCTTGGATCTTGCGTGGCTCATGACTAAATTTTGTTCAAATTTTCATCTTGGTAAAATAACACTTAGAAAATCAGATGTACAAGTTTCCAAGTATCATTCAAAACCTTATATGCAAGTTCAAAGGTATCCGAATGCAGTCCACTTCTTTAAACAGTATATTTACAAGCAGCCACCACAGTGGATGATTCTCCACAGCTCACACAGGTCTGAACATGGGAGACATTAAATGACAAATAAGTTGGGTGTGCAGAGCCAGAGTGGTAATGGAACAAGTAAAGGAACGGAAGATGTACCTAGAGGAAGTCTGAATGACAGTATAATAAACAGCTTCAATAAAAAGGAGAAACAATTAACACAAACTTGTAAAGAAAAGCAGTAGAGAAAAGGGGTAGTAAAAAGGGACCATTGTTGAATTGTTTTTGGGTGACAGCTGTTCATGATTTTTGCTACTCTGACCTCATAGATCATAGAACATAGAAACCCTACAGTACAGAAAGAGGCCATTCGGCCCATCGAGTCTGCACCGACCTCAATCCCACCCAGGCCCTACCCCCATATCCTTACATATTTACCCACTAATCCCTCTAACCTACACATCTCAGGACACTAAGGGCAATTTTTAGCATGGCCAATCAACCTAACCCGCACATCTTTGGACTGTGGGAAGAAACCGGAGCACCCGGAGGAAACCCACGCAGACACGAGGAGAATGTGCAAACTCCACACAGACAGTGACCCAAGCCGGGAATCAAACCCAGGTCCCTGGAGCTGTGAAGTAGCAGTGCTAACCACTGTGCTACCGTGCCACCCTAAACAGACCTGCTCTGGATACATCTTTTGTTTCTTGTTCCACTGCCACTCCCTTTAGCTCTGCACAACCAACTCTTTTGTTCTTTAATGTCTCATGTCTCGCGCCCTATCACAGGCTGTCCGCTTCGAACTACCTCCCCAATTTCACCAGAATTATGTGAAAGAAAGCATTACAGTTCTAATTTTTTAAATCGTTCTGATGACAAATCAGCAACCTGAAATGTTAACTCCATTTCTCTCCCCATAGATGCTGCCTGACCTACCAAGTATTTCCAACATTCACTATTTTTTATTCCGGGTTACTCAGTTTATCTTCAGTCACGTCCAGTCGAACAGGTCGTCCAACCCCCTTCCTCCCATAAAAACTTGCCAAACATCACCATCATGCAAACCCAAATTTCCCTGTTCTGTGGGAGTCATTTTTACCGACACAGGCTCGTGCCTGAGAGAAGAAAGGATTCCCAAATCCCTCTATGCAAAGGGATCTTTCCATGCACCATGAAGTGGAATAAGAACAAATACTGACTCCGAAGCAAAGAATAGAACTTTTCAGGCCATAGGTCAAAATTTATTGAATGGCTGTGCAGGCTCCGGGGGCCATTTACTCTCCTCCTGATCCTGGTTCTTATGTTATTAGGAGAGGTGACCAAAAGCATGGTGAAAATAATACATTCTAAAGAGTACCTCAAAACAGGAGATAGAGGGAAAGCAGTTTGTGCAGGGAATTCCAGACCTTGGGGTTTGGACAGCCAATGGCAAGTTTGCAAATGGAGGGAGAAGAAAATTGGAGAGGAGAGAAGTGCTGAACAACATTTGAAGGGATTGCAGAACTTTTGGACAGTATGACTGGAAGGTGCTGGGACGAGGATAGCAAATAATGCAAATGCCTGCTGAACACAAGGATTAGAATTCTAAAATTCAGACATTGCTGAACTGGAAGCCAATGTAGGTCAGGGGGTAAATGGGCACTGAACAAAGGTGATTTGGAAATTAGCATCACCTGCTCAAGTTCAGTGAATCTCTACACTGCAGAAGGAGGCCATTTGGCCCATTGACCCCGCACCAACTCTCCAAAAGAGCATCTTACCCAAGCCCTATCCCCGTAACTTCCCCACTAACCTACACATCTTGGGTGGGACACTAAGGGTGGGATTTTTTAGCTGCGCTCGCCGCGAAACTGGAAAATCCCACCTGAGGTCAACGAACCTCTCACTATGATTCCCGTGGCTGGTGGGGTGGCAAAATTCCTACATGAGGGCGGAATTTCCCAGCTGCTCTCGCACGAGGTCAGCAGACCTTTCCATGATCTGCCCCTTTCATAGATTATCATAGAATCCGTACAGTATAGAAGGAGGCCATTTGGCCCATCGAGTCTGAACCGACCACAATCCCACCTGGGCCCTAATCGCATACCCCTCCTTTACCCTGACATTAGGGTCAATTTAGCATGGCTAATCAACCTAACCTTGGACTGTGGGAAGAAACCGGAGCACCCGGAGGAAACCCACGCAGACACGGGGAGAACATGCAAACTCCACACAGACCTGAGGCCGGAATTGAACCTGGGTCCCTGGCACTGTGAGGCAGCAGTGCACCACCATGCCGCCCTTGCCCGCTACAATTCCCCTGGCAGGCGGAACGGGAAAATCCGCACTTGAGGGGCAAATTTGGCACAGCCAATCAACCTAAGCTGCACAGCTTTGGGGTTTGGGAGGAGAGCGGAGGACACCCAGTCGGTGTTTACCAGTCAGTCTGTGGCCCCAGGGGAACTTCAATGGCACCTTAAATAATTTTTAAAAATCTGTAACAGCAAGCAAGGAAAGAAAGGTGCGGTCAGTTGCTCAACAGAAAGGCAGAGACGTGGCAATGAGCCGAAAGCACAATTGTCACCCTGCCGAATGCAGAAGTTGGGCTTTTTTTTTGCTGTGGTGAGAGGACAGGTGTTTGTTACCTGAGTGAGTGAGAAAGGGCGGGGGCAATGCTCACAACAACTCCCCTCGGCGCGCTGGCTTCAATTCGACATCTCAGGAGCCTCAGTCTCTGCTTCACTCTGGACTGAGGGACAACCCCCCCCCCCTCACCTCAAAATCAAATAGACGGTCGCCGCCGTCCACAAAACAAAAGCGAAGGAGAAGAAAATAAAATATTTATGAACCATGAGGCAAACGCGAATTCCCAAGCTTTTCCAGAAACTTTTCTCCCGGAAAAAGTACCAACTGGTTCAGGACGGGGACCCGGACGACAAGGTGGGTGCCTGCTTGTTATGGGATGCCCTGGGATCCGCAGTGTTGACAGATGGTCACTTCAATCTGCTGGCACCAATATCTCTCCTCTATTTTATATATTGCATCGTTAATGCTGAAGGTAACCCTTGTCAGGTGCTAATTCTGGGCGGATTTTAAATTTCAATGTCCATATTCTGTTTTTTTTTATAGAAACGATGGAGGAAATGTTGAATTTTCTGGTCTGTGGAGAGGGGTGGGCGAACTGATTGGTCGCTCTTTCAGTGAGCTAGCACCGGCGCTATGGGCCGAGCGGCCTCCCTCCCTGAGCTTACTGTGCCCACACCAGTCCAACGCCGGCATCTCCTCACCATAGCTTCCCTGAGCTGTCATTCCATGAATAATACCCACCCTGGTCATTTTTTAAGCCAGAAACAAAATTGGCAGTCGATTTTCCTGGTCATGACCTGTGCTTTTGTTTTAGTCAACCCGACTTAAGAATAGGGGGTGGGGGCGATTGAAAATAGGTTCTGAACCTCCAACCTTTTATCAAATAAAAGATAGAGGTTATTGTTTAGATTTTAGATCTTTATGGGTCTCAGACTGTTTCCAAATCACTGCAGCATTACTGAATTATCACATTCACAATAGCTGACATTATATGCTTATAGCTTATATGTAATGAGTATTGCTAGGTCTGTACAATAAGTAATTGTCAGTTGCACGGTGGCACAGTGGTTAGCACTGCTGCCTCACAGCGTCAGAGACCCGAGTTCAATTGCCCGGCTTGGGTCATTGCCTGTGCGGAGTCTGCACATTCTCCCCGTGTCTGCATGGGTTTCCTCTGAGTGCTCCAGATTCCTCCCACAGTCCGAAAGACATGCCGGTTAGATGCATTGGTCATGCTAAATTCTCCCTCATTGTATCTGACCAGCTGCCAGAGCGTGGTGACGAGGGGATTTTCACAGTAACTTCATTGCAGTCTGTATAGGGTGCGAGAAACAATACTTTTCACTGTAAATACATGTGACAATAATAAATCAAATCAGTGTTAATATAAGCCTTCTTGTGACACTAATAAGTAAAAACAACCTTTTATCTTTTCAAAATAATAAAGATAGAGGTTACTGTTTTGATTCTAGATCTTTATCGGTCTCAAACTGTATTTCCAAATCACTGCAGCATTGCTGATTTATCACTTTCACAATAGTTGATACTATATGCTTATATATAGGGAGTATTGCAAGGTCTGTACAATTAGTCCCTTTGTTCCAATGTTTCCTCATTTTACCTGGTTTTACAATATTGTTAAATACACTGAACTAAATACATGAAGGAATTATTGAACCTTATAGAAGTATTTAATTTTTGACCCAGTGTGCAGTCAATCACAGAACATTTATATTTGGATGTGTCTGCAATGTGCAATGGCTCAGAGCTGCAGAAAGGGTTAAGTTTAAATGTATGTTCCTCTGATGCTTTCCTGTATTCCTTGTTTTATTGGCATAGGCTTGGAGTACCACAGGACCTGTTCCCACGCTGCACTTTTCTTTGTTCTATTTGAAATATTACTCTTTTGCTATGGGCTTTATATCTAATGTTCAAATTAATATGCAGGGAAGGCTACATTCCATGTTATCAGAAACCTGCAAAACATGCCTGAGGTATAATTTCAGGTGTGATCAGTGTTAACTTTTTTCTTATGAGTATGCTCCATAATTTGTCATGATGTGGAGATGCTGGCGTTGGACTGGGGTGAACACAGTAAGAAGTCTTACAACACCAGGTTAAAGTCCAACAGGTTTATTTGGTAGCAAATACCATAAGCTTTCGGAGCGCTGCTCCTTCGTCAGATGGAGTGGAAATGTGCTCTCAAACAGTGCACAGAGACACAACATCAAGTTACAGAATACTGATTAGAATGTGAATCCCTACAGCCAGCCAGGTCTTAAAGGTACAGACAATGTGGGTGGAGGGAGCATTAAACACAGGTTAAAGAGATGTGTATTGTCTCCAGACAGAACAGCTAGTGAGATTCTGCAAGCCCAGGAGGCAAGCTGCCTCCTGCTTGCCTCCTGCTTGCCTCCCACAGCTTGCCTCCTGGGCTTGCAGAATCTCACTAGCTGTTCTGTCTGGAGACAATACACATCTCTTTAACCTGTGTTTAATGCTCCCTCCACCCACATTGTCTGTACCTTTAAGACCTGGCTGGCTTTAGGGATTCACATTCTAATCAGTATTCTGTAACTTGATGTTGTGTCTCTGTGCACTGTTTGAGAGCACATTTCCACTCCATCTGACGAAGGAGCAGCGCTCCGAAAGTTAATGGTATTTGCTACCAAATAAACCTGTTGGACTTTAACCTGGTGTTGTGAGACTTCTTACCATAATTTGTCACCAGGGATGGGGGAAGGAGGGGGTGGTAGTGGTGAGGTAGTGGTAATGTCACTGGGCTAAACCCAGGAGGTCCCTAATTCAAATCCCACCATGGCAGCATGGGGGAATTTTAAATTCAAAGAATAAAATCTGGAATTAACAGCTACACTCACTAATGCTCACCATGAAACCAGTGCCAACTGCTGTAAAGAAAACAATCTGGCTCACTAATGACCTTCAGGAAAGGAAATTTGCCCTCCCTTACCTGATCTAGCCTACATGTGACTCCAAGTCCACAGCAATGTGGTTCACACTTAAATGCCCTCTGAAATGGCCTAGCAAGCCACTCTTCTTGAAGGCACTTGGGGGATGGATGACAAATGGTTGCCTTGCCAGTGATGCCACTATCCCATAAAAGAATAAATAAATATCCATGAAACTATCAAAAAACGCACTTGAACAGGAGTAACCCATCGAGCCACCATTCAAACGGATCATGGCTAATTGTCAATCTGCATGCCGTTCATTCCCCATATCCCTCAATGTCATTAGTATCCAGAAATCCATCAATTTCTGTCTTGAACAGGCTCAGTGATTGAGCTTCCACAGCCCTCTAGGGTAGAGAATTCTAAAGATTCACAACCCTCTGAGTGAAGAAATTCTTCCTCATCTGAAATGGCCTACTCCTTATTCTAAGACTGTGTCCCTTGATTCTAGACTCAGCAACCTGAGGAAACATCCGATCCACATCTGTCGTATCCTGTCGATTCTGTAAGAGTTTAGCAAATCTTCATGAGAAACATTCAAGGCTATAGGCTAAGTGCTGGAAAGTGAGATTGTGTAGATTTAGTGTAATTTTGTCGGTGCAGACTCAATGGGCCAAAGGACCTCTTCTGTACTGTACGACTCTATGAGACAACCTTCCATTCTTTGAAACTTTAGTGAATAGAGGCCTACTTTCCTCAACCTCTTTTCATAAGATAATCCCGCCATCCAGGGATTAGTCTGGTGAACCTCCATTGCACTCCCTTTATGGCCTGTACATCTTTGGATAAAGAGACCAAAACTGTACACAATACCCCAGATGATTGGTCTCGCAGGATAATCTAAAAAAATCACTGAGCAATATTTATTAAGAGGCAGAAGTAACACAAAATGGTTCAATCAGTACGATGTTAATAATTATTGAAAACTTGATTTCTCATCTGTACTTTAAACCCACTTCAAAACATTGATGAAAGTTGCTGCAAAATGCCAAATAGTCTCCATGTAAATTACTTTTGAGTCTGGGTAGCCTCCAGTCTGTATGGGCAGAAGCAAATTGGAGCATCTGGCCTGTCAGTCTGGTTAAGTGTCTCTTGCCTTTTTGAGGCTGAACTAGTATGAAAAGCACATTTCAAACCAAAAGCTATGATTTTACAATTAATCAAGCCATTCAAAAATGTGCTGATAATGTCTCATAGAGGATGATAACAGGTTATTAACAGCTTAATAACTATGATTTTGTTATCCTGGCCATTAATCCTAGGTTTAGAACTCAAGTGCATGAAAAGAAAATGGCTTTTCAGGTTCAAAATAAAATCACTTATTCCTTCATTTCCATGGACAATAAACTACTTTTGTCCTCCAATACAATTTTCTTTACCTCATAACTCATTTGTTCATGGTCTAGGATCAAGCTGCAGAAAACACTTTATTTTCAATTTTTTTTAATTTGAGAATTTTTCTGTGACTGTTCTTTAGTTTGTTCTTGTGGAGGAGACTAAGTTCACACGCTGCTTGAGTGACTGGAGGTTGGTGTACAGTGGCCTACCACAAGGTTCAGTGATATGACCCTTATTGTTTGTTATATATATGTGATATAGGTGATAATGTGGGGGGAATGATAAGCAAGTTTGCATGTGGCACCATGATTGGTAGGGTGGTTAATGATGAAGAAGAAGGTTGGAGGTTACAAGAAGACATAGATGGGTTGGTCAGATGGGCAGAGCAGAGGCAGATGGTATTTAAACCTGGTAAGTGCATGATGATGCATTTTGGAAGAATTAACAAGACAAGGGAGTATTTAATGAATGGCAGGACATTAGGAAGCTCAGTGGGACAGATGGATCTTGGGGTAGTTATTCATAGATCCCTGAAGGTGGCAGAGAAAGTGTATAGGATAGTTAAAATCAAGTGTCCCATATGCCTGTTTATCAGTCGTGGCATAGAGTATAAGAGCAACAACGTAATGTTGGATCTATACAGAACATTAGTTAAGCCATAGTTGGAGTACTGTGTGCAGTTCTGGTCATCTCACTGTAGGCAGGATGTGATTGCAGTAGAGGGGATATCAGAGGAAGTTCACCAGGATGTTGCCTGGGACAGAGCATTTGAGCTATGAGGAGCGACCGGATAGGCTTGAATTGTTTTCTCGAGAGCAGAGAAGGCTGAGGGGGGGACATGGTTTGCAGGTGCTGCAGGTAATTAAGAAGGCAAATGGAATTTTGTCCTTCATTGCAAGAGGGATGGAGTTTAAAAACAGCGAGGTCATGTTGCAGCTGTATAAGGTGCTGGGGTGAGGCTACACCTAAAGTACTGTGTACAGTTTTGGTCTCCTTACTTGAGAAAGGATATACTGGCACTGGAGGGGGTGCAGAGGAGATTCACTAGGTTGATTCCAGAGTTGAGAGGATTGGCTTATGGGAAGAGACTGAATAGACTGGGGCTATACTCATTGGAATTCAGAAGAATGAGGGGAGATCTTGTAGAAACATATAAGATTATGAAGGGAATAGAAGCAGGGAAGTTCTTTCCACTGGCAGGTGAAACTAGAACTAGGGGACATGGCTTCAAAATAAGGAGGAGCAGATTGAGGACTGAGTTGAGGAGGAACTTCTTCACACAAAAGGTTGTGAATCTATGGAATTCCCTGCCCAGTGAAGCAGTTGAGGCTACCGCATTGAATGTTTTTAAGGCAAGGATAGATAAATTTTGGAACTGTAAAGGAATTAAGGGCTATGGTGAGCGGGCAGGTAAATGGAGCTGAGTCCACGAAAAAATCAGCCAAAATCTTATTGAATGGTGGAGCAGGCTTGAGGGGCCAGATGGCCTACTCCTGCTCTTAGTTCTTATGTTCTTATGGTTGAGGTGTATAAGATTATGAGGGGTATGGACAGGGTGAATAGGAAGCAGCTGTTCCCTTTGGTTGAGGGGTCACTCACAAATGGCACAGTTTTAGGGTGAGGGGCAAGAGATTCAGAGAGAATTTGAGAAAAATAAATTTCACTCAGAGGGTGATGGGAATCTGGAATGCACTGCCTGGGAAGGTAGTAGAAGCTGGAAACCTTACAACCTTTAAAAAATATTTGGATGAGCACTTGAACCATCATAACATTGAAGAATATGGGACAAGTGTGAGAAAATGTGATTAGTGTGACTTTAGTGGTAGTTATTGCCGTTGCAGACTTGATGGGACGAAGGGCATTTTCTGCTCTGTACGACTCTATGGGCAGGATTTTACGGCCTCACTTGATCGTAAAATCCCGCCCTAGGCCAACGGAGATTTCTGTTCTTGGAATCTCGCCCGCCCCGATTCCGGGCAGGTCAGGTGGTAGAGTTTCGGCCTATGACTCTATGGGAGTAATGTATTTGCTGCCGTCTAGAATTATGCATGATGGCGAGTGATAGAGTTGCTTGTGAGAACTTCGTGTCACATTAGAAGCATTTGAATGATGTGGCTGAAGAAGGAAGCTTGGAGTGCAGCTATAATGGGAAACCAACTATGAGAAAGTACGTGCTCTTAAAATAAGTAACTACTTTATTAATGTATACCCACAATGTCAATCACTAATTTACAGTTTAGCAGGAAACATTGTGTGGCTAAATTTATGTGCAGAGTTGAACAAAATTAAAAGGAATTTGGGAAAGGTGGTAACACACTCTGATGATCTCCATTTAGAAAGTTATTTGGCAGAAATGCATTTTGTATGTGATTCAAAGGCACTTCCAATGAAAACCATCATCTCCTAGGTTATGAAGAAATATATTTTTTAATAAAGCACTATTTTATTCTTTTATGGGATGTGGGTGTCACTGGCAAGGCCAGCATTTGTTGCTCATCCTGAACTAACCCTGAAGTCAGCAGCTTTCAAAGCCATTCCAGAGGGCAGTTTAGAGTCACTCACATTGCTCTGGGTCTGGAGCCACACGTAGACCAGACAAGGTAAGGTTGGCAGATTTCCTTCCCTAAAGGACAATAATCAATGATAGTCAACTTGGTCACTATTACTGAGTCTAGTTTTATACTCTGGATGTATTAATTGAATTTAAATTCTACCTGCTGCTCTGGTGGAAATTGAACCCAAGTCCCCAGGCATTAACCTGGGCCTCTGGATTACTAGCCCAGTGACATTACCACTACCTCACCATCTCCCCAACATAATAAATATATAGGGTGGGATTTTACGGCATCGCTCGAGTGAGACTGGAAAATCCCGCCCGAGGACAATGGACGTTTCCATGTCCACCCCTCGCGCGCTCCGATTTCCGTGGCGAGCAGGGCAGTAGAATTCCGGCGATAAAGTTTTACAACCACAGGACCTCACTAATGCTTTCCAAGCAATGAAGTACTGTTGAAGTGTCGTCAGTTTAAAGTTTTAAAGTTTTTTTTATTATTGTCACAAGTAGGCTTACATTACCACTGCAATGATGTTATTGTCACTGTTCTAGTCCAGAAAATTTGCACGTAACAAGCTCCCACCACAACAGCAATGTAGTAATGACCAGATGATCTTGTCTGAGGAGTAACTATTGTTCAGTGCACTGGGAATATTTTGACCGTTGGTTGGAATATTTCCATACTTGGATCTTTCACATTTGCCCGAGTGCAGATGGGGTCGCGTCGGATATTTGACTGACTCAATCAAAGGTTGGCACTTTGGACAGCCCTTCAATGCTGCACTGGAATTTTAGCCCAGATCATTGTGCCCAAGTGCTGGAGTGGGATTTGAATCCACAAGCCACTTTACTCAAAGGTGACAGTTCTTTAGACAATAATACTGATTTTAGGCAGGGGCATTTGTGACATTCGAAAAGGGATTTGCATCAGGAAAGAAATCTGCACAGTCTTGCGCAAGGAAAGGGAAAGCTAAGCCAAGCAACCGGGTCACAGAAATTATTATTTTTGCTGCAGTCTAACTGGGCTTGTTACCAGAATTTGCTGACCGGTGGCTCAATTGTCCCTTGCATCTGATTATATTTCCAGTCAGTTTTAAATTTCCCATGCTCGATGGAGCCACCCGAGTGGTTCAGGTCCCAGCGCTTGGGGAGTTTGAAATTTAAATCTACCCAAGCTGTAGAAGGACAACTCCAGTCAGGACAGGTATATTACATAGAAAACTTCAAGAAAGGTGATGTGGTAAGTCAAAGGATTGGAACTGAACGACACATCCTTGTTTGACCAAATTCTTCACCGACTTAGAGCCTGTGGTGGTTCTGCTGTTGAACATCGCAGCTTGCCTGTCATTGTGAAGTCGGCAAGGATGGCAACAAGTTTCTGAGGGCAACCAAATTTGAGGACACTTCACAAGCCCTCATAGAGTCAGAAACTTCTGTGAGGTTGAAAAAGGCCACGTACAGCTGTTAGTGCTGTTTCTTGCATCTGCCACACACTGGTGATCATATTTGCAGTGCCTCTTGATGGGCAAAAACTGCAGTGTTACAATTCTGTTAGGGATCATTCATATTTAAAAAGCAATGCAAACATCACATAATTCACTGAAATAATTCCACCACAAGATTTCATTTTTTAAACAAATAAACTTTATTGTCTATAAAAATTAAATGAAGCAAACACTATTAACTTAACACGATAGCTTATAATTGCTTAATGGATGAGCTTGGTTACACTTTTCATTTACCCACAAGAATCCTTTATACATTATAGGAATGTTGAAGGTTCATTCACTCTTCTTGGCTCCAATCTAAAGGCATGTGACAGCCCTTAAGAATTTGTTAATTCTCCTTGTTATTCCAGCTATTCCTCAAGCTAGACATGTCATGGGGATCCTTCCATTGGCTTTTGACTAAGCGATCATTCAATTTTCTTTAAAGGTCTCATAATTGTGGATTCTTCAGTTCAAGCATGGGTTTCACTGCCTACTTGGTTAGTGATTTGAACATCTCCAAGTTCCTAATGGCCATATATGCACCTACAGTTACTTGGCACATCATAACATTCAGGGCTATCGACCAAGTGCTGGCAGATGGGATTAGGTGGGAGTTCAGGTGTTTCTAATGTGTCAGTGTGGACTCAATGAGCTGAAGGGCCTCTTCTGCGCTGTATGATTCTGAGTTCCTGCACAGATGCTGCTCCCACAGCTGAATCCTAGCTTCTGATCAATGCTTTCTCCCTGCCTATTTCAAGCTGACTTACTGCTGGTTGATTTCTGCCACAAGGCTCTATGAGGACCACTGTAGATTTCCTCCACAAGTTGCAGACCAGAGCAGCTGCTTTTCCTCTCATGAAATTCAAACTGAAATAGAACCCCACCTACCTTCCAAGTGGTGAACGATTAAGAGCTATTTTCTCTGGTTGAAGTGCAGGCCTAAATGACCAACATTTACTTCCTTTGGTTCTCTCAACTCTGAGCTGCAGACTACACCTAGCTCAACATTGTGACTGTCTCTGTATGCTCCCAAACTGAACTTCATGCTGGTCTCAACAACAGAACCACCACAGATCTACCTCGGTGAAGAATGTGGTCAAACAAGGATGTGTTTATGCACCAACCCCTCTTTGCCATCGTCCTCGCTGCAACGTTGCACCTCATCTCCAGACAAATACCCACAGCTGTGGAGATAGCTTACAAAATAGATGGAAAAGTATTAAATCGACACTGCCTTCAATCCAAAACCAAAATCACACCAACGTCACTCATTGAGTTCCAATATGGAGATGACACATATGTGTGTGCTCACTTAAACTGAACTCCAGAGCATTGTTGAGTACGTCTCCAAAGGCCACACTTGGAATACTGTGTACAGTTCTGGTCATATCATATTGTAGAATATTATTAAACTAGAAAGAGTGCAGAAAATATTTACTAGGATGCTATCAGGACTTGATAGTTTGAGTTATAAGGATAGGGTGGGTCCTTTTTCTCTGGAGCGTAGGAGGTTAGGGGTGATCTAATGGAGGTCTGTAAAATAATGAGGGGCATCGATAAGGTAGGTAGTCAACATCTTTTCCCAAAGGTAGGGTAGTCTAAAACTAGAGGGCATAGGTTTAAGGTGAGAGGGGAGAGATGCAAAAGGGTCCAGAGGGGAGTGTCTGGAATGAGCTGCCAGAGGTAGTAGTAGAGGTGGGTACAACTTTGTCTTTTAAACAAGAGTAAAATTGGTATAGAGGGATATGGGCCAAATGCAGGCAATTGGGACTAGCTGAATGGTAAAAACTGGGCGGCATGGAAAAGTTGGCCGAAGGGCCTGTTTCCATGCTGTAACCTCTATGACCCAATAGCATACAAGGAAATTTGGCTTTCAGTAAACACCCAGAAAACTAAGATCCTTTTTCCAAACAGTTCCCACAGCACAATATCTTCCCCCGTCAATTTAAGATCAATGGTGAGATCCTGGAAAATGTTGACCATTTTCAATAGTATTTATTTATTCCAGACAATGCACACACAATACAAATGATCATGATCACAGGATTTATGACAATTGCAAGATTCAGATACATCAATACATATGAATTGTTGTTAAATGCTTATGTTCAGGCATTTGCTTGAAGGTTGGTTACCTACAAGGGAGAGGAAGGTAGTCTTGGGGGCCTCCTGTCAAGAAGGCAGACATAGAAAACTGAAATGCATTGTCATCTTGAAAGTGCCAGCTGAGCCCTCGGCCGATTTGAGGAAAAGAGTATTTGAGGACCAGGATCTCAGACCCAAGACTAAGATCTCGATTTGCGAGTCAACAGGGATCTCCTTACTCCTAAATGTTTCGGAGACTTGGACAACCTACAGGAGGCATCTCAAAGCACAGTAGAAGAATCAGCAGCAGTGCTTTCACAAGATCCTCCAAATCCAGTGGTAAGAAAGATGGTTCAAGAGCAGTGTCCTCTCAAAAGCCAATGTGCCCACAATCGAGGTGCTAGGCATTCAAAACCAGTTATACAAGGCAGAACATACTGTCTGTATACCTGACACTGGACTCACAAAACAACGGCTCTACCCTAAACTTGGTCACAGCTGGAGACTCAAAGCAAGACAGCGGAAATGTGAAAGTGGTGTCCTTTTTAAGGCATCTCTGAAGAGATTAAACTTCTCTGGTGGCTCATGAGGCTTGTGACTGACCAAAGTGAAAAGGTTAATTCAGGAAGGCACGGAACAATCAAGAGACTTTTTAAGAGGCAAGTTTGAGCCATAGAGAAAGCACACAAACGTCCAAACAGCTCACCTACTCAATTCTCCACTGACCTGCAGTGGAGCAGACTACAGATTGTGCATTGAATCTCAGACTCAACTCGGAACCATTGAAATGAAGTGAAAGCAATCCTGCACGACTGCCTAAGACAACAGCAGCAACTTAAGTCTCCTTGGACATCATCCTCCAAAGCTGTGATCTTTCACTACCTGGAAGAACCAAGCCAGGAGATGATTGAGAGCACCAGCACCTGCAAGTTCCTCTCCAAGTCTCACACCATCCTGACTTGGAACTATATCAGAGTTCCTTTGCTGTCACTGGATCAAAATCATGGAACTCCTTAACAGCACTGTGGCTCACATCCCAAGAACAAATTAATAATAAAACGAGAACAAATTAATGATAAACTAAATTCCTTTTAACTTTTCTTGAACATTGATATTACAGCCAATAATTACACAACATGATCAATGAAGGGAACTCATTTATTTCTCTACCTGCTATGGGCAAGGAAAACTCTCAGAAGTTTTGGATATCTTGTGTTCCAGAGGAAGACAAAGAGGGGGACATTTTTCAAGTCCTTTTAAAATGCTGAAAGGCATGCTAGAGGTAAGCAAGGTTTAGCTTAGATTTGGGGGTCAGATCTAAAAAGGACTGCTGCAATTATGAGGTTTATAAGTTTATTATGTTTTGTGACTGTAGCTCCAAATGTAGGGTAATTGAAGGGACCATGTGACCTGTTCTGCACTCTGTCTGACAATAAGCCTGGATGCTTTGATTGTTGGGGATCAAAGGAAGACTTAGGTTGTTTGACTGAGAGGACGATGCAAAGTATTTATGCTTTGGAGCTAATGGTAGCAGTCTCTGAGTGAGTAGACTGTGAGTCTCCCAAAGTGACAAAAAGGTGTTGTATATAGTAGACTTTAAACTCTTTGACAAAAGCCTTGGTGCACAAATCAACCCTTCAAATCTGGGATTCCTATCTAACACATCAGTCTTCCTCTGGAACACAAGATATCCAAAACATCTGAGAGTTTTCCTTGCCCACAGCAGGTAGAGAAATAAATGAGTTCCCCTCATTGATCATGTTGTGTAATTATTGGCTGTAATATCAATGTTCAAGAAAAGTTAAAAGGAATTTAGTTTATCATTAATTTGTTCTTGTTTTATTATTAATTTGTTCTTGGGATGTGAGCCACAGTGCTGTTAAGGAGTTCCATGATTTTGACCCAGTGACAGCAAAGGAACTCTGATATAGTTCCAAGTCAGGATGGTGTGTGACTTGGAGAGGAACTTGCAGGAACGTGATGCCCATTTGCTTCTAGACAAAAGCAAGTTGGGTCCCAATGCTTAATTAGCATTTCTAACTGAAAGCAAGGTTAATGTTATGAGGAAGAGAATCTATGCCCTGTTATGATCCACATAGAGACTGATAACCTTTTTAAAATTACATTCGAATTACAAGCTGAAAGTTAAATGACATGTCAAGATTTCACGTAACAAATGAACATATTTTCTTCTTGTGGACAATTTGTACTTTTAAAGTGCAGAGAGGGACGTTCCCTGTTATACTTCTAACACATCGCACTTCCAGAGAAAGTCATCTTTGAGCTCCAGTTACAGACTTCCCGACAAATAAATAACTATCTCAGGCAGACAGCTGTTCTGTATGGTTAACAGAAAGAAAAGGCTGCTTGGTTTTGTGAGCTAAAAGAGCCGGATGCGATGTGAGGGAGGCGATCTCTAATTGAAGAGACACATTCTGCAGCTTTTCAAAGATTCCAGGAAATTTATCCTGGCAGATATTGCCAAGGGAAAGAAGAATCATCAGAACAGCCTTCACTGCTTCTGATGGATTTAAGAAACTCACTGAAAACTGAGCAAAGTGCCTAGAGATGGGCACGTGGCAAAATGGCGATATAGGGGCAATGTGTTAGAAGTATAACAGGGAATGTCCCTCTCTGTACTTTAATGTACAAATTGTCCACAAGAAGAAAATATGTTCATTTATTACGTGAAATCTTGACATGTCGTTCTTTCAGCTTGTAATTTATAGTCCCTCTTCCCACTCACTTCGTTCCTGAACCCATCTGATCTTACTCATGTAATCTTAAAAGGTTATCAGTCTCTATGTGGATCATAACAGGGCACAGATATCGGGGCCCAGTGGAAGCTGGGAGCAAGTATGGACTGTTTGCTATAAGGACTACCCTGGGGAGTGTGATGTATAATAAGTATAAAAGGGGAATGTTCCACTCTATAGTTTAAAGTACAAGTTGCCAACAAAACAAAAATGGTGTTTGGCCAATAGTGCTTTTAATATTTGTTACAGTAAAAGTCTTAAAATGTGAAATCTTGCTGCGTAATTCTTTCAACATTAACTGGAAGTTCTAATCTCTTTTTTTTAGGTTTATTGGTCTCAAGGGGGATTGTAACAGGACACAAACTTAACATTTGCTTTTTCAGCAAATGTGGTTAGCACTGAGGCAGCAATGCTAACCACTGTGCCACCATGCCACCCACAGTGGCGCACAACCTCACAGCGCCATGGATCTGGGTTTGATTCCCGACTTGGGTCACTGTCTGTGCGGCGTCTGCACATTCCCCCCGTGTCAGCGTGGATTTTCTCTGGTTTCCTCCCACAGTCCGAAAGACGTGTTGGTTAGATGCATTGGCCATGGTAAATTCTTCCTCAGTGTACTTGAACAGGTGCCAGAGTGTGGCGACAAGGGGATTGTCACAGTAACCTCATTGCAGTTTTAATGTAAGCCTACTTGTGACACCAGTAAATAACTTAAGGCTGTTCCACATTGATTCCCAGTCTGTTTTCCTTGTGCTCAAGGCATAAATATAACTTCAGTATTATCTCCAGGGATTTAAATTTGTGATTGGAGGTGTAGGCCTGGATTTTCAATCAGGCATACTCAGGAGCCCTTTTAAAAATGATGGGCAGATCCCAATTCCAGGGTTCCTGACCCCATTCCTGTGCGGAGTGCACAGTTTTCTATTACAATTTCTATAAATCAGAGGCATTCATGCTTCAAAAGGAATTAAATAAGATCTGGTTGGAATTAGGGTGACAAGGGTAGATGCTGACTAAGATGAGGAAGTACACAGAACAAGCAAGATGTGCTACTACAGCTAAAGGATGACTAATCTGATTGTTCGCACCTTGTTTTGAGCAAGAGTTACTTTGTCACAATTGCATTTATTCTTAAAGTTAACTTGCTTCAAAGTAATGTAATTTACCAAGTACAAAAGGAAACTACTTAAAACAGTGCAAAGTAAAATATAAAATGGTTATACATGACAAAATCCATGATACCCTTTTGTGTTCTATGAATGTAAAATTGTAACAACCAAACCAAGAAGCCTATAGGTAGCAGTATGATCTTATTTGAAGTGGGAAATGGAATGATGCATAATGCAGAATGAAGCATGATATCAAGCAGAGCAGAAGACCATTTGACTCTACATGGTGTCAATGTCATGAATGTGTTGTCCTTTTCATTCATGCGATACAGCAATATTGTGCATTTCTGTTTGCACAGGTTGAGTGAACAAGGAAAAAGGCACAATTTAAATCAGTGCAGATGGTTGAATGTGTAGTCATTACATTTTTATGCAACGTGTGTTATGAGTAAAAGTAAAATATATGAGCCAAGAAGACAATCCAGTTTAGTTGCATAGTTGGACAAATATCAAATGCAGAGCAAGTTTATCCCTATTTTGTGTGTCTATAGTGTACCTTTTAATGATTAATAAATTGATTTCTATAAATCAGTATAAAATGTGTGGAGTAAGCAAAGGATAATAAATTATAGCTTCAACGATATGATAACTTATGCATTCGCAATAATTGAAGGAACATTTTTCTCTCTGTCAGCAGGAGAATGAAGAACTCCAGGAACTAAAAGTTAGTAGCAAAACCCCACCAATTGTACCAGTGTCTTCAAAAGAAGCTAGCACACGGTACTTGGATGAGCTAGTAAGTGATCTACAGGTGAGAAAATATTTTGATGAAAAGAAGAATTCACCATATTTTCCTGTTGGAATAGTATTTGTTGACTGGTTGGCATGGCATGTGAAAAATTTGCTGAAGGCACTTTCATTATGTAAACTTAGTACTTGTGTTTTCACATTCCTTACTCTGGACCAGCTAGTTCAGTGGGCTATAGACATCTAGTATATGGATCAAATTAACACCAACAGCACAGGGTTCAATCCCCACTTCAGATCAGGTAGGTTCAGATCCTCCCTCCTCACCTTACCCATAGCTAAATATCACAATACTATGGTTCAACAACAGATAAAGCAAAAGGCATGCCTTTGGGCAGAGAGCCAAAATCTCCAGTTTTAAATTGGTTGTTGAGAAAATTGTTTGAAAATTGGCATTTTTTTGATTTGATTTGATTTATTATTGTCACATGTATTTGTATACAGTGAAAAGTATTGTTCTAGCGTGCCATACAAACAAAGCATGCCATTCATAGAGAAGGGAAGGAGAAGGCAGAATGTTGTATTACAGTCATAGCTAGGGTATAGAGAAAGATCAACTGAATGGAAGGTAGGTCTACTCAAAAGTCTGGTGACAGCAGGAAAGAAGCTGTTTTTGAGTTGGTTGGTACGTGCCCTCAGACTTTTGGATTTTTTTCCAACGGAAGAACGTGAAGAGTGTATATCCGGGGTGCGTGGGGTCCTTGATTATGATGGCTGCTTTTTCAAAGCGGGAAGTGTAGACTCAATCAATGGATGGGAGGCTGGTTTGCATGATGGACTGGACTTCATTTACAACCCTTTGTAGCTTCTTGTTGACTTGGTCACGGCAGGAACCATACCAAGCTTGGAAAATCTATTTTCAGTGCAGGTGGTGTTAGCAGATCTTCCCACCAGATATTGCAATGATTATGTGGAAGTCTACATTTCATAGATTAAGATAGTCCTTAACAATCATAGAATCTACAGTGCAGCAGGAGGCCACTCGGCCCATCGAGTCTACACTGACTTATCTTACCCAGACCCTATCCCCATAACCCCACATATTTACCTCACTAATCACCCCCCTACACTAATGGGAAAATTAGCATGGCCAATCCACCTAACCTGCACACCTTTGGACTGTGGGCGGAAACCGGAGCACCCAGAGGAAACCCACGCAGACATGGGGAGAATGTGCATACTCCACACAGACAGTGACCCAAGGCTGGGATTGAACCCAGATCCCTGGGGCTGTGAGGCAGCAGCACTAACCACTGCGCCACTGTGCTGGCAGTGCCTGTCACTCCTCCATAGGCAGCTTGTTTGTTGTGTAAATATGAAAATCAGACCACATGTCTCGGGTGGGAGGAGATGCAGGTGTTGCTGCACATGCTTTATGTAGTCAACAGAGCACACCCACTCCTGTCTGCACAGGGAACTACTTTTCCTTAATTTTGTTTTTAATAGCCTAAATGTTGGTGACAGCTACTGCTTATGTTGCAGGAACCGCTGAAGAATATTGAGAAAAGCACCTTTCCTACTCAATCCAGACCCATTTCTGCATAGAGGCCCAAAACAGGAGATAGGATCCTTATCTATATATTATATATATATTATATATATTTATATATAGTTTTGCACCTTTTTTGGGCAGCTACCTAGGAGATCTACCAAGTAATCTTTACCATTGTGGCCTCCATAACTGCAGATTCAGATCTTGTACCCTGAAATAGTCTTTGTTGTCCCCCCCTTTTTCCAAGCAGAAAATGGGTACAAGAACCAAATTCTATCTCATTATATCCTCCATCCCTATATAGTGAATGGAAATGGTACTTTTCTCAAATGCTAAATCAACAGGTAATTTAGGCAAAAATTTAAAATTCAGATATGTATTAATCAGTTTTATACAGCTAATGTTTTGACCACATAAAATGTACGCTATAGGTGATATTTCTATTTCTGTTGTGAATGCTCTCTCGATGCCTCTTTATAGATTAATATTAATTCTGTAATTGGTTGCTTTCAGCATCCACTACATCCTGTAATAAGTTGTGTTTTCATAATGCAGCACACTAATGGTTTTAGTCATTCAAGACCAATTTACCCACAATTGGGTTCTGTTACAGTGATACTTTTATTCATTCAAGAGTGTTAGTGGCATGGCCAGCGTAACTGCGTTGGGTCCCTGAATCGCTGACAGCATGGACTTTCAGCAAAAAGTAGTTTATTCAAAAGCTTAGCAGCTACTTCAACACTTGTGCTCTGCCTGTGCTGCCAGAGATAACTCCCACGCTCCCGCCATGTGACCTCTTTTGCAGCCATGTCACCATGTTCTCACATGACCACTCTGCTTACATTTAGGTGGAGCACCCAGTGGCATGACGTGTAACAGTGTGCAAAAATAGGAAACTGTATGGACCATTGTGTAACATACAAGTTAAACAAGCTAACAATGCATAACTACTTACATATCCATTGAGGCATGGATTAAGCTGTTACAGCCCGTTATGTCTGCTCCTCACCCCTTTTTTTTTGTTGTAGAAAGCCGAATTCAAAAGCCAGTCCTAGGCTAAGTAGTAATTATGTCCTGGAACTTCATGTTCAGTTTGCTCAAGTACCCTGAGCATGTGGTTATGCTGCTTGGTGGTGATGCAGACTTTCTCTGGCTGATGTGGGTAACCCGGAATGCTCCGTCAGTGTGTTCTGTGGGTGCAGGGCTCACTGTGTTGGCCTCCAGAGCAGTCTGCATATCCACGGGTGTAGGGAACCTGTGCCATGTGCCCAATGACTAAAGTGCTGTGCCATCAGTTGGTGCTGCTTCTGATAGCTATAGAAGGTGCCAGCAGTTGTGTACATAGCAGCCTCAGATGGTGCGTACTATGTAACTGTTCAGCTGCGGGGCATGGCTGTGTACCATTGCGAGCTAGTCATGGCCATGTGCGCTCTAGATCCTGACTGTTTGATCAGGTGTTACAGGGCTGAGGCTGCGGGCATCTTAATCATGGTTCCCTGTGTGTTCACAGTCTGCATTGCATGAGGGCAGCATTCACATTGAGTTCAAGTTTGGGCTGCAGCAGAGCCTCGGCATTAGGAATTGTGGCCTTGGTGCGCCTGGAAAAGAGTAATTGTGCTGACGAGGGCAGGCCCTGTTGTGGTAGATTTCAGTGGTGGAGGAGTGCAGCATAGTAATTTGTGTGATCCCGGGCACATTTCCCTGAAAAGTGCTTAGCTGTGCATACTGCCCGTTCCACCAGGCTGTTTGATTATGGATATGGGGGGGACTGCTTATGATATGCTCAGATGTCCCTTTTTCTCTGCAAAGTTCTGAAATTCCAGGGAGATGAATTGGCCGAGCGTTGTCTGCCATGAGTCGCTGAGGGATGCCGTTTGTGGCAAAGTATCTCTTGAGCTTGATGATAACTGTGGCATGCGTCATGTTTGTCAGCTAGTCGAGTTCAAGCCACCTGGAATATGAACCAACCAAGACTAAATGTTGCTTACAGTTCCACTCAAAGATGTGGTTAGCACTAGGCACACTGGTTTGATTCTTGGCTTGGGCAACTGTTTGCACATTCTTCCCGTGTCTGCGTGGGTTTCCTCCGGGTGCTCCGGTTTCCTCCCACAGTCCAAAGATGTGCAGGTTAGGTGGATTGGCCAGGCTAAATTTCCCCTTAGTGTCAGGGGAACTAGGGTAAATGCATGGGGTTATGGGGTAAGGGCCCGGGTGGGATTGTGGTGGTGCAGGCTCGATGGGCTGAATAGACTCCTTCTGCACTGTAGGGATTCTATGATTCTGTCAGCTGCTGTGAATGGTCATGGAGAATACCTAGCCTCTGACCTGCTATTGTAGCCACATTTGTGTACTTGTTCAGTTAATTTTCTTGTCAGTGGTGACATTGAAGGTGTTGTTGATGGGTGATTCAACATGGTAATACTGTTGAATGTCAAGGAGAGGTGGTTGGAATTTCTTTGTTGGCAATGGCCATTGCCTGGCACTCTGTAGTACAAATGTTACTTGCCACTTATTAGCTGAAGCCTGAATGTTGCTATGTATTGGCAGGGTTGGTTTCATTATCTGAGGATTCGTGAATGGTACTGAACACTGATGATTGCACAGCGAACGATCCCATGTCCCCACTTCTGGCTTTATGCATGGAAGGATGAAGCAGCTGAAGATGATTGCACCTGGGACACAACACTGAAGAGATCCTGCAGCAATGTCCTTGGGCTCAGCAACCTCAACCATCTTCCTCTGTGTTAGGATGAGCCCAGCCAGTGGAAAGATTTTCCTCTGATTCCCATTTGCTTCAATTTTACCAGGGTTCCTTGATGCTGCACTCAATTAATTAAATGCTGGATGTGACCTTATTAAAAAGTGGATAGAAAACACATAAAATTGCCAAAAGGAAGTTTTATTTTGAACATATGAATTTAGAAAGATGTATTGAGTGCTACTTTAAGCCACTTTCTATCAGCGATTTTGAAATGCATCTTTGTTTTTAATCCCAGGCTGACTTGCAGAATGGTCTCTCAGAGGTTCATGTGCTCGAACGTCGACTGCTGTATGGATGGAATGATTTTGAAGTGTCTAAACATGAACCAATTTGGAAGAAATACCTTGGACAGGTAATGCTTAGCATGTGTGCATGCGTGTGTGTAGGATATGGTTTACATTTGAATATAACTTTGACCTTGTGTTAATTGTGGGGTTCTCTTTCAAAGTTATACGTGACCAGAGGCAGTTTGACCTTTTGCAGACGCATGGAACAGAATTTTAATTACCAACAGAGGTTAGGTTTGAGTGTGGGTGGGATCATAGAATCCCGACAGTGCAGAAGGAGGCCATCCCTATTGATCCTTGCGAGTCCCGCTGACACTAAGGGGCAACTTAGCATGGCCAATCCAGCTAACCTGCACATCTTTGGAGTGTGGGAGGAAGCCTGAGCACCCGGAGGAAACACATGCAGACACTGGGAGAACGTGCAAACTCCACACAGGTAGTCACCCAAGGCCAGAATTGAACCCGGGTCCCTGGCGCTGTGAGGCAGCAGTGCTAACAACTGTGCCACCGTGCAGCCCTGATTTTAAACCTTAAAGTGCCCGTGAAAGGCTTATGCTCACAGCTCTTGTTTCGAGATCCTGCTTTCACTGCTCTTGAGTAATTTCTTCACATTTTTTGGACATTATTGACCTTGATCTGAATTTCCCTGCTGTCAGCCCTCACTGCAGCATGGGCGCAACTTAAATAGCTATAGCATGGATCCTTTATTGGGGAACAATAGGGGCAGCAACAACATCAACAGAAATTGCCTTTTCCATAGTCATATGCCACTCCATAGAGGGGTTGGACATGGAGCTCCAGCCCAAATAAGGCAATAAGCCCAACATAGGGTATACACACACAGGATCACTTTCCTCACCATAACTAAACAACAGTGTCTCAGGAATCTCAGGCATTCACTGCAGATCATTGCTCACATTGGCAGCCTCCAATGTAAGCAAAAGCACGGCCAATCAGGTATCTCTTTTAAGGAGATCTCAAAGGAAGTAGAGAGGCAGGAATGTTTTGGAAGAGAATTCAAGGGCATGGTGCCCGAAGATGGCTGCCTATGTGGATTGAATAAACTCAACGTGGAGTTCAGGGAGGTTTATTGTAAGGCTGGAGAAGGGTACAAATAAAAGGGAAAGATGAGACCTTTGGAAGACTTATATGCCAGGAGAGCATTGAAATAGTCAAGTGTACAGAAAACTAAATTATAGATCACAGTTTTAGCAACTGGTGGGCTAAGGCAGGGCAGAAGCAAAAGATGTTGCAAACGTGGAACTTGGTGGTTTTTGTCACTGGGGAAATATAGAGTCAGCCACACAACCCGGGGCAAAATTGGACACCATAGTTGAAACAGTCTGGTTCAACTAGAGATGGTGCCAGGAAAGTGGACATAATAAGTGATGAGTATGGACTTGTTACAGCCAAAGACAATGGCTTTTGTTTCCCACTGTCTAACTGGAGGAAATTGCAGTTCATTCTGGATGTTGGGTAAGACATCTGGCAACTTGTAACCATTGGAGATGTCAACAGATGGTGGTGAGGGATATTTGGACATAGCCAGAAAACACGTGGAAGCCAAATTCAGGGGCAAGATGTTGGGTTTTAATTCAGGATTCCAATGTTGAGGCCAAATGGGGTCACAACCCTATACAGAGTGGGCAACATTTTCCAAATAGCCAATTGGTGACCTAAGTATGAAGCTGGAGATCCAATAGGAGGCCCTTCAGCTAAGAAGGAACAGCAGCGTGCCGTTCAGGACTCGGGAGCTGGGTTGCCATTATGGAGGTGGAATCTCTCTATAGGATGTCTTCCCATAGTAGCTATGGTTGGAGAGGCAGGGAGGGTGTTAATGCCTGCTGAGATCCCTGCTCATTCCTCCTTCTCCTTCACCCCTCAACAGCCCCCACAGGTTTGCCACCAGGACATTGCCTCCAGACAGCTGGCAAAGCCTCAATGAGCGTTTACAGGCCTTGTATACTCGCGTGCAGTAGCCCTTCTGTCTTGCATCCCAATTCCAGGAAAATGGCCCAGGACAAGAAGGTGCCAGCATCAACTTTTGCTGAATTTTCATGCCCGCTCACCTATGTACTCCCCCCTATGTGAGGGTGAAAATCTGACCGAACGTCCTTGGATGCAATGACTAAGGCGCAGCATGTGGATGAGGGAGAAGAAGAGACCAGGGAGGGATCTTTGGAAAACTGCAAAGCAGGACGAGGAGTGACTGCTGAAGTAGCAATGGCTGTAATCCAAGTGGAACCAAATGAGAATTTGATTGGGACAGGAAAGAGTGTGGCAATATTAGCTCACTGCAGTTGTGTTAGGAGGAAACATTGGTGAGAGAGAGGAGTTGGGGTTCTTGCTATTGTTGCTCACAAGCAGGTTTTTAATTTCTTTAAAAGATAAGCAGATTTTGCTTATGGAATTTTTATATTTTTATACAAACGATGTCTTGCTGTAGTTAATCAGTGGCACTGGTTTAAAATATTTGTATTTCCACCTGAAATTATGGCCTTCATGGATAAATCATAACATTAGCGTTGTGTACATTTATTTCTACAAAACGTTGGAAGAGGTTTTATGTTGAGATTTTAAAAAATGATTAACTTGAAGTACTTCACTTGTTGTGAGTTAAAATAATCTGTCAACCTATGGGTTTACGTACTTGGGTACGCACAGTTATAAATATATTGGAAAATATCAGTTAATTCATGCTTCTCCCTCTTTGCACTGTTAACGTTTGACTGTTTGACTAAGATTCAATCTGTTTTTATATGACCTTGACTCTATTGAGTCAACATTACATTACACACTTCCCTCTCTCAAGTCACTACGTTTTGTTTATCTAGCACGATCGAGGATGCATTGTTCGTTATGTATGTGTCAGAAGACAACGTGAAAACTTAATTTAAAAAAAAGACAAACTTGTATCAGCTTTTACAATCACACTAATTTCATCCAGACACATAAATGAATTATTTTACAAGAACCACAGATACTTACAAAAACATGACAGGTATATTAGAACCTAAGATTTATATTTTGATATATAATCAGTGTTATTTTGTGCACTGACTAATTTTTGGTTTCAATCCTAGTTCAAGAATCCTCTTATTCTGTTGCTTCTGGCCTCAGCTGTTATTAGTATCATCACTAAAGAGATTGAAGATGCAGTGAGTATAACAGTGGTATGTATAAATATTCACCTAATCAGCTCTGTCAGTGAATGCAATTTGGCATCTTACTTTGATCTATTTTGTTTTTGGTGAGGGAGAGATGAGAGAATGGGGGAACCAACTTTCCACAGTAAAAAAAAATCAAATGTAAATGATGGATCTTTAAAAGCAAAGCATGTACAAACATTGTTTTTAAAGGATTACAAAGAGAGGTGGTTAAAATACTTAATGAGCTAGACATTGAAGTTATTTCTCCGAAGGGTGAAAATGTCCAGTAATTTGCTTGCCTATTTTAGTAATTGCTCGGCCTTTTGGCTAAGATCAAGTGTGGTTATGCAGATGCTGCACTTGGTTGAGGCCATTAGGTTGCATTTAAGCTTCATTTTCATATGAAGCAATTTTTAAAAGCAGTATCTTGGCCTTTTGGCTAAGATGCAAATGAGATTAAGCCTTGGGGGCGGAGATGTCTGCCTACTCCAATCAGCTTGGCTCATGTAGATCAGGCCCAAGACAGGGTAGGGGTTGCATACCCTGTCTTGTCAGTTTGGATCGGAAATGTCTCAACTTGTTGAGACTCTGATCTGAATTGGACTTGATTTGATTGAATTGGAAAAGTATTTTAAAAAAATTTTAGTAATTGATTTAAAAATTTCACCCTCTGGTCCTGGGCATTCAGCTGAGGTTTTCTCCTTTGTTTTGGTTGTGAGTGTGGGAAGAAAAAGTAAGGACAGAACACATATACCAACTGTTCAGGTCTTCAAGCAGAAAGCTGCTAGTGCAGCATTTTATCAGGACCCAGGAGATGTTAGCTAGAGGGCACAGATGAAAGATAATTGGCAAAACAAAGAGGTGCTATGATGCATTATACCTGCTTGGTTGAGAGCCCAGACAACCATTAATATACAAGAATATTGGTGCCCCAAAGGAAACATGATTTGATTAACAGCTCAGGTTCTCTGATCTCTGCTTTCAATTCTGCTCCCACGTAGACATGGAGAGAATGTGCAAACTCCACACAGACAGTCGCCCAAGGCTGAAATCGAACCCAGGTCCCTGGCACTGTGAGGCAACAGTGCTAACCATGGTACCACCATACCCCCTATGAAATCATTTAACTTCAGGAATCAGCAGCTTCCTCTACCATTTTGTTGGCAGATTGCACAGTGGAAGCCTGATTTCAATATGTTAACACAGTGCCTCCTGTTCATTTTAAACTCCTGAAGAGGCCATCAAGAACATTAAGAAACAAGTGAAGAGGACATGCCGTGCGATGTTAACTCAATGTTATTACCATCATGCAGCTCTTGAGGCTCTTCCCTGCCTGGTTGATGTACTGTAACCACAAAGCTGAAAAAATAAATCTTTTTATAAAGAGTTTCCATCTCGCTGACCAAATCCAACAATCTGCTGTGAATATCCTGCTCATATTTAGGTAGTTGTGACACTTTGCACTACAGCAGCTGAGACAACCCGTAACATTCTAAAATAATCAACAGCATTCTAAATACAGCAACCCACAACATTCATAAGAAAAGTCAATTCATCCTGTCTTCTAATGTTAATTCAAGAATTCCAAATCTACATCTTTATCAAAAATTGATCAGTTCTTCCTCGCGCCATATACTATCTGTGCACCAAGCTAACATTGAAAGCAGCCTTTAGTTTTTGAGGTATTTTGTTGACAAAGAAGGTAAAAAACCTTAGTCCTGCCCATCTTCAGTGACAGGTAACCAGGCAAAGATGTATTAAGCAAAACACTGGTATTATATGTTACTTAATCCATGGAAATACAGTGAAAGGGTGAAAGCGCTTTTTTTTGCATGATAGGATTTTTAAACAGTGGCACGCAGAGTCCCATTGATTCACTTTGGTCTTGCCTAGATTCAGAAATGCAATGCCCAGCTGCTCAACAATAAGCAACACACAACCTTTCTGGCTGAATACCTGGACAGCAAACAACCCTCTTCATCAGAGGTGTGGGGAGGAGATGAATGAGACCCTGTTCCCCCCTCCACCTCCCCCAAATAGTATGTTTTCTGGTGGCCGAGGCAGCTCATCATTGGCCACCAGCGGGATCTTTCGGTCCCGTCGAAGTCAATGACCATTTACATTGCTCTCTGACTGCACCTCCAGGGAACCCGGCATGGAGCTTTGCCCTCGGTGGGAACAGTAGATCCCACCAGTGTGAAGAGAAGGAAAATCCCGGCCTGTGTTTTTAGGAAAGCAATGGCATGGTGACACAATGGTTAGCACTGCTGCCTCACAGCACCAAGGACCCGGCTTCGATTCCCGGCTTGGGTCACTGTCTGTGTGGAGTTTGCACATTCTCCCCGTGTCTGCATGGGTTTCTTCCCGGGTGCTCCAGTTTCCTCCCACAGTCCAAAGATGTGTGGGTTAGATTGTTTGGCCATGTTAAACTGCCCCTTAGTGTGAGGGGGACTAGCTAGGATAAATACATGGGGTTATGGGGATAGGACCTGGGTGTGATTGTGATTGGTGCAGACTCCTGCACAGTAGGTTCTATGGTTCTTGAGCCTTTGGCCTGAGATGACTCAATAAAGTTCTAAAGTACTGCAGCAATCTCTGACACAAGTGGCGAATTAAAAAATATCCAGACACAAAAATACATTTATTTGGTGAAATTCTGTACATTTGTGAAACAGAAAATATCTTATACACAACAAAGTAACCCAGTGTCATTCATTTTATAGGCTATAGTGATCGTTGTCACAGTTGCCTTTGTGCAGGTAAGATACATTTATTTACCTGTTCGTTCAGTGGAAGTCTTTGTGAAATTAATGACTTGAAATCCTTCTGTTGCTTAGTGACTATTTATTTCACAGGAGTACCGTTCTGAGAAGTCTCTGCAAGAGCTAGGCAAACTAATCCCTCCAGAATGTAACTGGTAGGTGATACCTCTAAATATTTCAAAACGAAATGTGGGAGCAATCCTCCCTGGTCAGTTGGGAGAATGATGCATAGGACAGGAATTTTCTTGTAACTGTTGGCACTTAGCTCCCATGACTCTGAAGTGCTGAAAAACCTGTGGGTGTTAATAGTACTTCCAATGCATTTCCGATCAAAGTTGTGATCACGTATCTAGGGCGGATGCAAGGAAATTTTTGTCAATAATCTTTCGAAGAACAGAAACCAAGTAACATTAAATAGACAACAAGTTTTTATGGTGCTTAAGATTTTATGTCTCAAAAGATGTACATTAATATTAACATGTCTGTCCTTCTTGTGCAGTATTCGTGAAGGCAAACTGGAGCACCTGCTTGCAAGGGAACTTGTGCTGGGCGACACTGTGTACATTTCAGTTGGTGATCGAGTCCCTGCAGATATCAGACTCTTTGAGGTTGGTTTTCTTTTATGTTCTTACCACAGAAAATTTACAGCACAGAAAAGACCATTCAGCCCCTTGTGTCTACACGGCTGAAAAAAAACTGGCTGCCCATTCTAATCCCACCTTCCAACACTTGTCGATTACAGCACTTCCGGTGCATACACAGGTGCCTTTTGAATGAGTTGAGAGTTTCTGCCTCCATCACCATACATCATTATATCTATGCATGCATGCATATAGCATGCAATCTATGCAGCAAATTACAGACATCTACCTCCCTCTGGGTGAAAAGCTTTTCCTAACATCCCCACTAATCTTACCAGTCACCTTAAATTTGTGCCCCCTGGTAATTGACCTCTCCGTTAGGGGGAAACAAGCCTTTCCTGTCTACCCTGTCCAGGCTCTTCATAATTTTGTGCACCTCAATCAGGGTTACCCCTCAGCCTCCTCTGCTCCACTGAAAACTACACTGGCCTATCCAATGTCTCCTCATAGCTGCAATTTCTCAGCCATTCCAGCAGCTTAGCAAATCAGCAGAAAAGCAATAGATGATTAACTGATACGTCAGCATCAACTTCTGAAGGGAAATTATGAATAGTGACAAATGTTGGCTGTTGTTAGCAACATTCCCATCCCAAGAATGAATGAATGACAAAAGCTCCATAATTTGAATTGATGATTGATAAATTAATTAATAAAGACAAGCGGTCAAGGAGGGCATGGAAATAAAAGCAGAGGACAAAATGAATGGAGAAGTGAGCCTGGTGAAAGGAAGAATCATCAGTCAACGTTAGGCCGACACTATTCATCTGTGCCAGCTGCGGAAGGGACTGCCACTCATGAACCGTCCTCTACAGTCACAATAGATGGAGTTCAATCCAGAAGCGTTGTCCATTGTCTCCCAAAATGGTCAGATGCCGACTAAAACATTTTCTGAGTTTCCTGTGACATTTAAACCAGATGGCTTTTGATAAACCTGTCCACAAAGCCACAAAGTCCTGACATCAGAATCAACCTGGAGTAGCAGGTTATTCAATCAGAACAGAGGGGCTACCATGCAGGTGCATTACTTTAACAGGCCAATAACTCAAACACCTACCAATTATTGAAAATAATGGCAAATAAGATTACATAATTCTGCAAATTTACAGAGAGCTCAGATTTTTGGCCCAGATGTTATAATGATGTATGGTAACATTAAGCAATTTTGGACTGGGAATAGTACACTAATATTCCTGCATATTTTCTAGTGTTATCCTACAGTTTCTGTGTGTGGGTTTTAGGAGTCGCTAATATAAACAGTTGGAATAAAAGTAAAAGTGCTGATCTATGGTGAAGTAGGTTTTTAAAGAAGAGTTGTATACACAGTCAGCATTGAAAGAGGAGGGAATGGCTGAAGTTGACTGGTTGTTTCTGAAGCTTTCGCTGCATGTGGTTCTGGGTTCTGATTAACAAATACTGATGTGCATACAGCGTAAATCTTACTTTCCACTGTACATTCAGAGCAAACACCAGTTAATTCTACCCATCTAAGGTTATCAGTCTATTACCGCAAACATCAGCCATTTGGTTTATTTAGTTTTAGTTTAGAGTCTGTTGTTTGCAAATCAGCTTTTCTTTCAGAGCATAAAAGAAGAGATTGTTCTTCTTCCGGTAATTGGTTCAGCTTGATGGGTCCACAGAACGATGTTTATTGTACAGGATAATAGTTTGAAATCAGAACAGAGAGTTTTTATGGTTGGTTTCACTAAGTCCTTTTGCCATGTCTCTTCCCTGGCCTCCAGCTAAACAGTGTTGGGGAAGAAGGGGCACCTCTGTGGTGGGATTCTTTGTGCCCATCAGTGGCATGCACTCACGGTTTGCATCTTTCTAATTTAGTTGAAGCATTCAGTGGCATTAGGTGTAACAGTGTGCACAACAGGAAACTATTACGGACCATTGTGTAACATACAAGTTGAACAAACTAACAATGCATAACTATTTATGTATCCAGTGAGGTACGGATTAAGCTGTTGCAACTGGGGCATAGCTCAGCATGTCTCCTCCCCTGCCTCCTCCCCGCACACTTTTTTGTTGTAGAAATATTAGATTCGAAAGCCAGACCTGGAATCTTATGCTCAGTTTGCCCTCACACCTTGAGTGTATTTATGCCAATTGGTGGTGTTGTAATCTTTCTCTGTCTGGTGTCCTTAGTTTGGAAGGCCTGGAGCTTTCTGTCAGTGTACCCAGTGGGTGTAGAGCTCACTGTGTTGACCTCTGGAAGGGTCTGCATGCCCACTGGTGTAGAGTGGCTGTGCCATAGGCCCACTGAAGTGCTGGTATCATCTGTTGATGCTTGTTCTGAAGCCTCTAGAAGGTGACAATACATAGTGAGCACTGTCTGAGGCTACTACCTATCTGTTCATTTGCAGGGCATGGCTGTGTATCACCACCAACTGGTCAAGGCACATGCGATCTGAATCCTGACCGTTTGACCAGATTTTAGATGGCTGTGGGCATCTTGATCACAGTGTGTTTTGTTTCTCAGTCTGCATTACTTGAGGGCATCTTTCACATTGGTCTCAAGTTTGGACTGCAGCAGAGCCTTAGCATTAGGAATCGTGATCCTGGTGCGCCTGGAGAAGAGTCATTATGCTGACAAGGGGCAGGCACTGTTGTGGTAGATTTTGCAGGCTGAGCAGTGCGGCATAGTAATCTGTGTGAAGCCATGCACATTTCTCTGGAAGATGCTTAGCTGAGCATACCACCCGTTTCATCAGGCTATTGGATTGTGGGTATAGGGGACTTCTCATGAATTGCTCAAGTTCCATGTGTGTGCAAAGTTTAGTAGAGATGAATTGGCGAACATTGTTATGAGTCTTGATGTGGAGATGCTGGCGTTAGACTGGGGCAAGCACAGTAAGAAGTCTCACAACACCAGGTTAAAGTCCAACAGGTTTATTTGGTAGCACAAGCTTTCGGAATGTTACTCCTTCTTCAGGTGAGTGAAGAGTTGTGTTCACAAACAGGGCATACATAGATACAGACTCAATTTACAAGGTAATGGTTGGAATGTGAGTCTTTACAGGTAATCAAGTCTTTACAGGTGCAGACAATGTGAGTGGTGTGAGGTACAGTGAGGTACAATGTGAAGTACAGACAATGTAACCCTCTCTCCACTCACATTGTCTGTACCTGTAAAGACTTGATTACCTGTAAAGACTCGCATTCCAACCATTACCTTGTAAATTGAGTTTGTATTTATGTATGCCCTGTTTGTGAACACAACTCTTCACTCACCTGAAGAAGGAGTAACATTCTGAAAGCTTGTGCTACCAAATAAACCTGTTGGAGTTCAATCTGGTGTCGTGAGACTTCTTACTGTGTTATGAGTCTCCCAGGGATGCCGTGTGTGGCAGAGTGTCTTGAGCTTCGTGGTTACTGTTTTACACATCATGTTTGGCGGATACTTGTGGTGATTGCCCCGTTAGGAATCCACCTGCATAGCGAGGGTCACATGACCTGGAGAACCAATCGGGGAGCAGGGCAGGGGATCACCCTGGTGAGCTTGGGTTTCTGTTCCAGAACCTTCTTCGGAGCAGACTGCGGCCAGGAAGCGGCAAACTTCTGTATAGCCTTTACCTATAAATAAACATGTTGTTTTTCTCTTCACTGATGAACAAAAATTATTACTTTGGTGACAAAGGTAAAATTGAACCTCGAACTGTGAGTATGCAGTTTCCGATAAAGTTGAGTGAAATTGAGACAAAGAGAATTACAAAAATGCCTCAAAAATTTGGATTTTAGATCCTTTTGATGCCTCCATGGAGCACTGGTCACAATACATAGAGTATTTGGACTATTACTTTCAGGCAAACGGAATAGAGGAGGAGGGGAAGAGAAAGGCAGTCCTCCTGATGGATTGATACTCTGGCCACTGATTCATCATCCCTACTTCTCTTCAACAACTTCACCAGGAATATACTATATAATATACCAGGAATCAGTATGTCTGGGACCCAGGCTTACAATTTAATTTGCAGTCTCACAATCCCAAATGTGCCTGACTCCAAGTCATTCAATGAGATTATTGAATTGGTAAAGTCACATTTCCATCCAAAACCATCGGTCATATTGCAGCAATTTAAGTTTAATTAAAAAGGAATGCCTCAGGGTATACTGTTGCGACTTATATCACCAAGTTGAGGCAAATCTCAGAGCCCTGCAACTTTGGAGCCACTTTGAATGATATGATGCAGGACAGATTAGTCTGTAGGGCCTGAGGCAATTCAAAGGAAGTTATGAGCAAAGGCAGACATAGTGATTCCTTAGCCCTGAATCTGGTTGCTTTCAAACTAGTATTTTCCTGGTGAAGTTGTTGAAGCAAAGTAGGGATGATAAATCACTGGCCAGAGAGTATCAATCTATTTATAAGTTCATCTCTGATGGTGAAGAAGATGCAGAGCTCGTGGGGAAGCTCCTTGAGGACTCTGGCCAGCTCCTCATGATGACGCTGTGCGATTGCAATGTAATATCTGCCTGTAAGGCATCTTTGAGTTCAATGAGAGGACAACAACTCTATTGTCATTATGGGGCCGATCTTATCGTTGAAGCTTGCCAGCTGATGGGCAAGTTGGTAAGATCACACAAGAGCCGAGAAATCAGATTCATGCCCAATTTCTTGCCTCTCGTGATCTTACTGGCACCAGATACCCAGCGCAATCAGCCTCATGCCCATTTCTGATATGAGGCTAAATAATTTATTTAAATTTATTATAATCAGAATTTACATTGGCTTAATGAGCCCGGGATGGGCACACTTGCCTCTGTGGCCTCACCGGGAGAGGTTCTCTCTGTCGAGGCTCACAGCTTGACCCCAGCAACAAGGACCAGTCATGATGACCTCAACGATAAAACTGGAGACCATTGAGGCCCCCCAGGAAGGTCGGGGGCAAGAGGGGGGGTGCTCTGTGGGCAGTGCCAGGCTGCCAGCTTGGTACCCTGCAGTGGCAGCTTGGTACCCTGGCACTGCCCACCGGGCAGTGGGCTGTGCCAAAGGGGTGGGATCAGAGGGGCAGGACAAGATCAGGGGCAACTGGTCACTGTTGGGGGGGGGGGGAACCCACTGTGCACGCTGCATTGGAATCAGTATGGGGTGGAAGGAGGGATCTGCTGCCACTCTGCTCTGGGCATCGTTGGGGGGAGGTAGGGATGGGGATGATTGGGTGGGAGTCGAGCGGGTGGGGGTGGCACAGTATGCTGTGGGCCCCTGTAGTAGCTGGGGGGGGGGGGGGGGGGCGGCGGATGCTGTTTCTGATGCTAGCTGACAACAGCAGAGTCTGAGTGACAGGCCTCTGCTATTAGAGACCTGCACATGCACAATGGTGCCCTCTGCTGCTCTCAGCCAGCATTTGGGTGACCTAAGCCTTGACCTCTCTCTCTGCAGGTGAGAAATTGTTTCTATTTTTTTATAAAGAAAATGCTGTAGGGTGTGTTTGTCCACAGGAATGGCCATCTGTCATATAGCCATCATCTTATCTGGATGGGTTTTACACCATTGGCTGTGAGTAAATGGCCCAGATAAGGAACTTGTTTGACTCTCATCTTATATCACAGTGTTGGGCTTTACTGTACGGTCCTGATTCTGTCACGGATGAGACAAAGGCTGCATCATGTTCTTGCCCAGTGCAACCCCGGGATATCATCAATAATGATCTCGCAGGGTTGGCCTGCAAAGAGTTTCTCCCTGCACCCCTGGAAAACATCGCTGCCAGTGGAGATCCCATTGGGCATACGAAGAGTTCTCCCTTCCCGCTTGCCATGGGAATCATAGCGCATGAGGCGGGGGGCAGACCACCCAAAGGTCCATTGACCTCAGGCAGGATTCCCTGGTTTTGGGGCAAGCGCGGCTGAAGAATCCCACCTGATATCTGCCCACTAGAAACATGAATGTGGTTAGTTTTAAGGATTCTTCATCTAGCAGGAGCCTGCATATTATATCAAGGATGCTGAAAACGTTAGCATTTGGCATTCCTGCTATCATCTGTCCCCTTGGCATGTCTGTTGTCACCTGTTCCTTCGTAGGCCTGTGAGGTCTGAGCAGCACCTTGTTCAAGTGCACTGGGTCAATGCATATCCTGACCATGCTACCTTTCTTTTCGTGTAATCATGTGACCACTCAGTCTACAGTTTACACATGTAAGATTGAAGTATTAGCAGTTTGTTCTTTAATGGGACAAGGGAAGGTCATTTTAAAAAGGTTGACGTTAGTATATTTTAAAATCCAAACGTGTTCTGATGCATTAATGTTCATTTTGAACACACAAATGTTCTCAAACCAGCGCATGTTGAAAAGGATTCCTTTTGAAATTGAAAAAATAATTATCTATTTTACCGTTTTACTCATCCCCTTACTTCAAGACTATAAAATTTACTAATTCTATACTGCTGTAAACAGTTGTGTGTAGTTTAGTAGCACAGTAGTTAGCACTGCAGCCTCACAGCACTAGGGACCCAGGTTCCATTCCAGCCTTGGGTGACTGACTGTGTGAGTTTGCACATTCTCCCCCTGTCTCTGTAGGATTTCCTCCGGGTGCTCCAATTTCCTCCCACAGTCCAAAGCTGGACCTTTCAGCTGTTGGGAATTATTTCTTCTTGTTAACTCTGTCTAAATCTTTAATGATTTTAATCAAGTCTAATTCCCAACAAAATAAATTTGTAAACCTCAGTTGATGATGATGGATTGGAGTAATGATTTGAAGGTGGCTAACATGGCAGGGGGGGCAGAGAGCAAAGTACAGAAGAGGGAAGAAATGAAAAGGGGACATGGCAAAGCCACAGGTGGGGGTTGATATGGGAGAGAATGGCATAAGAGAGGTCAAGAGAAGAACAAAAGAAAGTGAGATAGAAATAATGCATTTTGAGTCCAGAGCGGCAGCCAACATGCACACACAAATGCGCTTGCAGAAATGGTAATCGCAGTGTAAGTAATTTAATGTTTACTGTTAATTTACAGCACACAGCTTTTTTTAGTATAAGGTGCATAACTCAGTGTTACAGATCTGTACTTCAACTAATGATTGCAGCTTTAGTTTTTGCACCGGTATTTTAATAACAAATAGCAATCTCCTAATCATTTTGAAGATGTTTCACTTTGTTTCTATCTATATATTCAGACTGATTGGTTTTATTGCTTTGGGGTTTAGGCTGCTGATCTGTTGATCGATGAGTCAAGTTTCACGGGGGAGTCAGAAGCTTGTAACAAAAGTTCTGCCACCTTGTCAGAAGCCGGGGATTTGACTTCTCTTCGAAACATTGCATTCATGGGAACCCTGGTACGATGTGGGAATGGAAAGGTATCTATTTTAATAAATTGCTTTTTTCTCAAGCTGAAACATAAACTCACCCCCAAGAAGCATTTAAAGGTCTTGAAATGATGCACTATCGAATAATTGCACTTTTTATTATCAGTGCCCATATAGTTTATTTTCCATTTCCATTTTTAGCTTGCAACTTAGTTTTGTCTTTCTCCTAAGGGAGAGTGGGTAGAGAGTTGCTCTCAAGCCTCTTTGTTGTTTATGAACTAACCTCTTGGAATGCACAATTCCCACGCTGATTATTGCTTCAGATGGGCAGGACACAGGCACTGCTCACTTGATTGATGGTACATAAGAAATCGCCGCAAGAAAGTGTGGACCTGTGTACAATGAATAGTAATAGGTAGATTTAGTGCAGTAGAGACAAAGAAAGTCTTTTCTTATTTACAAGTTGGTAGCTAAATTGACCATTTATGCTTGCTGAGTTTTGCCATTTTTAATGGCTATACCCCCATCAAGCAATGAAAAAAAAGTGGAAATTTGGCAGAAATTAGTCAAGAGGAAAATTGTTTAAAGTTTATTTATTACTGTCACAAGTATGCTTACATTAACACTGCAATGAGGTTAATGTGAAAATCCTCGAGTCGCCACACTCCAGTGCCTGTTCGGGTACACTGAGGGAGAATTTAGCAAGGCCAATGTACCTAACCAGCAGTCTTTTGGACTGTGGGAGGAAACCGGAGCACCTGGAGGAAACCCACGCAGACACAGGGAGAATGTGCAGACTTCCTACAGACAATGACCCAAGCCGGGAATCGAACCCGGGTCCCTGGTGCTGTGAGGCAGCAGTGCTAACCACTGTGCCACCCTGTGAATTGTGAAAGTAACTATACATTTCTGGGGGAAAATCAAAATGATGTAAAGCATTGTGTTTGGAAAGTTCTGGCTAACTATAGCATTGATCACCTACAACTGCAATTGCACCCACATATACTTATATACTTGCCTTCTCCCTCGCTTCTCAGAGTGCATAGATCTTTAAACCTACCTGTTTTATGGCAGATAGTGCTGTAAACAAGGTCTTGACTTCCTTCCCTTTGATTCAGCTGCCCTTGACACAGGACCTCAGGAACTCACTGCACTGAACCTTTCTCAGAATATCAGGCGAGCTAGTTTGATTTGACTAGCACCCTTTTCAGACATGTACGAGAGTATTATATGACTGTACTGTGAACTCTTACATTTTTATTTTGCTGTTTTAGTCACATTGTAAGATATCCTGTTTACTGTGTTGATTGAACACAGTACTCTGCCAGGTGAACACTTTGGAGAATCAAGTTTACCCTAATCTCTTAATTTTTCAGTTTTAACTTTGATTATTTTGATACCATTCACGGAGCATGTGTGTCTCGCATTTTCCTCCTCGCGATACTTAACCCATTACGTCACATTTCATTTGCCTTTGGTTCCACCCACTTATGTAATTTTCCCCAAACCCATCGCAGTGTCTGAGCTGCCTCCTCTAAGTTAACTGAATGAATAGCCGAGTGTGCAACACCCTGAGTCACCCGTCCCCACTCCAAATGACCTGTTCTCCAAACCATCTGTTCTACTGCAACAGCAACAGTGGCACAGTGGTTAGCACTGCTGCCTCACAGTGCCAGGGACCCGGGTTCAATTCCTGGGTCATTGTCTGTGCGGCGTCTGTACGTTCTCCCCGTGTCTGTGTGGGTTTCCTCTGGGTGCTCCAATTTCCTCCCACAGTCTGAAAGACCGTGCTGGTTAGGTACATTGGCCATGCTATATTCTCCCTCAGTGTACCCGAACAGGTGCCGGAGTGTGGCGACTAAGGGATTTTCACAGTAACTTCATTGCAGTGTTAATGTAAGCCTACTTGTGACACTAATAAATAAACTTAAAACTTTTACTGCCTTCACCTCCTCAACACAAATCCTCCAGGTATCCATCACCTTCTCCCCTTCAGGGCATTTCTTAACATTTCCAAGATTTATCCTGAATTCTCACCACTTGGATCCGAGCCACTTGGATAGTTCATGCAGGATACTCCTGGCAAATGCTTCAAAGTCTTGGCTTTGGACGCTTCACATAAGATGTCACTTCTGCAGAATCAATAAGGTTAGTCAAGTTGGTTGCTCTCCAGATCCAGACTTCTTGACGTTTGTAAGTTATTTTGCAGGTAATTCTTAAATGTGTTCCTGATCAATTCCAATGTACACTTCTGTACCAGATCGGTTCACAACCGTCTCAGCAGAATAATGTAGAAGGATATGGCATCAGTGCAGCATTTTACACAGTTTATATTGTTACTCAAATTCTGTTATGCAAGACATCACTTCTGTGCATGACTGATGGAGGAAGGAACTGATAGGTAGTTATTCTGAAATGTCTGCCTCCACAACCTTCTTTTAATATTTGTTCTCTGCACAAATCCAGCAAAGCAATTCCGAAAGTTATGAAATCCATTCAGAATCAGTTTTGCATTTGACCAATAGGTTAGATGGATTCTGCTACAAATCTGAATATATTTTGTGAGCCTATGTGATGTTTTTAATTTGTTTGTTTCTTGTGCCCAGGGCATTGTAATTGGAACTGGTGACAACTCTGAATTTGGAGAAGTTTTTAAAATGATGCAAGCTGAAGAGGTATATATTTGAATATTTTTTTTAGTACGACTGCTTCCATCAAAAAAGATCATGGGTGAGATTCTCCCAAAAAAATTCTAAGTGCCAAATTCTGGAGTAAAACTGGAGTAAATTCCGCTGATTGTTTCAGCAGCATTTTCAAAATGGATCTCCCACATTCTGTGCATCACAGAGTGCACTAGCGTGAATCATGCTAAGAATCAGTGGGCAGCGCCTATTCCCGCTGAAGAAGCTGGCAGCATAGCGCTGAGCGGGCCAGTGATCTGTCATTGAGGAGATCGGCACATGCGCAGTGACCTTGCACTGCCGGCCTCCCAATCGCTGGCCAGCTCGATTGCTGGCTAGACCCGCAACCCCACATTACTGGCCATATGACCCCCCCCACACCACCATCCAATCGCTGGCCTCCTGGGCATGTTATGTGTTCGGGCCAGCACCAACCACCCTCCTCACCGGCCTTCCTCAATCTCCTCACTCCCCTCCCCCCACCCCCGGCAGTCTCGATCTCTCGATCTCCACTACAGCGCCTCCACTTATGGCTCCCGGCCCGCTGCACTGCTTTGTGCTGGGAGAATTGTACATACATTCATGCAACAAGGTAGCTTGGCCTTGAGACTCTCCTCCCATCATGTTTCTTTTTCTGTCCACATTGAAATAAAGAATGACCATTGCTGATTTTATAACATGCATGTTTCACTCGGGTGTACTTGTCTCCCTATAAATAGACACAGACTAAAACTGTGGCTGTGGATCAAGAGGTGCATCATTGTAATGGATACTTCAGCAAATAAATGCTTAGAAAAGTGTGTAAAGATTGGTTCCAGCAGTGCTGGATTTAGGCATAAGCTAAACAAGCAACAGCGTAGGGCCTCACAATCCGCAGGGGCCTCACAAAATTTCAGAAGGTTTACAATGAAGAGAACATTTAAGAGCGGATACCAGAAAAGAAAAAGAAAGCACCAGCTTGAAGAGCAACTCAGAAAATTACCAAAATTACTAATGTCTATGAGAGAGATCAAGCCAGCCAAATGATAAATATGTAATCAGTAAATGCATTCATTTGAAAGTAATTTGTATTTTTCACTTTGAATACCTTGCTATTAAATAATTAAAAGGCATAATTATGTTTTCAATTTTTTTGTGGCAACCCAAGGTCCTGTTTTGGTACGCACCTTTGAGAGTCCTTTTGGTGTAACTTTTTAACAAGGGGCCTCCAAGCTTTATATAGCTTAGGGCCTCACCAAGTCTAAATCCGGCACTGGGTTCCAGTTCTCTCTTTCACCGACTTACATTGGAATATAATAACAAAATCCCACATCCCATTGACCATTCAGTGTCGCCGTTGAAACACTCCAATATCAGGCATAACATTGACGAAGTATAGTGCTCTTCATTTTGTCCAGCAACATGACATAGATATAACTTTATATTTATGGCAATTTAAATCCATTGGTTCTAATGGTTCACTCAGTTTCTAATGGGGATTGACCTACAACACAAAATTGCCTCTCAGTTCGTAATTATTGACAATCTCACCATTAAATAGCTGGTGTGGAAAGTGAACAATTTGTCACACTAGTGCAGCACAGTTGTATTTTTTTAAGTTTGGGGCTGACACATGTTGTTTTGGGGGAATAAAAGGAGCTTTACTCAGCAACTGATTGCACTATATCTGACTGATGAAGGCCCGATTAGGTGTCCATGAGTGCTTGAAGAGTGATTTTCATTCCCCATCACAAATATTTCTTGCCTTTTATTGAAGTCAAAAGAAAAATGAAATTGGAAGATGTCGTGATGCATTTTCACAGATTTAATTTGTGAACACATAAAGGAGTTATTCATAACAAAACTGTAGCCTCATGGCACTTAGCTTCCTACATGTCTCCTGCCTAAGGGGGCTCCTGATCTCGTGGTAGTGGGGTTGTATAAATAGGGAGAGTGGGAGGAAGGAAATAATGGGGAGTTGCGTTGGGAGGTTTCCCTGCGGTGGCCTGGAAAGTGGATTAGCCGCCCACTCCACGGAAATGGATAGTGAAGGCCCCACGGCGGCACGATGGCACAGTGGTTAACATTGCTACCTCACAGCGCCAGGGACTCGGGTTCGATTCCCGGCTTGGGTCACTGTCTGTGTGGAGTTTGTACATTCTCCCCGTGTCTGCGTGGGTTTCCTCTGGGTGCTCCGGTTTTCTCCCACAGTCCAAAGATGTGCAGGTTAGATGGATTGGCCATGATAAATTGCCCCTAGTGTCAGGGAATCGAGCTAGGGAAAATGCATGGGGTCATAGGGGATAGAGCTGGGTGGGATTGTGCAGACTCGATGGGCCGAATAGCCTCCTTCTGCACTGTAGGATTCTATGATCTATAATCTATGAAATGGGTGTAATTGTGCAACTTTACCAACATTTCCCTGGTATTGGTGCTGCCTCCAGCTCAACTGGGGTGGCCTTCCTGCGGCAGCTGGGAGTGGCATCAGAAGCTTTATGTCAACAAAAGTCCATAAAAGGCAGCAACCGCGGCTGGTACTGATCCAGCAGAGGGGATTTCTCTCCATCAGTATGAACCTATCGGTCTGAATCCTTTTTATACACTTATTGCTGTGTATGTTGAAATGCTGTCGTGGTTCCTGATGTGCCTCAGCAGCTTCTACTCTTCCTAATGAGGCAACCAGGGTTCCAGAGCTGCCCGTCCACTCATTGGATTGGCAGTATTGAGAGCCCAAATGCCTTCTTTAATTTGATCACTAGCGTAGAGGCAGCTTAATCTCCAGGAAATTTGTTCTAGTTCCCAGCAAGCATGGACTTTCATTTGGTGCCGGTGTCGTGCCCTGAAACTCATCGAAAAACTCAGCCCTAAGTGTGTGAATTAGGATTCTCCATGAAAGAATCTTATCACCATAATCTTGTTTTCAAAATGGCAAGCTTGTTTCTTAACTTTGTTTTTTCCTTTTTAAGCTATTTGAGGAATTTGAATGTGTTAGTTCTGATGGTTTGTGTAAATGCAACAGTTCCAAAAAGAATTATCTTGATTAATAGTATTTCAACCAAATCTTGTCCATAAATTTATAATTGTAAACAATGCAAGATACTTCACCATATGATCTGTGAAGTATTGATTATTCTTTAAATTTGTTTAGGCTCCAAAGACACCACTACAAAAAAGTATGGATAAGCTGGGAAAACAATTATCACTCTTCTCTTTTGCAGTTATTGGTAAGTTAGACAAAGCACAACTTTTTCATTTTAGTTTGCAATGTATAAATAAATTGGGGTTGCCATTTGTATGATCCTTTTTAAGTGAGACAACATCACAACTAGTAATTAATAGTATTAGATCTTGCAGATTTGTAATGCTTTGCTGGCTTCCCTCAGTCTTGACTCTGGACAAACTAGAGGAAAGATTCAACCCATGGACATGTTTTGCACCTGAAAACAGGTGTCTCATGATAGAAATCATAGAAACCCTACAGTGCAGAAACAGGCCATTCGGCCCATCAAGCCTGCACCGACCACAATCCCACCCAGGCCCTACTCCCATATCCCTACACATTTACCCACTAATCCCTCTAACCTACGCATCTCAGGACACTAAGGGGCAATTTTAGCATGGCCAATCAACCTAACCCGCACATCTTTGGACTGTGGGAGGAAACCGGAGCACCCGGAGGAAACCCACGCTGACACTTCGTAATGACATTTAAATACTTTATTAAATATTGCTGAAAAAAGACATTGGCCAGTATTTTACCGGCATGCCCGCCCTGGAATCGAGGCGGGCGAGACTCACAGAATGCGTTCTCTGTTGGCCTTGGGCGGGCGAGGCAGTAAAATTCCAGCAATTATGTCAAAGCTTTTCATCTTGCACAACAAAATGGATTTTTTCAGCAATACTCCGGTTCTGTACTATCAAATGACTGTGTAGTGTATTAAGTTAATTAAAAAGCAACAGTTTAGATCTGATGCTTAAGCTAATTAGATAAGAAAAACATATAGCCCATGACAGTTGAGAGTGGTTTACTGACACAGTATGATGAACAGATGGATGTTGATCTCTCTAACGTGTGACAGCAGCATTCTGTTTTCTAGTTGACATTTTAGGAAACTCTTCACCAATCTTCTTCTATCTTTCCAGTCCATCTTCAACCTGTAAAATGCAGCCTCTGATGAGGACTGCCCGCTGCCTCAGAGCACCCATTCATATATTTTATTGTCAGGGGACTGGTTATTTACGTTTTGTCAATCATCTGTTCAAATACAGTGAATACAGTACAGGTATCCAAGATATCAGATGGCCACTTCTTTCTTTGTCCATCACTTTAGTTTGAGGTCAACTTTTAGTTAACCTCCTGCTGAGGGTCACTTGTTAGCTCTTATCAGCGATCCTCACACAAGATGACTTAGGAATGTCAGCATGAAAGCCTGAATCATGAGACCTTGACATTTCAACGGACTGTTTCAGTATTTATCCCAAGAGAGAAAAAGAACAGTCTCTCTGCCAAGGTGGCCTTGTGCTCTGCCAACCAATTTCGTAACAATGCTGTGCTTATTCTGAAAGGCCCCGTTTCTTACAAGTGCAAACACTTCCCTGCAGGTGTCTTCTGAGATCACACAATCTGAACGTAGTCCTCCTACCGTCAGATTTTTGATACCATGAGCTATATTTGTGTAAAACAAAGAACAGTTTGAAATCATGATTGAATGATGCATCTTGGTGAGCAATGACACAATATACCAAAGAATGGTAAAACAATGATTGAAACTTGCTCCATATGTGCATGGAATGGTGAAAAAATTACACTGATCATGTATGAATACACCAACTAAACAATGTTCGAAAAACAAATGGATTTATATTTAAAATGGCGAACATTAGGAATAAGGTATAATTTTAGGTGGGTTTAATTTAATGTTCCTGTGCCTGGAAGGGACCTATAGTTAGATTCATGTTGGAAAAAAGGTCTTTGTCGGTGGGGGTTGGTTAATTTCCAACTGTGCTTAGAGAGGGCGACAGCATGAAGAATAAATATACTAGCAGGGGTGTTGCTTAGCACCAGGAGGCCCACTTCCCAGTCAGAGGGGGTTTCCCTTTGTTCTTATTTTTAACTGGAAGCCAGAGCAGTTGGAGACAGATCACTGAGGACTGAGCAGCTCTCAATTCTGCCAGGAGAAGCTGGACAGGACAAGGGAGTTGCAAAGATGCAAGATTCCTGATGAATAATATCATGTCCGGATAACAAGGGAATTGGGACAGAAAAATGATTCCAGATGACTGTAATTAAGTGAATAGTGACTGAGGTATTGTTCAGCAGCACTCCAGGAAGAGTAAACAAAGTGCTCTGAGTAAAAGAGACAACTACATTAACTAGAGGTAAAGTGGGGAGCAGGCCTCGGAGGTAGCTACAACACTTGATGTAAATTTAATAAGAATCTGGGAATTGAGTGTTAAAGCAATTGTGACCATTTGAGACAAAGATCATGGAGTTGGTGTGAATTCCTGGAATGGATTCACTGGTAGAAGTGGAGCTGAAGCTCTATTCAAAATAGTCATTTGGAAAACGTGGACTGGATTTCAGAATGCAAAGGAAAAGCCTTATTGTGAGAGAAGATTGTAGTGTGGTTTTGGGAGTGAAGCTTGGAAACTCTTACGTGACAATCATCTGAGGAAATTCTGAGGAAAAATCCACAGACATTCACTTGAGGTTCAGAGTGGGGAGTGTATTTGACTACAGCCATATTGTGTGCTTAAAAGAGATTTTGAAAAGGGATTTTGTGTGTTAATGAGAACATTATAGATTAAGATGTATGTTATAATCTATGTTAATCTGTATATAATTGTTAAACTAAGGGGAGGGTAAAAGACTAACACGCACCAAGTCCTGTTTATCTATCAGTCCTGTAATCACTCACTGATATTGGTTCCTGTTTAAGCCATATCTCAATTTTAAACTTCTGACCCTTGTCCAATCCCTCCATGGTCTTATCCTTCCCTATCACTGTAATCTCTTCTAGCCCCACCAGCCTCAGAGATCTCATTGTTCCTCTACTTCTGGCCTCTTGAGAACCCCTGATTTTTATCAGTCCACCATTGCTGACCATGCCCTCAGATATCAAGGCCCTACCCTCCCCTGGCAATCCCTCCCTGAAATTCTCTGGTTCTCTATCTCGTGTTTCTCCTTGAAACCTACCTCTTTGACTAAGCTTTTGGTCATCAACCCTAATATCTCCTTATGTGGATGGCTGTTATATATGGTTTTATAATTCCTCTGTGAAGCACCTTGGAACATGATGCAAATGTTATATAAATGCAAGTTGTTCTTGTACTCACAACAGTTTAATCTAGTGCCTTTAAATGGACAAGTTAATTTGTATGAAGTTTAAGTTTATTAACAGAACAATACACAATATAATATTCCCATCAGAATAAGGCATCATCATCTTCTAATTCGCTGCAAGTATTGACATGGGGGATTAACCAGTGACGTTGAAAATTGGAAGAAAGCTCTTTGAATTCAGCCATACTTAAAATTTCTAAATAAAATTAATCTGGCAATTTTTTTTTGTTTCTGATTAAATGCAATTCTGCTAATGATGATCGTAGTTTGAAACTGTAAATAGAAATAAATCAATGGGAGTGAAATTCTTACTGCTTCTTCTATTCCATTGCTGTAACCTCACTGTTGTTGAATTCATTGTTGAAGATGGGAGGGGTCCCTGGGAAATTCACCACCAATGTCTTGATTAACTAGTTAGAATGTTTCTTATAAAAGTGTAAACATTGCTTTCTACAGGTTTAATGATGCTGATTGGTTGGTTGCAAGGGAAGCACCTCCTTGGCATGTTTACTATAGGAGTTAGGTAAGAACATAAATTTCAGAAATGTACAGTTTAACATGCTAGAATACCAATGATAATTGTGGTGGGGATGCTAGCATTGGATTGGGGTGGGCACAGTAAGAAGTCTCACAACACCAGGTTGAAGTACAACAGGATTATTTGGAATCACGAGCTTTTGGAGCGCTGCCCCTTCATCAGGACTCACCTGATGAAGGGGCAGCGCTCCAAAAGCTCGTGATTCCAAATAAACCTGTTGGACTTTAACCTGGTGTTGGAGACTTTTTCCAATGACCATTGTGATAGGACATGTTATTACTAAGATTACTGAAATTGTTGACCTTCAATAACATATGACGTGATAAAATACATCTTTTTGTGTCAGCAGCATGTTTGGGAACAGAATTGTTATTAACAGACAAGGGGATTTGATTCCTCCCCCCACCCCACCCCACTGTTAATAACAATTCTACTGCTAATAGGATTCAGTCTTTTTATTAAAGTTTAAAGCTTATTTATTAGTGTCATAAGTAGGCTTACATTAACACTGCAATGAAGCTACTGTGAAAATCATCTAGTCTCCACACTCCGGCTGCTGTTCGGATACACTGAGGGAGAATTTAGCATGGCCAATTCACCTAACCAGCGCGTCTTTCAGACTGTGGGAGCAAACTGGAGCACCCAGAGGAAACCCATGCAGACACAAGGAGAATGTGCATATTTCACACAGACAGTGACGCAGGCCGGGAATCGAACCAGGGTGCTTGACGCTCTTCATCTCAGTCTGGGTTCTAGGCTTCCCAACCAGGGAAACACATTTTACCCACATCTACCTTTTCAATCCTGTGAAATATTTTGTAGGTTTCAAAGTGATCAGCTTCCATTCTTCAAAATTCTAGAGATTACAGGCCCAGTTTCCCCAATCTCCCTTCATAGAACAGACCTGCCATATCAGGAACAAGTGAGGTGAATCTTTCTTACATTCCCTCTGTGGCAATAATACCCTTCCTAAGGGATCAATAATTTCCTGGGCTCGGTAACTAGAAGCCTTGCTTCTTCTAACCAGCATCTTTTTGTAAGGGTTTGAGGAAGAACTCCAAACAAAAGTAAGGGACCTTTGAAGACTGTACTTGAACTGCCTTGAGAGTATTTAAGAATCTTGTGAGGATAGATTATAGGTTGTGACAGTAAGAGATGCAGCAGGATAAATGGATTGCATTTAGACCCAAGGGCATGGCAGTTGTCAGAAAATTAACTTAAATTAGTCTGTTAGTGCAAGTCTAATGTCATTCATAATCAAAAAGGATTCCTCTAGGCTGGTTCCATTGACTAATAAGTAGGGATATAACTGCAGTGAAGAAAAGCCAATCTAGTCCCCGAGTTGTATTAGCAGAAATATATATTACAAATTAAAAGATGGTGTAGTGTTTCTGTTTTATCCAGTGTAAGTTATCTGGTATTGGCTACTATACAAGAAAAATATTATAGCTGTTGAAATCATGCAAAGTGATACAACAATATAAGTCGGAGAACGATCAAAGTAATTATATTCTCATTTGGAAAAGAGGACTCTTAATTGGGTGACTTGAAATTTTGTAAACAATAAAGGAGATGCATTAGAATTCAAATAAATCATTCACCTTTATGCAAGTAATTGTACTGAATTAAATAGATCTGGTAATTTGTGGGTTAAAACCAAGGAAGGAAATTAGCATGGAAACTGATCAATTTTGTAGAAACCCATCCAATTTACGAAAACACTTTTAAAGAAAGCTACCTGATATTCCTACTATGGGGCCAGTATGTGGCTGTATGCCCACAACATGCACTGGAAAGCAGCTAGAGATCAGCAATAAACGCTACCCAGTTGGTGTTGGCCAAATCAAGAAAACTACTTTTGATTGCAATTCGGTGACCCCCCTGCTGCAAAATGCATGTATGCACTTTGGGTATCAGGACAGGATCAGTCTCCATTGTAACATGGCGTCTTGTTTTTGTTAATAGCCTGGCAGTTGCGGCTATTCCAGAAGGCCTACCGATTGTTGTAACGGTAACGTTAGCACTAGGTGTGATTAGAATGTCGAAGAAGAGAGTCATAATAAAGAAACTTCCCATTGTAGAAACATTAGGTGAGTCAACAAATTAATTTATTTTATTTTAAGTTATTAAACTTAATATTGTGGATATATTTTCTTTGGCATAATTTGATTTGCTTTACATCCATCACAAAAATCCTGTGGAGGAACCATTAGGCAAGATACAACAGAGTTGATTAGCTTTTAAAAAAAATCTTTTATATGTTTGTATTGTTCAACAAAAATTGTAAAATAAATTTCTACTATTCATTCATCTTGAAATGTACACCTCTTCATATTTGCCACGATAGATGTAGAACCCTGGCTTAATAACTTAATTTCTTTTGATTTGATTTGAACTAATTCTTGAATATCATTTATGGGGAGAATTAAGTACTGTTCCTAATGCAATGTAATTATCAGTTACTATTTTTAAATAATAGGTTGTTGTAATGTTATCTGTTCTGATAAGACTGGCACCCTAACGGCCAATGAGATGACTGTGACGCGATTGGTTACGTCAGATGGGATACATGCGGAGGTGGGTACCTCGCAATCTAATCTTGATAAGGGTCTTACAGTTTGGAATGTTTGGAGGACATTTTTGATTTGATTTGATTATTTTTGATTTGTTCTAGTCATGTGTATTAGTATACTTGTCCTGGTCCTCCCATGCTGACACTATAGTGAAGAAAGCCCACCAACGCCTCTACTTTCTCAGAAGTCTAAGGAAATTAGACATGTCAGCTACGACCCTCACCAACTTTTACAGGTGCACCATAGGTTGTGTCACAGCTTGGTATGGCTTCCGCTCTGCCCAAGACCGCAAGAAACTACAAAAGGTCGTGAATATAGCCCAATCCATCACACAAACCAGCCTCTCATCCATTGACTCTGTCTACACTTCCCGTTGCCTCGGCAAAGCAGCCAGCATAATTAAGGACCCCACGCACCCCGAACATTCTCTCTTCCACCTTCTTCCGTCGGGAAAAAGATACAAAAGCCTGAGGTCAAGTACCAACCGACTCAAGAACAGCTTCTTTCCTGCTGCCATCAGACCTTTGAACGGACCTACCTTGCATTAAGTTGATCCTTCTCTAAACTCTAACAATGACTGTAACACTACAGTCTACACTTTCTCATTTCCTTCCCTATGAACGGTATGCTTTGTCTGTATAGCATGCAAGAAACAATACTTTTCACTGTATGCTAATACATATGACAATAATAAATCAAATCAAATCAATGAAAAGTACTGTTTCTTGCGCACTATACAGACAAAGCATACAGTGCATAGAAGGAAAGGAGAGGGTGCAGAATGCTGTGTTACAGTCATAGCTGGGTGTTGAGAAAGATCAGCTTAATACGAGGTAGGTCCATTTAAAAGTCTGATGGCAGCAGGGAGGTGGCTGTTCTTGAGTCAGTTGGTACGTGACCTCAGACTTTTGTATCTTTTTCCTGATGGAAGAAGGTGAAAGAGAGGACGTCTGACTGCTTTGCCGAGGCAGCAGGAAGTGTAGACAGAGTTTATCACAATTTATCCACATACCAAACTTTGGGGTCAAAGAGATGGTTAATGAGCATGGGAAGTATAATGCACGATTAACTCATACCCATACCTTCTGATGTAGGCAGGAAAAGTTGTGCTGCCTGTTCCATTTGTATGATTATAACAGCAGCCAACACTGCATGACTTCAAAGCAGTTTGCACTATTTAAAGTTAGCTTGAACTACTTAAAACCCAGCCTATAATTTGAAAGGGAAGTTGCATTTTGATTGGAGTAGGTGATGGAAGTCATTCTAAAAATTAGTATGACCTGGGAATGGCACAAAATGGCACAGAGCATATTCCAGGTTACTCCACATCCTGGGTATGGGGAGAGGCTCGCTAGGGCCAGAGATGATCAAGATCATCCTCCAGGGTCCTTCACAATAGTCAGCAGTCTTCCACCAACCTTAATGCAGCCACTGAGGTCGCACTTCATACAAATATTCAACTCTTCTTATTGAAAGAGAGTTGATTCGCAGGCTTGAGTATAAACATTTGAGCAACGGCTGAAATTAATTTATTTATATTTTGGCTTGTGAAAATTGATCCACCATCAATCGAGCAAAGACTAGTTTGTATGCAAGAACAAATAGGCTTTTATTAGCAAAGGACTTGGAGCAAACCCATGCCGATGAACTGGTCCAGACTGAGGCAGAGGGGTGGGGAGCAGTCGCCTTTATACCTGGACCAGGGGGGGGAGGAGTCTCGGGTAGGGCTGGCAGGGATGTGTCCAGGCATGTCACATATACAGGTAATAAGCTAACAGTGGTTTACCACAAAAATGTAGCAAATTAAATTTTCATTTGTTACAGGTAACTGGTACAGGATACAATGGAGTTGGAAATGTATATTTATCATCCAGTGGAGAAATAGTAAAGGAATTCTCCAATGTGTCAATAGGAAAACTTGTTGAAGTGAGTTAATTTTAATTGATTCAATTAACTTTAATGGCATGGTCGACATTTATTGTCCATCCCAAGTAGAAGATGGTGATAGGCATTCTTCTTGAACTGCTGCTGTTTGTGTGGAACAGATATTCCCACAAATGTTGCCTTGATATCAAGGACAGTCAATCTCACCTCACCTCTGAAATTTAGCTCTTGTCCAGATTCTTGGAGCAAGTCTGTAATGAGGTCTTGAACCAAGTTGCACTGATGGAACCCAAAGTGTGCACGAATGAGCAGATTACTGGTGAATGCCACAAGTAAGCCAAAGAACTGGGTGAGTTTTAGAAACCTAGCAAAAGATGATTTTAAAAAATCAAGAGGAAGAAAATGGGGTCTGAGAGTAAACTACCAAGAAATAGAAAAATGATTGAAAAGCTTCTACAAGTATGTAAAAAGGAAGTAGCAAAAATAAACGTTGGTCCTTAAAGTCTTAGACAAGGGAAATTAAATGGAGAATAAAAATATGGCAGAGAAGTCTAACAAGTATTTAATATTTGTCTTCACAGTAGAAAACACAAAAACATACCAAACCTGGGGAACCAAGGGTCTAATGAGAGTGAGGAAGTTAAGGTAATTGATATTCGTAAAGCAAAAGTACTAAAAGGGTGGCACGGTGGTTAGCACTGTTGCCTCACAACGCCAGGGTCCCAGGTTCAATTCCGGCCTTGGATCACTGTCTGTGTGGAGTTTGCACTTTCTCCCCGTGTCTGTTTGGGTTTCCTCCGGGTGCTCCGGTTTCCTCCCACAGTCCAAAGATGTGCGGGTTAGGTTGATTGGCCATGCTAAATTAACCCTAGTGTCAGGGGAATTAGCAGGGTAAATGTGTGGGGTTATGGGAGTAGGGCCTGGGTGGGTGAAGACTCGATGGTCAAATTGGCCTCCTTCTGTACTGCAGGGATTCTATGATTCTACTAGAGAAATCAATGCGATCAAAAGCTGACAAATCCTTTGTACCTGGTGCCCTCCACCCTACATTTCTAAAAGAGGTGGCTGTAGAAATAATGGATGCATTTGTTACTATCGTCCGGAATCAAAGGAATTTTAGAATGGTCGCAGCAATTAGAAGATTGGAAATATAACTTGGCTATTTAATAAAGGTGGGAGAAAGAGAATTGGAAGCTATCAGCCAATTGGTGTGACATTAGTCAGCACGAAAATGCTGAATTCCATTGTTAAGAAAGTAGTACCTTAGAAAATCATAATATGATTCAGCAGAATCAACATGGTTTGCGAAAGGGAAATCATGGCCGCGATCCTCCCAAAAGTGCTGAATTGGCGGGAAAACTGTTTTTTCAGTTCTCACCCGAATCTCCGCACTCTGTGCACTGCAGAGGTCCCAATCGTGAATCTCATTAAAAACCCGGGGGTGCGGGATCTATTCTCACCGGAGTCTGACAGTTCTGGAACACTGCGCATGCACAGTGGCCCTGATCTGCCAGACTCCCGTTTGCCAGCCAGCTCGGGACCCCTGCAGTGCTGCCCTTCCAGCAGTCCCCCCACCCCCAACAGCCCAATCACGGCTCCCACATCAATTCTGGGGACAGCAGACCCCCACCCTCTCCCCCCCCCCCCCCCCCCCCCCCCCCCCCCACCGCTGGCCCCCCTGGTGTCCCCAATCACTGGCCTCCCTCCAGCCCAGACTGATCGCCATGCGGAGTGGCAGCAGGACCCCCCAACCCCTAGGCCCTGCCCACAGTAGGCCCCATCCCTTGCCACTGCCCGATATCCGATGGGCATTGCCAAAGTGCCCCCTGGGCACGGGCACATTGCCCCTTGAGCAGTGCTGGGGGCACAGGCTGGCACTGCCAGGTTGCCCATGCCTAGGGGGCACCACCCCCCCCCCGCCACCCAAGCCCCTGGGGGGCCCCGGTTGCAGTGGGGTCTCCCGCTAGTTCCCCAAATGTGGGGAGCTATTCTAAACCGCGCTGGAATGAAGTACTCCTGGCGGGGTGGGAGAATCGATCGGGACCGGTAAGTTCCCGATAATTACATTCAAAAGACATTTAAAACATATTTTTAAAAGGTTCAAATTCCTTACCTGTCTTCCCGCCGGTTTCCAGCGTGGTCTGGACTCGGACTGTTCTCCGGCTCTGGGAGATGAGCATGAGCAAATCCCAGAAAAAGGCAGATGACGCACACCTCCCAGCCCGACCTGCCAGAAAAGTTGTGGGTGGCAATGGAGAATCGCCCCCCATGTTTGAGAAATCTGTTATAATATTTTGACAACGTAACAATGAAATACAGGGGAAACAGTAGGTATGGCTAATTTAGATTTTCAAAAGACATGTTTATAAGCTGCCACACAAAATTATTGCACAACATAAAGACGAGTGTTAGAAGTAAGACATTATCATGGATAGAGGAATGGTGAAGAACAGAAAATGGAGTACGAATGGCCTCCTTCTGCACTGTAGGGTTTCTATGAGAGTATGAGAGTTCTATGAATATATAGTTAATTTTCGAGTTGATGTCTGTTACTGGTGAAGTGCCACAAGGATGCTCAAGCTCATCTTTATAATTTGTTTGCTCATAGGCTGGATGTGTGTGTAATAACGCTGTCATCAGAGAAGGCACATTAATAGGACAGCCAACAGAAGGTGCATTAATTGCTCTTGCAATGAAGGTACTGCTGAAAAAAAAATCTTTTGATATTTCAAACTGCAGGATAACTAGAGTTATCAGCTACAAGTTAAGTCAAGGTACAGCTAACTGATCAATATTTCAGAAAAGGTTGGCATCTTCAGGGAGGGGCAACCTTTTGGCAAAACTATTTATGTTTAAAAATGCGACTGAGTGATGTAAATCTCACCTGATGAGCTGAGTGCTTTCATTACAACTTAATTATTCAAACACCACTGGGCAAAATTTCCCGGTCTCCCTGCTGCGTGTTTCCCGCCGGCGGGAGATGGTGCGTTGTTTGCTAGTGGCGGGATTCTCTGGTCCCGCCGCTGTCGATGGCGTGAATGGCCGGAAAATTCCAGCCAGTCTGAATGAACTATGAACTAGTTGGGGGTAATATGGACCATGTGCATTTGGGTTGGGTGAGAATTAAAAATTTCAAAAACTTCAAACCCGTCACGAACCACCCACTTCCAATTTTTAATGGATGTGAAATTGGGGAATCATCTCGGGATGTAGGTCAATGGTAACTGCTTTTAAGGTGGATGCATACCTCCCTTATAAATTAGTTTTTTAAAAAACTTTTGATCCATTTTAAGAAGTGTCTTGGGTAACCAGGCAAGTGAAAGGAGGTGAAAAAGATCAGATCCATAAAATGAGACTTGAGGTGTTGTTAGTGAAAGTGGAAGTCCAACATTCTGCGTGGGTTTCCTTCGGGTGCTCCGGTTTCCACCCACAGTCCAAAGACATGCGGGTTAGGTTGATTGGCCATTCTAAATTGCTCCTTAGTGTCCCAGGATGCATAGGTTAGAGGGATTAGTGGGTAAATATGTAGGGATATGGGGATAGGGCCGGGGTGGGATTGTGGTTGGTGCAGAAATTGGATGGGCCGATTGGCCTCTTTCTGCACTGTAGGATTCTATGATTCTCTGTGCTCTCTCTGTCTACAATCCAACCACAATCTCTCCCTGCTTCCCTACATGTTCCTCACCTACATACCTGCGCCATAGGTATTCCCACTCGTCTCAGTCAGGTTGAGAAGTTAACAGGTTAGCTGAACACAGCCAAAAGAAAAGCTCCCTGTTCAACAGGTTATAAAATAATATGAGTTAATGGGAAAATGGTCGGTTAAAAGTGATGATCAAGGTACCCAAGGAGGACCATCTTAACAATCTTTTCTTGTTGCCTTTTCATGTTTTTTTATATGAATATCATTTCAATTCTGATCCAATGCAAATGGGTCTGAAGGATAATTAATAGATCATTTGAATAAATTGTTGAACAACTTCTGGTTTTAAAATCTAACGTCTTGCATTCTGAATTCAAGATGCACCTGGATTGCGTTAAGCAGAGCTACACAAGGAAGAAGGAATGTCCATTTAACTCCGAACAGAAATGGATGGCTGTTAAATGTGCCCACAAGAGTCGGGTAAGAACCATGGGATTTGTGAGATATTTTCAGTTATGGAGCTACATGTCTAAAACAGCACTAACAGTTTTTATATGACTCTTAAAGGAAACTGAAGAAATTTACTTCATGAAGGGTGCATACGAGGGAGTTATTCAGTACTGTAGCAATTATAGCAATGGTGGCATGCCCGTACCCCTCACCCCACAGCAAAAGGCAATATACGTTCAACAACAAGCAAAACTAGGAGCGGCAGGCCTACGGGGTAGGGTCTTGTGTTCTGTATTAAATTTCAAATAATAAATTTTGTAATGAAAAATTACATTTATTTTATAATGTCTTTAACTTCTAAAGTAATTCTAAACTTCTAAAGTAAAGTGGGATTGGTAGAGTAAATGTGGGGAGTTATGGGGAGAGGGCCTGGGTGGGATTGTTGTGGGTGCAGGCTCGATGGGCCGAATGGCCTCTTTCTGCACCGTAGAGATTTGATGATTCTAATGTGTACCATAAAAAAGAATAAATATTGAATATTATTTTGCAAAATAATGGGTGGAATTTTTCCACAGTGTCGCAGCTGGAGGGGAAGGTGGCATTGAAGCCACTTGCCACAACACAGTGGCTTCCTCCACCGTATGGTTAGCCTGATAGAATAAAGCTCCAAGGGGCAGGTCCCACAACGTCACATTGGGCAGGGTAGGCTCGATCAGAGCCAATGACTTAAGATTGGGGTGCCATTTTTAAAGGGCGTCCCGATACAAAAGAGTAAGAACAGAACAAACCCCTCTTTCTCTGCCTCCCTCCTCCCCACTACCGCATAACATCACCCCCATCCCCCACCCCCCAACCCCACCCCCACCCTCCCGGCACTACCTAGAAACCGCAGGCAGTGCCCGGGTACCATCTGGGCATGACCCTCCTCCAACCCACCCCGAAAGAGGCATTCACCTGAACTCCTTTGGTGGGTTCCGCCCGCCAGGTGCACGCCATGGGAGACCTGTCGTAATTCATGTCGGCATGAAGGCACATCACCGTGAACAATGTAATAGTGGGGTGAGAGGGGAGTGGGGATGGTCGGGGCTGGAGATCATTGGGCATTAAGGCCTGATAATTAGGTGCAAATTTGTTGTAATGGGTTTCCCAGTGTTGAACGCCAGTATTCCCATTACGTCACCGGCATGGGCTGGGAGGGTGAGGACAACTGTGTCATGCTGTAATGTTGGCGTGAAACGTGATTTAGGCCTCCTGTGAGAGGGTGGATTTCCACTCCTGTTGCTGTGCAAATCCACAACCATCCCCCACAGTGTTTTTTTTTTAATCATTGAGTGTCTTTAAGACAGAGATAGATAGGTCCTTGATTAATAAGGGGATCAGGGGTTATGGAGAAAAGGCAGGAGAATGGGGATGAGAAAAATATCAGCCATGATTGAATGGCGGAGCAGACTCGATGGGCCGATTGGCCTAATTCTGTTCCTATGTCTTATGGTCTTAACAATATTTTTTTACATAAGGGCCTCTTATTATAAAAGGTTAAAGCCCTTTTCTCATACCTTTTCCAACAAGTGAGTGAACATCCAGCCCTTCCTTATGCAACTAGAGGACTCCCAAAGTAGCCTGCTCATTATCTGAATATCTATTGGCACTAAATCCAAAGTACATTACATTCGATGTCTGTTAAATAAAGACAGAAATTGGTCTTGATGAGTATTTTCCTATTTGCTTCTCCCAGTGCTCACACTCGCTGTTGGACAGGAATTAGGTGCACTTACCCTTTTGGGATTGATTGGTATTATTGATCCACCAAGAGCTGAAGTCAAGGGAGCCATTCAATTGCTTCAAAATTCAGGAGTTGCTGTAAAGATGATCACCGGAGACTCCAAGGAAACAGCCATTTCTATAGGTACAGTGAAATTTGGTACTGAGTGCTTTATGCAACAAACTGTTGGCATTTTCCCCCTTTTAATCCAATTCTATTCTAGTTTTAACTTTTCTAATGCCTGCCAGAATCCTAAATAACAATTTTCATGCCAAATTCTATGAGTCACAATTCTAGGTTCAAACTCTACAAAAGATTTAAAAATATTTGTGTGTCAAATTTAAAGGGAGTGGGACAATTGGAGAGAGATGGATTTGGTGCTACATCAGATGCTTGTGTACTAGTCCATGGCACCATCCCATCGTTCAACACAGCCACATGCCTGAAGATGTGCCATCACATTTCAGGACAGAGTTGACCATTGCAATCCCTGCATATATTCCAACGCTATTGTGCATGGTAGCTACTGGAAAAAGGTGTCAACCACCAATAGATTGTCTTTTTATCTCTCATCTATTTATTTTAATAAATGAGTGGGGTGGAATTTTATGATTTTTTTTCGAAGTGTTGTCTGGAGCAAGAAAGCAGAGGGCAGGCCGCCAACTGCCTGGCCACCTTTTCCCGCCAGATTTTCAAGCACTTTGGGAGAAAAATATGGAAGATGCGGGACCCACGATGTCATGTTTGCAGGGAGGACTCTGAATGATCTATCCCGCCAGCAACCGGGGCTCCTGCCAGATTGAAAAACTGAAAAAAAATCATCCCTTCCCCCCCTCCCATGGAAACATAACCTCCCCTCCCCCCCCACCCCAACAACATGGGACCACTTCCCCCCCAGAGAACCCCCGTCAAAGCACCCCAACGGGAGCAACCCCTCACCCAGCAATGCCTGCTGGGGGGCAGTGCCAGGGACTGTGTCCAGGCATGACCCTCTATCCACTGGGCACTGTGTGGCATGGGCAGGGACCGTTTGCCAGGTCCCCGATTGTCAAAAGCTGTTGTAAACCCTGCTGACATGACGTCACGCCGGTGGGGATGAGAAATACTTACATGGGCAGGGCGGGGAGGGGGAGAGATAATACAGCGGGGAAACATGCTAATGATATTGAAATGTATGGTATTGGGATTCCCAATCTTTCATGGCAGAAGCTCCATTATGTCATTGGTGAGGGGACGGGGACAATGGGAATCGGAAATCCCACTAGTGCAAAAATCACCCCCACTGATTTTCCCGCCTGCCAAAAACAGGGACGGAAATTCCCCCCAGAAATTGGTTGTGCAGTAGACCAGCTGGTATAGTAAAGGAAAGACAGAGTATTTTATTACAGCAGTGTATGAAAAATTCAAATCAAATTTGAAAATTGTCGTGGCAGATATTGAATTTCATTGTCACCCCAAGTTCACCAAGAAAATATTTACCTTAAGTTAATCAGTAATTGGATGCCAGCAAGCCTTGGGGATTTCTGTGCAGGCACCGACTGGAACATGGCCACACATGCGCAGTTGGTCCATTTTACCCGGGTTCGATTCCAGCCTTAGATGACCGTCTGTGTGGAGTTTGCACGTTCTCCATGTGTCTGAGTGGGTTTACTCCGGGTGCACGGTATCCTCCCACATTCCGAAGATGTGGGCCGGGATTCTCCCAAAAATATTCTAAGTGCTGAATTCACGTAAAAACTGGAGTAAGTCCTACTGGTTTCTTTAGCGGGATTTTCAAAACGAATCTCCCACACTCTTTGCACTGCAGAGTGACTTTGGGAAATTCATGCTGAAACTCCAGGTTGGGCGGGGGTGGGGTGGCGGGGAGGCTATTCCCGCTGGAGAGGCTGGCAGCACAGCGCTGAGCGGGCCACTGCTTATGCGCTGATTTGTCAGACCGGAGATTAGCGCATGTGCAGTAGCCCCGCACTGCCGGCCTCTTGATCACTGGCCAGCTCGATGGTTGGCTCGCACAGCAATCTTCCATCACCGGCCACGTGACTCCCTCACCCCCCGATTGCTGGCCTCCCGGACGTCTCCAGATATGTGTCATTCTCCACACCCCCGCACCCCCGTCTCCCCGACAAGCCCCTTCCCCTCTGCCACTGATCCCGATTGCAGAGTGGCAGTGGGACCCCTCAATCCCCACTGATCTCCCCCACCCCCCCCCCCCCCCCCCCCCCCCCCGCCCCCAGGCCTCACCCTACCCTCTTGGCACTGCCCAATGCCTGGTGGGTAGTGCCAAGGTGCACCATTGGGCATTGCCACTTAGGCAGTGCCGGGGGTCCAGGCTGGCACTGCCAAGGTAGTCATGCCCGGGAGGCATCCTCCTTACCCACGACCTCCTGGGGGGCCTCCATGGCCTCTCTTCACTCCAGCGGGGTCGGGTCGCCAGCTCTTCGTTGGTGGGGAGCTGATATAAACCCCACTGGAGTGAACCACTCCTGGCCGGGGGGTGGGGGAGGGCGAGAGACTAGTGGGCCCGGAGACTTCAGTCTGTGTCCGAATGGCATGGTAATAGTAATTTTAATATTTAAATCAGCTCTGCGCCAGAAATTGGTGCGGGACTGACGACGCCACAAATCCTGGCCCTGGAGATGTGCGAAGGCCGGGTGCCCAGCGGGGAGCCCGCTAAACGTCCTCTGTTGATGTTTCCCGGCCTGTTGTGCTGCTAGAGCAGTGCAACGGGTTGGGAGAATCGCCCCCGTGCAAGTTAGGTTGATTGGCCATGCTAAATTGCCCCTTAGTGTCCCAAGATGTGTGGGTTAGGGGGATTAGCAGGGTAAATATGTGGGGTTACAGGGATAGGGCCACAGTAGGACACTCTGTCGGAGATTTGGTGTGGACTCGATGGGCCGGATGGTCTCCTTCGCCACTGTAGGGATTGTATGTAACGGAATGCTATAATGGGAAATTTGGAATTCTGGGGTGGAGTTTCAATGGACTGAACGACCTTCTCTTGTCCTTGGGGCGACTGATCCACCATTCAGTTTCTGTTTCTTTCAGGCAATCTTCAACCTATTGGTACGACACCTGCACTTGGATTTCATTATTTCTTTCGGTGGGTGGCTGTATTTGTACCAATGTGCCACAAATTATAAAGTTATTTTTGGTTTGGACAGTAAATTACAATATATGTTAAGAATGTCATTTAAATTAAATAGTCCAAGGCAGAAAAAGTAACTTGAAAGATAATCTTGTCCAAATGTGCATGCACACTCAGGAAGAAGCATAAACCTCTATAATGATGACATGGAGGTTATGTCGGGGGAGCAGCTGGAGCAATTGGAAGATGAGGATCTTGCCCTTATGGTAATGAAGGTATGAACCCAATCCGATTATTCAAAGCAAGAATTACATTTCTCTTGTGCAAAGTAATTTGCAAGTTTTTCAGATGCATATTTGATTAAGTTCCTCTCTAATGTATGTATTCAGCCATCTAATATTTCTATGTTTTTGAATGATTAGCATAGAATCATTATAGCTGTTGAGACCTTGGCCAGAATTCTCTGGCCATTCACGCCAGCGGGATTCTCTGGTCCAGGTGGCAGTGCAGCCCCTCCCCTGGGTTTCCCAGCGGTTTGGAATGGCTTCAATGGGAACTCCCATTGACAGCTATGAGGCCAGAAGATCCCACCAGCAGCGAACGGTGTGCAACCTCCCGCCTCCAAGAAAAATGCTGAGGGGGAGGCCGGAGAATCTCGCCCCTTGTATTCAGAATTTAGTTATACATTGTAAAATAGCCAAGATGTGGAGATGTCGGCGTTGGACTGGGGTGGGCACAGTAAGAAGTCTCACAACACCAGGTTAAAGTCCAACAAGTTTATTTGGAATCACAAGCTTTTGGCACGCTGCTCCTTCATCAGGTAAGTGAGGCTAGTTCACAATCATGGCATATATGTGTGTCTTTGTTTATATATGCCATGTTTGTGAACTAACCTTCACTCCCCGAATGAAGGAGCAGTGCTCCAAAAGCTCATGGTTCCAAATAAGCCTGTTGGACTTTAACCTGGTGTTGTGAGGCTTCTTACTATTTTATAATAGAGCAGTAAAGCACTGTTTTAAGACTATCTATATACAATATACTATTTATTTCTATTTTTTCCCCTTTCTCTCTTGCCCTTATCCCCCTTTTCAGGTGGCTGTTTTCTTTCGAACAAGTCCGAAGCACAAACAGAAAATAATAAAGGTATAACTTCTTTTACATTTGCACAATAAATGCTGAAAGCATCAATTCCTTCTGTCTCAGCATCATTCACATATTTTCCACATTTGTAGAATTTCACCAAAACTTTATGATGGTAAATGGGAGTTGCTGCTAATGGAGATTATTTTAGATGCAGCAGTTTAAATGTTAAAAGTAAATTACTGCGGATGCTGGAATCTGAGACCAAAAGGGAAAATGCTGGAAAATCTCAGCAGGTCTGGCAGCATCTGTAAGGAGAGAAAAGAGCTGATGTTTCGAGTCCAGACGACCCTTTGTCAAAGCTTAAATTGGATAGAAAGTGGGAGATATTTAAACTGTAGGGTGTGGGAATGAAAGATGAATCATAGCCACAAAAACAAGGGGAAAGGCTGCTAATGGTAGTCCATAGAGAGAATAAAAGGTGTGAATGGCCAAACAGCGGAGAAGCTGATATCAGAGGGTAAACTGTGACAGATGAAGATGTGGGAGAGAGGTAAAATTCAGAAAAAGGGGGAAAGAGGAAGCAAAGGGTGAGAAATGGTAAGGAAGGGGAGAATAAACTAGGAGAAAGAGGAGGGGGAGGGGGAAGAAAAATAGAGCAAGACAATAAAGAAATAAAAGGTAGAGAACAGTTAAAAATAAAATGAAAACAAGGGGGTTGAGGTGGGGTAGAGCTAATCATCTGAAGTTGTTGAATTCGAAGTTGAGACCGGAAGGCTGTAACGTGCCTAGGCAGAGGATGAGATGCTGTTCCTCCAGTTTACGTTGAGCTTCACTGGACCATTGCAGCAAGCCAAGGATAGACATGTGACAGCCAGTTTAAATGTTGTTTATATATTGGTTAACTACTAAACCATGCAGTCAGACATCTCTCTTCATTGTTGCTATATAGGCCCTTCAAAGCAATAATGCAGTAGTGGGGATGACTGGAGATGGTGTGAATGATGCTGTTGCTCTCAAGTCTGCCGATATTGGTATTGCCATGAAAGGGACAGGAACTGATGTCAGTAAAGAAGCGGCAGGCATGATTCTGGTGGACGATAACTTTACATCTATTTTGTGAGTAAATTCAAGTGGTACTGCTTAAAATGTATCTTTTTTAACAGCAAGTTAGCAGTTAATACATCACTTTACCTTGCTGAATGATTTAACATGAAGACTTACTTATGTGCTTTTTATGTAATATATGTGTGTAGGGTAAAAATTACTTCCATTGGCATGGTGGCACAGTGGTTATCACTGCTGCCGCACAGCGCCAGGGACCCGGGTTCAATTCCGGCCTCGGGTGTCTGTGTGGAGCTAGCACATTCTCACCATGTCTGCATGGGTTTCCTCCGGGTGCTCCGGTTTCCTCCCACAGTCCAAAGATACGCGAATTAGGTTGAGTGGTCGTAATAAGTTGCCCCTTAGTGTCAGGGGGATTAGCAGGGTAAAGACATGGGGGTTACGGTGATAAGGCCCTGGGTGGGATAGTTGTTGGTACAGTCTCGATGAGTCGAATGGCCTCCTTCTGCACTGTAGGGATTCTATGATTTTTGTGAAGTTAAATTTACATAATGTTGTGTAGTCTAATTGTGACATTCACTGTTCAAATTTTCAATAAACATTGGCAACTAAAGGTGTAGTATCAGAGGGCTACCATTATCTGTCAGAGAGCTTTGTATGGGAGGGAAAAGGTAAGCAGGGACAAAAAAAGTGAACATTAATATTTGTGTTGATTTCCATGATGTTGAATAATTGAGCTTTTTTTGTAGGTGTGCAATGGAGGAAGGCAAAGGAATTTTTTACAACATTAAAAATTTTGTGCGATTCCAGTTGAGTACGTAAGTATAAACTTAGTTATTCCTATAAAGAACACAAATTGTCTCTTTGCTCTACACAGCCGTCATGGGGAGTACATATATATATGTGAATGTTTGTCTGCAATTCTTTTCCTTTTAAACATGCAGAAGTATTTCAGCGTTGAGCTTGATTGCACTTTCTACCATATTTAATCTGCCAAATCCACTAAATGCCATGCAGATTCTGTGGATCAACATCATTATGGATGGACCTCCAGCTCAAAGGTACAAATCGATATTAGATGTTTAAGTGTAATATCAAAGCCGTGGTATGTTCCTGTCGCATTGTGTAGTTGGGGCTAAGTGTTCAATTGAAATCCTGTTGGTGCCCCGTTTACATGTGAAGGGTGAATTATGTTAATATGTTTTAATTTATAAGCATTTGATTTTCTTCATACCCAATTTTGTACCATTCAGCCCATCGAGTCTGCACTGACCCTCCGAAAGGGCATCTTATCAATACCCTTACCCCCACCTCCCCCATTCCTGTAAGCCCGTGCATTTACTTTGGACGCTAAAGGGCAATTTAGCATGGCCAATCCACCTAACGGGCAAATCTTCGGACTGTATGTATTTTATACATTCAAACGCGGATTCATTGAATTCTACAGTGCAGAAGGAGGCCATTCGGCCCATCAAGTCTGCACCGACCACAATCCCACCCAGGACTTGTCTCCATAACCCCATGCATTTACCCTAGCTAGTCCCCCTGACACTAAGGGGCAATTTAGCATGGCCAATCCACCTAACCCGCACGTCTTTGGACTGTGGGAGGAAACCGGAGCACCTGGGAGGAAACCCGCGCAGACACGGGGAGAGTGTGCAAACTCCACACAGACAGTGACCCAAGCCGAGAATCAAACCCGGATCCCTGGCGCTGTGAGGCAACAGTGCTAACCGCTGTGCCACCGTGCCACCCTATATTTAGATATTTAGACATATTTAGATCCTATTCATGATCTATGGTGCTCTATGCTTTTGCTTTGCTTTTTTTCTGGGATTTATCTGTTTTTATCTTTCATTTTAATGAAGTACTCCAAGTCCTGTTTACCTTCAGCCCTAGTATGCAACCTGACATCTTCCCACTTTGTTTGATATATTTGCCTCTTGAGATTTCTTCCTCCAGTATGTAGCGTGAATCACTTACACAGCAACTTCAGCATCGTGCAAAGCAGTTTCAACTTTGCTCTGATATTAAAGCTGAATCATAAATAAGGAGTTGGATCCCAACCTGACTCTGGTGAGAAATTGTGTAGAACTCCCTGGAGGAGGCAAACCTGCACCACTTGGACTTCACACCACAAGGAATGCGTCAATACAACTGAGCATGATTTAAACAAAAACATATTGACCTTGGCAATGTTATGTTTCATACACTAGTGTGCAGATAACATCTGTATCGCTGGGAAATCTGAGCTGTGCTGCTGCGTGTACCTCATTCACATGCTCCACTCAGCAACAAAGAACTAGAGTGCATTTTCAGTGCATGGTTCTGTTCCTTGGCCAGTTAGTAAGGCAACTGTAGCTTTGCAAAAAAATATAAACTGATGTATTTTCATTTAAATTGAACCCCAAGTATTTTCTTTGATGAATACAAAACTTACAAGAAACCAAAATTTTTTTTAATTTTTGAGAGTCATCCTTGAATTTAAGAGTCAAGAATATTTGAGGTCAATTTTCATATCTTCTTGACTGCGTAGTAATCTATGGAATTAATTTCTTAGATTTGAAATCGGGTGGTCAGGCAATCATGCCCACTAGTTTACCGTCCAAATAATGACATTGAAAATCTATCCCATTACTCAGTACTAAAGTTTTACTGTAGGTGAATAGCTCATTGAAATAATGCAGTCCTGGCATGAAAGTGCAAAAGCTCTGAAAAGTTGATCTTTGACATCAGTCAACAATAGCCAAACCTTTCAGGGTGGTTGTTGTGGAAGTTTAAGATTATTTTACATCTGCGAGGATCAGAGTTAACTTTTCTGATCATGCATTCAATTGCACAAATTAAATCTTTCAATTAGAAACAATAGGAAAGAGTTTTAAAAAGTTTAAAGTTCATTTATTAGTCACAAGTAAGGCTTACATTAACATTACAATGAAGTTACTGTGAAATTCCCCTAGTCGCCTAGATGCCTGAACGGGTCAATACACCTAACCAGCACGTCTTTCAGACTATGGGAGGAAACCGGAGCATCCGAAGGAAACCCACACAAACATGTGGGTGGATCTAATGAGATTAGGAGAGTGTTCTTTATCATTGTGTTAAAAACTCTTGTATCTGAAGAGTTTTAGTGTTTTTGTGTTTTTGAAACAAGAACTAGGGGGCATAGCCTCAAAATATGGGGGAGCCAATTTAGAACAGAGTTGAGGAACAACTTCTCCCAGAGGGTAGTGCATCTTTGGAATTCTCTGCCCAAAGAAGCAGTAGAGGCTACCTCGTTAAATATGTTTAAGTCACAGATAGATAGATTTTTAACCATTAAGGGAATTAAGGGTTATGGGGAGCGGGCGGGTAAGTGGAACTGAACCCACTATCAGATCAGCCATGATCTTATTGAATGGAGGAGCAGGCTTGAGGGGCTAGATGGCCTACTCCTGCTCCTATTTCTTATGTTCTTATGTATGTTACAATCGTCTAACTGTAATCATTCCTGTAGATGTAATCGGAATGCAATACTATTCCTGCAAACAAATGAGCAATTCCAGTAAATGAAAAGACATTCTACTTTTGGTTAGATGATTGGAAGATTTATAATTGTTTTCCTACTCTTCTCTCTGTAGCTTGGGTGTTGAGCCAGTGGATAAAGATGTCATTAAACGGCCTCCAAGAAATGTCAAGGACTCTATCCTGAATAAGGGCCTAATTGTTAAAATATTATTCTCGGCTATTATCATTATCAGTGGTACCCTCTTTGTTTATTGGAAAGAGGTGTGTATAATTTATGAACTTCAATAATTGGTCTCTCAATTGCTGTTTGACTCTCAATTTAACTGATTTGTGTACCCGTGTGTAGATATGTTGGGCGTAATTTTCCAGCCTCCGAGCTGCGTGTTTCTTGTCAGTGGAAGGTGATGTGCTGTTCGCTGGTGGTGGGATTCTCTGGTCCCGCTGCTGTCAATGGGATTTCCCATTGATGTCACCTCACGCCGCTGTGAAACCCGCAGGCGGGTGTAAGCTGCTGGTGGTGGGACTGGAGAATCCCACCAGCGTGAGTCGCCGGAAAATTCCAGCTCATACTATGTTCTGCAGGCAGTAGGTTATTCAAATTTAAGGAACATAGAAATTCATGAAAAAGGTGATCCAGAAAGAAATTTGTTTCCCTCCAGGGAATAACAGAATGCGATGATTCACAATTATTCTCCAGAGATCATCTTTGGTCCACCAAGACAATTTCACAGTCCATTCTTGGAGCAGCTGCCAGCAATTTCTTTTTTAAGAAAAAGTCATTATTTCTTTAATCATTTTCTTTTAAACCCATTTTTCTATAAATGCAGTCCTCAAAGCACTGCTAAACAGTTACAAATAGTCCACATATATTTTCCATTCGCACCGTTTGTTTATTAATGTCTATTTATCCCATTTCAAATGTCTGCAGATTTCTTCCAGTAGTTTAATCACAGACTGCTTATCTTTCTGCCTTCTCTGAAAGATAAGAGATAATTGATTTACTATGGCAGTTTCAATGGTTTTAATTTTTATGATTTTGTAACTTTGAATCCATCGTTTTATTTCAAATAGCTGCCGGAGGGAAAGATTTCGTCAAGGACAACAACCATGACGTTCACTTGCTTTGTCTTCTTTGATATGTTCAACGCTTTAAGTTGTCGCTCTCAGGTACAACATGTTACTTGATTTGATTTATTATTGACACATGTATTAATATACAGTGAAAAGTATAGATTCTTGCGCGCAATACAGACAAAGCATACGGTTCATAGAGAAGGAAACGAGAGAGTGCAAAATGTAGTGTTACAGTCATAGCTAGGGTGTAGAGAAAGATCAACTTAATGCGAGGTAGGTCCATTCAAAAGTCTGATGGCAGCAGGGAGGAAGCTGTTTTTGAGTCGGTTGATACGTGACCTCAGACTTTTGTATCTTTTTCCCATGGAAGACGGTGGAAGAGAGTGTCTGGGGTGCGTGGGGTCCTTGATTATGCTGGCTGCTTTTTCGAGGCAGCGGGAAGTGGGCAGCGGGACTTAATTAACTTTTTAAGAATGCCGTAGTGTGAAGGGAATGTGTGGCTTTTAGAAAATGAGGCAAACTGCAAATTTCAGGTGCAGCGTGAGATTTCCATTTTCTGTTCCTCAATTTTTTTATTTAAAGGTTCCTTCCTCTAGCAGTACTATAGTATTCAAAACTTTTCCATATAATGGTTTAAAACATTACAATCTTCTTTGGAGCTTCGCTATTTTGTTCTATTCTTCGATTCATAAGTGCTGACATTTTCTTAAAATAAAATTAATTTGTTCTAATTTAAGAAAATGTTAGAATCTGCTCAAATTTCAGGAACATTTCAGTATGCACATTTCAAAAGTGATTGATTAATTCCATACATGTGCAAATGTTATCTTCCTGAATGGGATGCCATACGATAGCAAACATATTCATGCCCTTGTATGAATTTGCACTATTTTTATTTATATTGTGCATGTAGCTAGTGCATAACCATATCTAGTAAAATGCTTTTTATCTCAGTCTGCTAAATCAAAACACACAAAGATGGTCTGGTGCATAAATCCAACACTGCATGGTAGAAATTATGGCCTGGACTTTCGCCATTGGGTTAGGAACACAAAGGTGGTATATTTCCCAGATCCACAAACCTGACCCAGATAAAAGTGCCTTGGAAGGTCAGATTTTCGTATCTGAGTGGCAGGGTTCCCTAGAATTTGGATGAGGTGATCCCTGAGTGGTGCGGAGGATGCCGGGAGTGGAGACAGGAGATGGCCTACCTTAGTGCACTGGCACTGTACTGAAGTATTTAAAAAATGCATAAAACAGCCCCCCGGTCCGCCCTCCTCACCCCGCTCCCCGTAAAATATTTCCCCATGTCCCACCCATGCCAACTCATTCCATCTCATGCCTCACCCATTCACCCTCCAATCCAATCTATTCCCCACTGTTCATCGTATGGCCCCTCATGGCCTCGTGCCCATTCATGCCCCTCTAATCCACTCTGTCCACTCCATTGTCCCTCTGCCCACTCAGGACCCTCACAGACACTATGCACCCACCCAACCCCATGATCCTTGCATCCACCATGCCAGCTCACCCAATAAGGGCAGCAAGGTGGCACAAGGATGGCATGGTGGCACAGTGGTTAAAGCCTCACAGCTCCAGGGACCTGGGTTCAATTCCAGCCTTGGGTGACTGTGTGGAGTTTGCACATTCTCCCCATGTCTGCCTGGATTTCTTCCGGGTTCTACAGTTTCCTCCCACAGTCCAAAGATGTGCAGGTTAGGTGGATTGGCCATTTTAAATTGCCCTTTAGTGTCCAAAGATGCATACATTAGGGGGATTAACAGGATAAATGCGTTGGGTTATGGGTCTAGGGCCGGAGGAGGGCCTCGGCATGACACTCCGTTGGAGGGGCAGTGCAGACTTGATGGGCTGAATGGTCTCCTTCTGCACTGTAGGGATACTATGTTCTGGATTCACTATGAGCTGATCAGAGAATCCATACTGGGATGAAATAAAGTAAAATTCCAATTGTCTATTGCAGACTTCATTTTAAAAAAAAACCTTCATTTGTATAACTCATTTACTACATTCACATTCCTTCAACTACTTTATCCCTTCTGACAACAAATATTTCATTCAATTGCATAATTCCTTAGAAAAACAGCATTGGAATTCATTGTCCCAATTCAAAGAGTCCAGAACTACTTGGAGCTATCGATCAAGCTGAAATAGCCAGGCACCCTACTGTGATATTGAGCTATTTGAGAAATCGGCTCTGCAGCAGAAATCCAGTAATGGAAACTCTAAGGCTTATCCAAGAGTGAAATAGCAAGCAATCTTTTTTTAACACTCCAGATGTTTTATTCCTCAAAAGAATTAGAGCAGGAATTTTAAATGCCTTGAAAGCTCCCTTTGATAGTTTATTTTAACCCTTTTGACAGTTATTTTGAAAACTCTAACAACATTTACAATGCCAATGAGTTCATGCACTTTTTACACACATTTGTGCCTACTTTGAGAAATCACAAAGGGCACCTGGCTTTCCCCAAAGGTGTCCCAGGTCCATATCCAAAGGGTACTGTACTTCTCCAAAAAGATAGCCTGGCTATCCAAATGAATCCATAAAGGGGGTGGCACAGTGGTTAGCATATTGCCTCACAGCACCAGGGACCTGGGTTCGATTCCCAGCTTGGGTCACTCTCTATGCAGAGTCTGCATGTTCTCCACATGTCTGCGTGGTTTCCTCCGGGTGCTCCGGTTTCCTCCCACTGTCTGAAAGACATGCTGGTTAGGTGCATTGACCATGCTAAATTCTCCCTCACTGTACCCGAACAGTGCCAGAGTGTGGCGACTAGGGGATTTTCACAGTAACTTCATTGCAGTGTTAATGTAAGCCTACTTGTGACACTAATAAATAAACTTTAAGTTTAGATCTGCTCCAATGAGGTCTAATCTGCACATGTCAAATTTCAGACACCTCTCACGCCAAAAATCTAACGACTTCAGCAACTGCCCATTTCTACAGGCAACTGCCTCCATGAAATGCACATGCATGAATCCCCAAACTGGGTCCAATCCCACCCCACAACAACAGTGGCTGCCAGGTTTGCAGGAGGGACGTCTGGATTTGGGCCTCTTCTGTCATTTTTGAAATGATAGAGATACTCTTGAAATCCAGCCAAGCATTCATAATGGCCACAGCCGTCATGACAAAAGCATCCAGCCGCATTGTTTAAAACTGACAGAATAGAATGGTGTCCCATTTTTGTTTCAAAGCAGATTTCTTATCAATCAATGAAGGGAGTTGCAGAAATTGTTTTCAAAGCAAGATTTTTTTTAAACAGCCAGAATTGGCCTTTGACTTAAACCACTGGACAAAATGGGACGTTTTTGAATGACTGGACTTTTCAAAAATGTTCTTTAATGAATTATGGCACCTTCTCCAATGACAGAGTATTGTAATGCATGATAACACTTTCACAATGGCATTCATGTCAAGATCAAACTATCTTTGCTGATCCCAATTATGAGTAATTGCATTGAATACACACCTGTTTTACAATACAGCATTTAATAGTGACATTTGAGGATATCAAAACATTTTGCACTTACCTTTCAGAATATTCTTGATACCTTGGCAGGTTTCCCACTGTGATCACAAGCTGTCCAAGGATGTGTGTTTGTTTAGGGCTTCCAAAACACACACCAGCACATGAAAATTGTGTGCGGGAGGAAATAACATTTTCCTGTGGTCCTCAAAATCCCAGACCTTAACTTCAGAAGATAGCCATGTGCGTTTGAACCCAAGGCCATCCCAACCTATGAAAATACCTCACAAAAATGCTGCGGAGTTGGAAAAGCAGAGGAAAATAAATTTTCCAGCAAAGTTCAGTATTTTGCAACCCAATGCGTACTTCCATTGGGAGATAAAAATGCGACCATACATTCCAGCTGAGGCCACAGTGTTATATAAAGGTTTAGCATAACTTATACCTCTTCTTTTTTTCTCTAGACTAAATCGATATTCCAAATAGGTCTTTTCCGTAATCGTGTGTTCCTATATACCGTACTTGGCTCACTTCTGGGACAAATGGCTGTCATCTATCTCCCACCTCTGCAGAAGGTTTTCCAAACAGAGAGCCTCAGAGTACTTGGTATGTAATTCGAGATTTCTTAGTGACGCGTTAAGTTTTTTGATTTACTTTCCAACAAACTTCTTTCCTGTAGTAAAATTTATTAGCAACTTTTTATGGCACATATTCACAATTTAATTCTTTTAGTAATAGATTTTGATTTACTTTCCAATGAAATTATTTTCCGTAATAAAGTTTGTTGGCAACTTTTTATAGCACATATTCACAATTTAATTCTTTTACTAATAGATTTTGAGTTCTGATGGTATAGTGTAGATGCCATAGATTGTAAATCCTGTCCTGTTGCATATGGCTCACAGGGATAGTATCTTGCACTACCTAAGCAATATTATAAATCTTTTGAAATTAAAGTGCTGTCATCACTTACTGAATTTAACAATTCAGCTGTTCTTGAAATCTAAACGTATCTGCATTTTCTATTCCTTTACAGACTTGCTGTTCCTGATGGGCTTGGCCTCTTTGGTTTTCGTTACATCAGAGATATTGAAGTTCATTGAAAGAATGTGGTCTTCAGCCACTCAAAGGGAAAACGGCGCCAATTTAGGAGTTTGACAATATTATTTGGAAGAACCAGGATGCAGTACTGGGTTGCACAACTACACTTTATCAGATCAATGGCTTTGTGAAATTTAATATTGGAGATAAAGAATAGTGAAGCTTTCTTTGTATATTGTGGAATTTCACTTTGACAAGGTGGTTTTGTTCAGAATGTGCCGACAACGCTCTTGAACAGAAGGATTCCTTCACCCAGTTTTGCAAATTGTGAAGGCAAAGTTACATTCTGAAAAGTCTTGAATTGAGTTGGGATGTGCAAAAGAACCTTGCAGCTCTGAAAATGCAAATTGATAACCCTTTGTCTGAAATCTGTGTGTTTGAATTGCAGTACATTCAAGATATAAATATTGTAAGCATTGTTCTTTCAACACCATTATTGCCTATGGCAAACTTCTTTGAGTACGTCCCTACATGGGTGGTTCAGCTTCCCCAAGCAATGCAGGCATCAACATTATGAACCTGCAGTAACATGCAAAATGCTATGGATGCCACATAAAACTTGCACGTTAAGGTAGTGGAATCTTTTTCAATTCGCACAGTATAGTGGCTCTTGAAGGGAAACATGTTAGCCTCACAATCCTGTTCTTCTATTCAGGTGAGATCATGGTTAATCTATGACCTAGCACTATATACCTGCCTTTGCCCCATATCCCCTCCGCTCAACACATCCATCAATCCCAAACTTTAAAATAAACGAATGACCGAACATCGATTGTGATTGTGGAAGAGCTCCAAACTTTTCAACCAATATTTTCACCAACTCTCAATTCTACCACCTGTCTGCTCTTTCTGATGTAATGCAGGGTTGGACACTATGGATGCAATCGAACCGGCCGTTCACGCCCCGCTGCCGCTGCAAGCGAGGACGGAGAATCTGGCAAATCTAATTTCCCAGCTATTCATTTTGTAAAATGAAAAAAAATTTTCCTTATTTATTCATCACTAATTTGGAAGGCTTGTAACCAAAATTAAATAACGGGAGTTCCGCTCTCTTACACATTAATCATGAATTCCTAGCTTTTCCAACATTTGCAAAGTTCCAGTGTCCTCTCTGATGAAAGATCATCTCTGTAATAGAAAGGTCTGGTACATACAGGGGTGAACACAGTAAGAAGTCTCACAACACCAGGTTAAAGTCCAACAGGTTTATTTGGTAGCAAATACCATAAGCTTTCGGAGCACTGCTCCTTCGTCAGATGGAGTGGAAATCTGCTCTCAAACAGTGCAAACAGACAGAATCAAGTTGCAGAATACTGATTAGAATGCGAATCCTACAGCCAGCCAGGTCTTAAATGTACAGACAATGTGGGTGGAGGGAACATTAAACACAGGTTAAAGAGATGTGTATTGTCTCCAGACAGAACAGCTAGTGAAATTCTGCAAGTCCAGGAGGCAAGCTGTGGGGGTTACTGATAATGTGACATAAATCCAACATTGGTAGTTTGCTGCGAACAATGGTCTGTTTGAGGTTGCGTGGTTGTTTGAAGGCAAAAAGTGGGGGTGTGGGGATGGCCTTAGCGAGATGTTCGTCTTCATCAATGACATGTTGAAGGCTCCGGCCTCAACATGTCTTCGGCTTCAACATGTCTCCTCCGGAGCCTTCAACATGTCATTGATGAAGACGAACATCTCGCCAAGGCCATCCCCACACCCCCACTTCTTGCCTTCAAACAACCACGCAACCTCAAACAGACCATTGTCCGCAGCAAACTACCCAGCCTTCAGGAGAACAGTGACCACGACACCACACAACCCTGCCACAGCAACCTCTGCAAGACGTGCCGGATCATCGACACGGATGCCATCATCTCACGTGAGAACACCATCTACCAACCAGGTACACGGTACCTACTCTTGCAACTCGGCCAACGTTGTCTACCTGATATGCTGCAGGAAAGGATGTCCCGAGGCATGGTACATTGGGGAAACCATGCAGACGCTACGACAACGGATGAATGAACACCGCTCGACAATCACCAGGCAAGACTGTTCTCTTCCTGTGGGGGAGCACTTCAGCAGTCACCGGCATTCAGCCTTGGATCTTCAGGTAAGCGTTCTCCAAGGCGGCCTTCACAACACACGACGGCGCAGAGTCGCTGTGCAGAAACTGATAGCCAAGTTCCGCACACATGAGGACGGCCTAAACCGGGATGTTGGATTTATGTCACATTATCAGTAACCCCCACAGCTTGCCTCCTGGACTTGCAGAATTTCACTAGCTGTTCTGTCTGGAGACAATACACATCTCTTTAACCTGTGTTTAATGTTCCCTCCACCCACATTGTCTGTACATTTAAGACCTGGCTGGCTGTAGGATTCGCATTCTAATCAGTATTCTGCAACTTGATTCTGTCTGTTTGCACTGTTTGAGAGCAGATTTCCACTCCATCTGACGAAGGAGCAGTGCTCCGAAAGCTTATGGTATTTGCTACCAAATAAACCTGTTGGACTTTAACCTGGTGTTGTGAGACTTCTTACTGTGTTCACCCCAGTCCAACGCCGGCATCTCCACATCACGACATACAGGGGTAACATGGGCTGAGTACATTACCACCCACACAGTGATGCAAGACCAGAGCCAGGGTCTAGAAATGGACAGAGATGTGTAGAGACCTACAATGGAGTCAGCTCCATTACTGTACCCTCTACTGTATATATGTATATAGTTACGAGTTGTTAATAAAGATTTGCAGTTAATATACTGGAGACTACGCAGCCTACTTCATGGTGTCTGAAGAAGGCTTCTTCATTCTCAACCTGAAACATTGGCATGGATTCACCAGCCATTCACGCCGGTGGGATTCTCTGGTCCCGGTGTAGTGAACCGAGATTTGGCTGAGCACCAAATTCACCGTCCTCTGTGGCACAGCAGCAGGACATGAACGGTGGGAGAATTCCGGTCTTGGGCGGAAGTTTCTGTCTTTTGGTTAGGTATCAACTGGGGCAGGAAAAGCAGGGTGTAACCCGCCGACTGCACTGCCGGCTTTTCCCTCCATATTTGCTGACACTTCGTCAAAAAACCCCAGGAGGCGAGTCCCGCAATGTCACGCTGGTGCCCGGATGCAAACAAAAATGGAACCCGCCCCAACCACAGCATCAAAATCATGAGAATCCTGGACAGAGTAGTTAGGGAGAAGCTTTCCTCTCGTAATAGAATCAATAACAAGAGGGCACAGATTTAAAGTGATTTGCAAAAGAAGCAAATGTGACAATGAGTGGTTCGGGCCTGGAATGCACTGTCTGGAATTGTGGTGTCAGCTCGTTCAATTGCGGCATTCAAGAAGGATTAGATGGAGCAATGAGCCACAGTGCTCATTTGGAAAGCTGATGCAGATACAATGGGCCGAATGGCCTCCTGCATCGTGACAATTCTGTGATTTAAAAAAAAAATCAGCCTCTGCTTTCTGTCCATTCCGAATCTGAACTCTGGGCTGAATGACCTACAAATAGAACATAGAACAGTACAGCACAGAACAGGCCCTTCGGCCCACGATGTTGTGCCGAGCTTTATCTGAAACCAAGATCAAGCTATCCCACTCCCTATCATCCTGGTGTGCTCCATGTGCCAATCCAATAACCGCTTAAATGTTCCTAAAGTGTCTGACTCCACTATCACTGCAGGCAGTCCATTCCACACCCCAACCACTCTCTGCGTAAAGAACCTACCTCTGATATCCTTCCTGTATCTCCCACCATGAACCCTATAGTTATGCCCCCTTGTAATAGCTCCATCCACCCGAGGAAATAGTCTTTGAACGTTCACTCTATCTATCCCCTTCATCATTTTATAAACCTCTATTAAGTCTCCCCTCAGCCTCCTCCGCTCCAGAGAGAACAGCCCTAGCTCCCTCAACCTTTCCTCATAAGACCTACCCTCCAAACCAGGCAGCATCCTGGTAAGTCTCCTCTGCACTCTTTCCAGCGCTTCCACATCCTTCTTATAGTGAGGTGACCAGAACTGCACACAATATTCCAAATGTGGTCTCACCAAGGTCCTGTACAGTTGCAGCATAACCCCACGGCTCTTAAACTCCAACCCCCTGTTAATAAAAGCTAACACACTATAGGCCTTCTTCACAGCTCTATCCACTTGAGTGGCAACCTTTAGAGATCTGTGGATATGGACCCCAAGATCTCTCTGTTCCTCCACAGTCTTCAGAACCCTACCTTTGACCCTGTAATCCACATTTAAATTAGTCCTACCAAAATGAATCACCTCACATTTATCAGGGTTAAACTCCATTTGCCATTTTTCAGCCCAGCTTTGCATCCTATCTATGTCTCTTTGCAGCCTACAACAGCCCTCCACCTCATCCACTACTCCACCAATCTTGGTGTCATCAGCAAATTTACTGATCCACCCTTCAGCCCCCTCCTCTAAGTCATTAATAAAAATCACAAAGAGCAGAGGACCAAGCACTGATCCCTGCGGCATTCCGCTAGCAACCTGCCTCCAATCCGAAAATTTTCCATCGACCACCACCCTCTGTCTTCGATCAGACAGCCAGTTACCTATCCAATCGGCCAACTTTTCCTCCATCCCACACCTCCTCACTTTCATCATAAGCCGACCATGGGGGACCTTATCAAACGCCTTACTAAAATCCATGTATATGACATCAACTGCCCTACCTTCATCAACACACTTAGTTATCTCCTCAAAAAACTCTATCAAATTTGTGAGGCACGACTTGCCCTTCACGAATCCATGCTGACTATCCCGGATTAATCCGCATCTTTCTAAATGGTCGTAAATCCCATCTCTAAGGACCTTTTCCATCAATAAATGCTTCATCAAACCCATTAACTGCTCTGTGACTGGAGTACTTCTCACTTGGTTCCCTCCCTTTATTTATTCGCATTTTTAAGCTTTCAATTCTGATTAAGAACACTTGATCCTGTCTTTTAAATTTACCCAGTCTGAATCACCTGTTTATTTTGAAACAGTTTATCCTTTTTTGAATATCTCTGTCAAATCTCCCCTTAGCCACCTTCTCTCCAAGGAGAACAGTCTCAACCTCTACGTTCAAATTCAAACCAACTCAGTGCTTTGTTTATATTTCCTTCCTCTCTCTACTGAGAAAATTGCCCTTCAATTCCAACAAGCACAAGGATGGGCAGGCACCATTTGAAATACAAGGAAAGTTTTAACTTGAGGGTGTAGTTTAATCTAATGAGACCTAATTATCAGGTGAAGCAAACAAACCATTAATAACTTTTATTCCTTGTCAGCACCAACCTGAACCTCTCCCTTAATCTTTACTGGCATGTTGCTGACTCTTGGATTCCCGATGAGCAGTAGGTAGAGCAAAATGAGGGAAACAAAAGGAAAGCTGCAGATATCCAACACAATGAGCTAGTTTACAGGCAAGTGGCAAGCGAGTTGAAGTGGCATTTAACAGATACTCCCTAATAATAAGATATATGAGAGTTGACAAAGTCTAGATGACTGTAAACTCTTGAGTTCATTAAAGATAGATGAGACTGCCCGATTAAACCAATAAATGAGGCATCATTCAAAATCTATAAAAGTTTTGTGCCATAAAATTCAGGTAATTTTTAACAGGGTGGCCTGGGCTCTTCAACACTCAGCCTGGATACAGTCTCTTTAAACACAGAACTTTATTGAGAAATCTGTAGGGAAGCACCACAATTTTACTTGAACAATTGACATCATAGGAAAATTTATATACATTGAAAAATACAATCATTCTGCAGCAGTATTAAACAATGCAAACTTTGCAGTTACTAATGCTGCATAAACAAGAGTGTTAAAATTGCCAACATCTAAATCCATGTGAAAACGCAGACTACTTTTAGAGAAAAATAAAAGCCTTATCTGAAACTGAATCACTTCCAATATCAAAATACTGTGGTTGCTGGAGACCCGAACTTGCTGTTTTGTGCTTCATTTTCTATATATCCTCCTGTCTAAGGTAAGTATCTCTTTGGTATGAACTGTCCATGGTTCTGCCTCCAAAAATGAAACAGCGCTGGTAACTGCAACTTAGCAACTGCAGGTCACGTAATTTATTTATAAAAACCTAAATAAACTGTTCAGTGCTTGGCTATGGATAAAAGTACAGAGCTAAATACATCAACTCCAGTAAAATTCCTCCTTGTAACAAAAAGTGAATCTTACCTATTTCTTTTCTAATGAACATGGAGTGTTACGGAAATAAGTGTCAGAGTAATTAGCCTGATACTTGTTTTTGCCCCACCAAAAAGTGGAAAATGGCCCAGGGATCAGCTGAAGGTGCACACCCCCTTGACTTTGTATTAGGCAAATCTTTTATTGTGATAAACGTGTTTAATTAGTATTCCACATGGAAAAACAGAAAATTCTGTCCTCATCTGCTGATTTACTAAGGGTTTGCCCTGATACCAGAGACTTGAACAATTGCGTCCTCTTTTTAAGGAATAAGGGTGACATTTATAAAGGCTTTACATTAAACTTTACTGGCTATTCTATGCTTTCACGTTGAGAAGCCACTTCATTTCTCCCCTTCTTCATTTGGATCTCGCAGTCCATCACTCATCCGCATTTTTCCAATCATGTGTAGCAAGGCTTGAGCTTCAGGTTCAGAATCGAGTACGCTCTTGGGTGAAGACTGGAAGTGAAAAGCACAACACTGTAGCACTTGAATTCAAGTATTTCAGCTGCAAGCTGCTTTACGTCTGATCGACAACACACATCATTGATAATGTAAATTAGGTTGTTCCATTTAATACAATTAAGCCTATCCACAAAGTTAAACCTTGATTTCAAAATAAATGGTGTAATCTTATGGAAAAAAAGTCTTAGGCTACGATCTTACCAGCTTATCCCCCTGGTCAATCAGCGAGGCGAGCCGGTAAGATAAGGCGCGAGGTGAAAAGTCAGAATCGCACCCTGTTTTTTGCCTCTTGTGATCTTACCGACACCGATTTGCCGGCGAAATCAGCTTTGCACCCAGAAAGGGCGCAAAGCCAATCTCAATATTCATGACATTATTTAAATGTCATTAGTCAGTCCAGGAAGAACCTCGACCAACGAGGTGGTTAAGGTAAGTGAGCCAGGACATTAGGGTCTGGGACTTGTTAATGACATGTAAACCATGTCATTCCAATTTTGACGGCAAAACAAGGCCGGTAAGATCAGGGCAGGGGAAAAACCAGACATGCCTCTGATTCTTTGTCTCCTGCCCAATCTTGCCACCTCACCTCTCCGAATATCGGGCGGGATGAGGTTGTGAGATTGCACCCAAAATCTTTACTGCCAGTTTTCATAACCATTATAGAAGAATGCCAGGAAAAATATTAGTCGATCATAAATATTTTTATTTAAGCCAATGAATGTTGGCAGCTGAACAATTTGTTTGCCAATCCACAGATGCTGCCTGATCTGCTGTGTATTATTTTTATCCATCAATAAATAATGATTCTGTCAGATTTGGCAACTCCTTTTAAGTTTCATCACTTTGAAGATTTAGCAGAAAGGAATTTATTTGAACTGTTTCCCCCACCTATTTCCTTAAAATGTTCAAAAATCAAAGTGCTGCCACTTAGAGCCAGATCTAGGTTATTAGATGCATAAGGAGCAGACAGCAAGCATTCTTGAATCAATCTAAGGGTTGGAAAATTTGTTTTGATTGCAATTTCCCAAGGACATATTTTTATGCAATAATTGTTATAAAGATCTGAGCAAACAGGTTGGATCAGATTCTAAATACTGCAGTCATGCCCAGATGTGACTTGATTTATTATTGTCACATGTATTAACATACAGTGAAAAGTATTGTTTCTTGCACGCTATACAGACAAAGCATGCCATTCATAGAGAAGGAAACGAGACAGTGCAGAATGTAGAGTTACAGTCATAGCTAGGGTGTAGCGAAAGATCAACTTAATGCAATGTAGGTCCATTCAAAAGTTTGATGGCAGCAGGAAAGAAGCTGTTCTTGAGTCAGTTCGTACATGACCTCAGACTTTTGTATCTTTTTCCTAACGGAAGAAGGTGGAAGAGAGAATGTCCGGGGTGCGTGCAGTCTTTAATTATGCTGGCTGCCTTGTCGAGGCAGCGGGAACTGTAGACAGAGACAATGGATGGGAAGCTGGTTTGCATGATGGATTGGGCTACATTCACGCCCTTTTGTAGTTTCTTGCTGTCTTTGGGCAGAGCAGGAGCCATACCAAGCTGTGATACCATCAGAAAGAATGCTTTCTATGGTGCATCTGTAAAAGTTGGTGAGAGTCGTAGCTGACATGCCAAATTTCCTTAATCTTCTGAGAAAGTAGAGGCATTGGTGGGCTGGGTCGGATTGTGGTTGGTGCAGATTTGATGAGCCGAATGGCCTTCTCCTGCAATGTTGGATTCTAAGGATGGACTAATGCCTAAAGACTGTAGAGTTTCCAGAACGGGTACATAATGAACTTACCAACAAAAGGATGTTACAGTTGCACAGTGGTTAGCACTGCTGCCTCACAGCGCCAGGGAGCCGGGTTCAATTCCAGCCTTGGATTACTGTCTGTGTGGAGTTTGCATGTTCTCTCCGTGTCTGTGTGGATTTCCTCCGGGTGCTCCGGTTTCTTCCCACACTCCAAAGATGTGCGGGTTAGGTTGATTGGCCATGCTAAATTGGCCCTTAGTGTCAGGGGGACTGAGTGTAAATGTGAGGGGTTACGGGAATAGGGCCTGGATGGGATTGTGGTCGGTGCAGATTTGATAGGCTGAATGGCCCCCTTCTGTACTGCAGGGATTCTAATCTATGAAAATCTTTACAAACTGGGCAGAAATAGGCTGTTAAGGTGATTGCTGCAAAGCATGTGAATTTTGGCATCTAGACTATAGACTTTGGCACATCGATGGCTTCAGAGTGCAGCCCACGATACAAAAGAATCATAGAAACCCCACACTGCAGAAGGAAGCAATTCGACCCATCGAGTCTACACCGACCACATCCCACCCAGGCCCTATTCCCATAACCCTGATCCCCATTACCCTGGCTAGTCACCCTGACACAAAGGGCCAATTCACCATGGCCAATCAACCTAACCCGCACATTCTGGACTGTGGGAGGAAACCGGAGCATGCGGAGGAAACCCACGCAGACACGGGGAGAATGTGCAAACTCCACACAGTCACCCAAGGCTAGAATTGAACCCAGGTCCCTGGCACTGTGAGGCAGCAGTGCTAGGCACTGTGCCACCGTGCCGCCCATCACTAAGGAGAAGGTTCTGGGGAAACTGAAAGATCTGAAGGTGGATAAGTCACCTGGACCAGATGGAATACACCCCAGGGTTCTAAAAGAGATAGCTGAGGAAATTGAGGAGCATTGGTGGTGATCTTTCAGCAATCACTGGAAGCAGGGAGGGTTCCAAAGGACTGGAAAGTAGCTAATGTAGCATCGCTGTTTAAGAAGGGAGGGAGGCAGCAGATGGGAAATTATACACTGTTAGCCTGACTTCAGTCATCGGCAAGATTTTATAATCCATTATTAAAGGTGAGATCGCAGAGTACTTGGAAGTGCATGATAAAATAGGACTGAGTCAGCACAGCTTCGTCAAGGGGAGGTCATGTCTGCCAAATCTGTTAGAGTTCTTTGAGGAGGTAACATGGAAGTTAGATAAAGGAGAACCAGTGGACGTGATTTATTTAGATTTCCAAAAGGCCTTTGACAAGGTGCCGCAAAGGAGACTGTTAAATAAAAGCCCATAGCGTTAAGGGTAAGATCCTGGCCTGGATAGAGAATTGGCTGACTGGCAGAAGGCAAAGAGTGGGATAAAGGGGACTTTTTCAGGATGGCAGCCAGTGACTAGTGGTGTGCCTCAGGGATCGGTGCTGGGACCACAACTTTTCACAATATACATTAACGATTTGGAGGAAGGAACTGAAGGCACAGTTGCTAAGTTTGCAGATGATACAAAGATATGTAGAGCGACAGTTGTATTGAGGAAGCAGGGGGCTGCAGAAGGACTTGGACAGGTTAGGAGAGTGGGCAAAGAAGTGGCAGATGGAATACAATGTGGAAAAGTGTGAGGTTATGCACTCTGGAAAGAGGAATGGAGGCATAGACTATTTTCTAAATGGGGAAATGCTTAGGAAATCAGAAACACAAAGGCACTTGGGAGTCATCGTTCAAGATTCTCTCCAGGTTAACATGCAGGTTCAGTTGGCAGTTAGGAAGGCAAATGCAATGTTAGCATTCATGTCGAGAGGGCTAGAATACAAGAGCAGGGATGTACTTCTGGGGCTGTATAAGGCTCTGGTCAGACCCCATTTGGAGTATTGTGAGCAGTTTTGGGCCCTATGTCTGAGAAAGAATGTGCTGGCCTTGGAAAGGGTCCAGAGGAGGTTCACAAGAATGATCCCTGGAATGAAGAGTTGTCATATGAGGAACGGATGAGGACTCTGGGTCTGTACTCATTGGAGTTTAGAAGGATGAGGGGGGATCTTATTGAAACTTACAGGATACTGCGAGGCCTGGATAGAGTGGACGTGGAGAGGATGTTTCCACTAGTACGAAAAACTAGAACCAGACAGCACAACCTCAGGCTGAAGGGGCAACCCTTCAAAACAGAGATGAGGAGGAATTTCTTCAGCCAGAGAGTGGTGAATCTGTGGAACTCTTTGCCGCAGAAGGCTGTGGAGGCTAGGTCATTGAGTGTCTTTAAGACAGAGATAGATAGGTCCTTGATTAATAAGGGGATCAGGGGTTATGGGGAAAAGGCAGGAGAATGGGGATGAGAAAAATATCAGCCATGATTGAATGGCAGAGCAGACTCGATGGGCCGAGTGGCCTAATTCTGCTCCTGGGTCTTATGGTCTTATTTTGTTGGCTGTTGCTCGCACAGGTTTGCCGCATTCTACTGATTTCCTTCCGCGTAGATTTTTTACTGAAGTGATAAGCACATAAAGCAAGGACAAGTGAAGTGAGATGCATGCTGATTGCACACAACATCAACTGGAAGAACTGTGCATTTCCTTTGCATTCAAAGTGTAAATATTTCTTTTGTTTTTATGATTTGAAGTTGATGATAGTTCTACTAATATATAAATGATTAAGTATTTCCTATAACTCGTTATTAAATAGTTGGCATCTGTTGAATGTATTTGATTGTATTCATGGGGTCATGGTTAGTGAACAAACCAGGTTTCAATCTTGTGGCCCACTGAGATGAAGGAAGGGCATTCATGCTGCCTAGGTTGCCCATCACTACTCTGGTGAATACCAAATTAAATATAGACCAAGATGAAGGTGCCTCACAGCCATCCGTGAATTCACACCCCTCATTGTTTAAGGATGGACCAATGCCTAAAGACTGTAGAGTTTCCAGACTGCCTGTCTCCATGTTTCATACTGGACAAAAGGGAAGATCAAAACCCAATGGTGACTATCAATTTCCCATTGTTTCACAATGGTCACCCCCTTCCAAACTAGTCTGGGTGGGCCTCAGAAATGCTAACCTAGTGATCATGCATTTGACACTGGTTTCTGGATTGTACCCTTATTACCCCAGGACCCAGCAGATCCATCAGTCGCCAGCCAGTCTCAGAATCAGATTCTGAAACTAGCTGCTAGTTATCAAACAGCCAAATACTTAACACCAATGCCAGTTTCAAAGATTATCTCAGAAGCAACTTCCTAGATATTTGACGGCAAAAAGCTTTCACAACCTGCTGTGAATCCTTTGTTTTACAAGACCATTATTTCAATGACCATTGATTGAGTCCATTCAAGCAATCATAGGCCTACAACATGAGAGATTGGAGAACGTAAAAGAGACCAAATTAACTGTAATCTGTAAAAATGCACTATCTTTATCTATATATTTGTGTCCTGTGTGTGTCCGTGAGCGTGTATGCTTGAGACCAGGTGCGTGTCTCAAGTTGAATGCTGTAAATTCGAAAAAAGCTTCTTTAATATGGTTAATATTTGGTAGCAAATATATATTTGTTGTAAATAATATTCTTTATTTTAAAATCACAAAAGCTTGCTACTGAATTATTTAATTGGAATGCACACTCCCAAGGTTAAAAGTCACAACTATTTCCACACTGATAATGTACTGATATTATATGTTGATTGTGGATAGTAAAAGAACACGTATATTCTGCCTACGTCAATACTCATGATGGAAGTAGGTATTGTTAGTTTGCTTCAGATTTCTAAAGTTGTTGGCAATAGCAATGTACAGCTTAATGACAAGAAGGCTCTCACAACCAGATGTCACAGGATAATGGCTAGATACTGTTTTCTCTTCCTTGTTTCTTCTGCCCTGTCATATCCCATTGATATTTGTGAAATTGCAAGTAAATCCCTAGAGCACTACGCTGCTGGGGCAACATCATGCAGATGTGTTCCCTTTGGAAAGAAAGGAAAAGAGTGCTACATTCCCTTGAAATGGTTTTCTGTACTCACACCGCTGAAACAAATGAAATACATAATGAAGCTTCTGAGTATCAAGGACAACATATAGTTCTAGAGGACATCTCTATCCATACCTTTAATATGGTAAAGTCGGGAGATACAAAAATAGGAATTCCAGTCTAGGAGATTTTATGGGATGTGGGCATTGCTGGCTGGGCCAGCATTTATTGTCCATCCTTAACTGCCCTCCATTTCTGAGGGTATTTGAGAGTCAACCACATTGCTGTGGCTCTGGAGTCACATGTAGGCCAGACCAGGTAAGGACGGCAGATTTCCTTCTCTAAAGGACATTAGTGAACCAGATGGGTTTTTACGACAATCGACAATGGCTTCATGGTCATCACCAGTCTTTTTAATTCCAGATTTTTATTCAATTCATATTTCATCATCTGCCGTGGTGGGATTCAAACCCGGTCCCCAGAGCATTACACTGGGTCACTGGATTACTTGTCCAGTGACAATACCACTACACCACCACAAATTTGCTACTTCATTTTATCACATTTTGACTGAACATATGCTGAAATGTAATGGGATGATAAATTAACTGAATTATGTCCACTTGAACACCACTTGACTGGCACAAACTAATCTTCAGTCTTACTCATTAAGTTAATCTCTTCAAATTAAAATTGTGACGGCATTAACAATAATTCAAACTGGACATCAGTCAGTAATGTGCGGATTTTTTTTAAAAGATGGATGAGAACTTACCACTAGATCTTCAGGAGGGTTCCCTACCCTCCACAGCTCCATTGTGTCAATGATAAAATGTTCCTGGGCAGATAACTGAGGGCTATTATAAGTCGTGCACCGTGGCTTTGCTTTGCTGTGTCCTCCGCCATAATCACTATCAATCCACAATCCAAAATAGTAAAACTGCCCTCCCATGCCCTGTGAAAGTATTGCAAAAGAATGTCAGTTTTATAATCATTGGGGTGAATTTTACCGTTCTGCCCACCACGAGAATTGTAGTGAGCAAGGAGTAGACCATGGAAACGACCTTTGACCTCAGGTGGGATTTTCCGTTTCGGGGCGAGCGCGGCCGGAAAATCCCGCCCATTATCTCCACTTCAATTGTAATATTTGAGATCACATAGAAACTTATAAAATTCTAACAGGGGAGATTCAGAAAGAATGTTCCTGATGGTGGGAGAGTCCAGAACGAGGGGTCATAGTTTGAGGATAAGGGGTAAACCTTTTAGAACTGAGGTGAGGAGAAATTTCTTCACCCAGAGGGTGGTGAATGTGTGGAATTCACTGCCACAGTAGTTGAGGCCAAAACATTGTCCGATTTCAAGAAGAAATTAAATATAGCTATTGGGGCTAAAGAAATATGGGGGAAGGGGGGGGGGTGATCAGAATATTGAATTCGATGATCAGCCATGATCAAAATGAATGGTGGAGCAGACTCGAAGGGCCGAATGGCCTATTCCTGCTTCTAGTTTCTCTGTTAATATTAATGTCACTTGTTGTCATAGAATATTTATAATGCATTGTTTCTAATTAGTTGGTAGCTTTTGTTTATCAAAAAAGACAGCCTACAGCCATTTCAGAGCTAATTCCATTTGCGTTTAACTCACATACAGTCTGCATAGAGGGAGGCATAGAGGTTTACAGCATGGAAACAGGCCCTTCGGCCCAACTTGTCCATGCCGCCCTTTTTTTTAAACCCCTCAGCTAATCCCAATTGCCCGCATTTGGCCCATATCCCTCTATACCCATCTTACCCATGTAACTGTCTAAATGCTTGTTAAAAGACAAAATTGTACCCGCCTCTACTACTACCTCTGGCAGCTTATTCCAGACACTCACCACCCTCTGTGTGAAAAAATCGCCCCTTTGGGACTTTTGTATCTCTCCCCTCTCACCTTAAACCTATGCCCTCTAGTTTTAGACTCCCCTACCTTTGGGAAAAGATATTGACTATCTAGCTGATCTGTGCCCCTCATTATTTTATAAAACTCTATAAGATCACCCCTCAGCCTTCTACACTCCAGAGAAAAAAGTCCCAGTCTATCCAGACTCTCATAACTCAAACCAAGAAGTCCCGTTAGCATCCTAGTAAATCTCTTCTGCATTCTTTCTAGTTTAATAATATCCTTTCTATAATAGGGTGACCAGAACTGTACACAGCATTCCAAGTGTGGCCTTACCAATGTCTTGTACAACTTCAACAAGACGTCCCAACTCCTGTATTCAATGTTCTGACATAACCAATGAAACCAAGCATGCTGAATGCATTCTTCACCACTCTGTCCACCTGTGACTCCACTTTCAAGGAGCTATGAACATGTACCCCTAGATCTCTTTGTTCTGTAACTCTCCCCAATGCCCTACCATTAACTGAGTAAGTACTGCCCTGGTTCGATCTACCAAAATATGTCATCTCCCATTTATCTAAATTAAACTCCATCTGCCATTCATCAGCCCACTGGCCCAATTGATCAAGATCCCGTTGCAATTGGAGATAACTTTCTTCACTGTCCACCATGCCATTAATCTTGGTCTGATCTGCAAACTTACTAACCATGCCTCCTATATTCTCATCCAAATCATTAATATAAATGACAAATAACAGTGGTCCCAACACTAATCCCTGAGGCATACCGCTGGTCACAGGCCTCCAGTTTGAAAAACAACCCCCTACAACTATCCTCTGGCTTCTGTCAAGAAGCCAATTTTGTATCCATTTAGATACCTCACCCTGGATCCCATGAGATTTAACCTTATGCAACAACCTACCATGCGGTACCTTGTCAAAGGCCTTGCTAAAGTCCATGTAGACAACATTAAGTGCACTGCCCTCACCTACCTTCTTGGTTACCCCTTCAAAAAACTCAATCAAATTTGTGAGACATAATTTTCCACTCACAGAATGTCGCTGTTCACCAAGGTTTGACTTTGGAAGACTGCATTTGTATAGCAAATTTATCTCATTGCTCAAATATTCCAAATGACTCCAAGTACGGATGAATAGTGTGGCAGACAAACGTAACCAGTGAATTAGTTCTTAATGTTTGATCAACAAGAAACATTGTCCATGGCACAGTTTAACAACTCCCAACAAAGCAATATTGTGCTGAAGTGTCAGTTCAGGTGGTAAACGTTAAGAAAATAAGGAAGACATTTATTTATACAGCGTGTTCCACAATCTCAGGACATCGTGAACTGCATTACAGCCAATTAACTCATTTTGATGTATAGTCTCTGTTGTAATATAGGAAATGTGGCATCCAATTTTCACACTGCAGCCTCCCACAACCAGAAATAAATGATCAGATTATCTGTTTCTGGTGTTGGTTCAGAGGTAAATATTGGCCAGTTCAGTGGGAGATCTCTCCTGCTCTCCTTCAAATAGTGCCACAGGATATTTCACATCCATTTGGGGCAGCACAGTGGTTAGCACTGCTGCCTCACAGCGCCAGGGACCCGGGTTCAATTCCAGCCTTGGGTCACTGTCTGTGTGGAGTTTGCACATTCTCCCCGTGTCTGCGTGGGTTTTCTCCGGGTACTCCGGTTTCCTCCCACTCTCCGAAGATATGCATGCGGGTTAGGGTGGATTGGCCATGGTTAATTGCCGCTTAGTGTCAGGGGAACTAACAGGGTAAATACATGAGGTTATGGGGATGGGGCCTGGGTGGGATTGTTGTTGGTGCCGAATGGCCTCCTTCTGCATTGTAGGGTTTCTATGATTCTATGATCCATCACCTCCAACAGTGCAGCAATTGGGCTGTACTGCAATGAAGCATCAGTGTAAATTGTAAACTCATATTTTTGGATTGGGACTACAAGCTTTTGACTGAGTCAGTGCTACCAGAATAGTTAAAACATGACACAAAGCTGAGAACAAAGGACAAAGAATTACAGCACAGAAACAGGCCCTTTGGCCCTCCAAGCCTCCAGAAATTCCAATAGTGCAGGAAGCAGGCTAGTGTCACAAGTTAGAACAAAGACAGAAAATGTCAGAGACACTGGGGGCGAGGGGCACTCCAGCGGAGGCTGTTTCACAGGCTCCCCGCTGGGTGCCAAGGCCTCCGTGCATCTCTGGCAGCCGGATTTCTGGCGCCATCAGCTCCGGAAATCGGCGTGAATCTGCATAATGTATGAAGGCCCTCATTACCATATATTTTAAATCTCATTAGTGGGCCCAGGACTGAAATCTCCAGACCCGCTAACCTCTCCCACTTGCGGGGAGCAGGCAGCCCGACCCCACTGGAGTGAAAGAGGGGCAATCAAGGCCCCCCCAGAGGGTCATGACCCGGGGAGGGGGGGGGGGGCCTGGACATTGCCACTTTGGCAGTGCCAGCCTGGCCCCTTGGATCTGCCCAAGGAGCACAGTGGCAATGCCAAGGAGGCATCTTGGCACTGCCCATCAGGCAGTGCCAAGGGGGAGGGGCCTGATGCGGGGTGATCTGTGAGGGGTGAAGGGTCCCGCTGCCACTCTGCACTTTGAGCTGAGTGACAGAGGGACGGAGGCAAGCGATCAGGGCTGGCCATCGGGGTTGGGGAAGCGGGGGGGGGAGAAATGGGGAGATTGGGTTGTGGGGGGGTTGTTCAAGGCTGGCCCAGGCATAGAATCATAGAATTCCTACTGTACAGAAGGAGGCCATCTAGCCCATCGAATCTGCACCAACAACAATCCCACCCAGTCTCTATCCCCGTAACCCCCACCTATATACCCCACTAATTCCCCCGAAACTAGAGTCAATTTAGCATAGCCAATCAACCCTAACCTGCACATCTTTGGACTGTGGGAGGAAACCGGAGCACCCGGAGGAAATACATGCAGACAAGGGGAGAATGTGCAAGCTCCACATAGACAGTGACCCAAGCCGAGAATTGAACCCAGGTCCTTGGCGCTGTGAGGCAGCAGTGCTAACCATTGTGTCACCGTGCCGCCCCCATGTTCGGTGGTGCCAGCAATGCGAGGGTCGCAGGGCTGGCCAGTGATCGGGAGGCCGGCAGACAGGGGCCACTGAGCATGCGCCGATCTCGGCACTGACAGATCAGCACATGTGCAGTGGCCCGCTCAGCACTATGCTGCCAGCCTCTCCAGCGGGAATAGGCCTCGTCCCTAGCTTTTTGGACAGGTTTATGCTAGTGCACTCTGCAGTGCACAGAGTGTGGGAGTGAGAGAAAACCACAGGATTTACTCCAGTGTTTACGCGAATTCCACACTTAGAATTTGTTTTGGGAGAATCGCCCCCACTGAGTGGGCCTGTCAACATATTGGATATTAATGATCAGTCAACATCACAGGAATGGGCCTTCACTCAGGATAGTGTTCATATCTGAAACATCATCTGTTTCCTTCACATCGATGCCTCAAACACACTTTAGTCTCAATGATTACCAACATCTTCTGCTTATTGAAAAGAACAGAGTATAGTGGCCTCTCTGCTGCCCTCTGTGTTGGGGAGGTGTAAATTCAGTTAGTTCAATAATGGCTCTGAGCTGTGAATCCACATGGTTTTTCTTGGTACAATACACAAAGATATTAATGTTTGCCGAACTTCAATTTTTTTTCCACCACTGTTCGGATTCCCAGTTACAAGTGGTTTGTGGTAAAGATGGTTGGTTTCAATCCCTCTTCAAATCCAGAGGCCATTAATCCTCTATATCTATGTACCATGTGATGCTACATATTATGCAGGGAGAAGAGGGATATTTTGTTTCAGTGTATTGGAATTGACGTACTCTTGTAATATAAGAACATAAGAAATAGGAGCTGAAGTAGGCCAAAAGGCCCTTGAAACTTATTCCGCCATTCAATAAAGGTATAGCTGATCTTCAACCTCAGCTCCATGCACTTTGCTGACCAATCTCTACATCCCTTGATTCCTTTAACCTGATAAAATCTTGGAATTCAAAGTCCAACAGGTTTATTTGGAATTACGAGCTTTCGAAGTGCTGCTCCTTCATCGGGTGAGTGATGCTCATTACTCATCTGATGAAGGAGCAGCGCTCCGAAAGCTCATGATTCCAAATAAACCTGTTGGACTTAAACCTGGTGTTGTGAGACTTTTTACTGTGCCCAGTCCAACGCTGGCATCTCCACATCAAGATTTTATCAATAGCAGTCTTAAATCAACTTGGCAATTGAGAATACTACTCTAATCTGTGTACAATGTGCACAAAAGGTGCCACCTAGCATGGTTCAGATGAGCTGGTTGTCAGAAGGAAAACCACACGTTTAGGATAGAAAGTATTACTATTGTGTTGTTAATTACAAGGCTGGAAATAAAGACTTGCAATTGCGTTTTTCACGACCACCGGCCATCTCCAACTTCTTCAGTGACTGAAATACTTTTGAATCATCGTCACTGCTGTCATGTAGGGCAGCCAATTTGTGCACAACAGGCTCTCACCAATGGCAAAATGATAATGGTCGGGTAGTCTAATTTCGGGATGCTGATTGAGGGCTAAATATTGCCAGGAGACTAGGGAAAACACCCCAGCTCTTCTGCAAAATAGTGCCACGGGAGCTTCTGTACCCAACCGAGACAGGGCCTCAGTTTAACACCTCATCCAAACTGTGGCATCTCGGACAGTGCAGCACTCCCTCAGTGGGGGATGAACCTAGAACCTTGAGACACAGAGGCAAGGGTGCTACAAACTGAGGCACAGCTAACACACAATCTTCTGAACCATTGGAATCAGGAAAAATCAGCTGTTTTCTCTGACTTTAAAGTTTAATTGGAAGTTTAAAAATTAATTCCTGTGAAATTGTTGAAAGGTTTAATGTAAATTGCATCTTGGTTGACTTCATTTGCAGTAGAATCTTCATTGCTACTTGTTTAGGTCCTCAGATCTGGAGATGCTTTTGGAAGGCAAGTGGACATTGCTTCCCTTGCAAATAGTTCAGTCACTTCCACTGGTGGTGTATGAGCACCTTACTAGAAAAGCCTCTACTCTGTTTTTTTATTGCTTAACCAATTGCAGCAATACTGTTTGCTGTCATGAGCCAGTTTAAGGCAAGTAGGCCTTTAAATTCTAATTGGATGCAACAATGGCATATAGGAAAGGTCTTGAGTGAAGGACCAAGAGTGCAATTCTGGCCATAATGCGTATAATAACATACACTGAGGAAAAATCATTACCAAGTGTAAGGAAATGAGGTATTTGGGAAGCTTAGAGAGCCTTAGCCCCAACAGTCTCTCACAAAGTATGTTAAGGGGTAACCTGATGGACATCAAAGCATGAGGTTCTCCTAAAATGCCCCTCAGAACAATAAGTGCTTACACACTAGTGATCACACATCAAGTTGTAACGGAGAACAGACTTTAATATATTGAGCTCAAATTACAGAAAGTGCTATGCTCACACATCACTTATTACTTAATTAGAATGGTTCAATACTCACAAGTCCGTTTGGCATTGTCTGTTGGCCGTTATTCAGATACATGTAGTGGTCATTGTAACCTGTACAGGTGTAGATCCCAAGTTGTGGACTGAGAGTAAACAAAAAACATTTGCTGTCCCCTGGGGGAAAAAAATTAAGAGAACAAAAAAAGTATTATTTTCTGTTGCTCAGAAAAGAATGAACTTACATTTCTACAACAACACATCACATTCTCGGGTGATCTAAAAAGTATTTAATAAGTGACAGATTGCTTTTTGAAATATAGTCATTGTTGGCATGTGGGGAAACATGACAACAATTTGTACACAGCAAGATTCCAAAATAGCTAAGAAATGAATTGAGTGGATAATCGGTTTTGAAATTAGCCACAAAACGTATGGCACAACACCAGAAGAACTACATGCTCTTCTAATATTATTGTGGTATCTGAGCAACACCTCTGACAGCATTAGACCCTGACTGAAATGTCAGCTAAATGATGTGCTCAAATCAGTGACAGAACTTATTTTCCATTTGTGGGACATGGGCATCGCTGGCTGTCCATCCCTAGTTACCCTTGGAAGGCAGTTGAGAGTCAACCACATTGCTGTGGCTCTGGAGTCACATGTAGGTCAGACCAGGTAAGGACAGCAGATTTCCTTCCCTAAAGGACATTAGTGAACCAGATGGGATTTTCCCACAATCGACAATGGTTTCACGGTCATCAGTAGATTCTTAATTCCCGATATTTTTTATATTGAATTCCAATTGCAGCATCTACTGTGGATTCGAACCCGGGTCTCCAGAACAATAGCTGGATTAATAGTCGAGGGGTAATGCCACCAGGCCATCACCTCTCCTTGAACCTCTAGCAGATTAAAAATGAGAAAAGGGTGGACTGGGAGAGCAGACTGGTAGGTAGGACAGCTGAGGAACAATGGAGGATTTTAAAGGAGATCTTTTTCAGTACTCAGCAAAAATATATTCCGGTGATAAAGAAGGACCGTAAGAAAAGGGATAGCCAGCCGTGGATAACGAAGGAAATAAAGGAGAGTATTAAATTAAAAACCGATGCGTACAGAGTGGCCAAAAATAGTGGAGACTTGGAAGATTGGGAAAGCTTTAAAAAACAACAAAGAATGACTAAGAAAGCAATAAAGAAAGGAAAGATAGATTATGAAACTAAACTAGCTCTAAACATAAAAAATAATAGTAAAAGTTTTTACAAATATATAAAAAGGAATAGAGTGGCAAGAGTGAATGTTGGACCCTTGGAGGACGAGAGGGGGGATTTAATAGTGGAAAACGAGGAAATGGCTGAGACTTTAAATAGGTTTTTTGTGTCGGTCTTCACAGTGAAAGACACAAATAGTTTACCGAATATTAACGATCAAGTGTTGGTAGGAGGAGAGGTACTCAATACAATTATTGTTACTAGAGAGGCAGTGCTTGGTAGACTAATGGGACTGAAGGTGGACAAGTCCCCGGGCCCGAATGGAATGCATCCCAGGGTACTGAAAGAAATGTCAGAGGTAATAGCGGATGCGTTAGTGGTTATTTATCAAAGTTCACTGGACTCTGGGGTAGTGCCAGCTGATTGGAAAACGGCTACTGTTACACCGCTGTTTAAAAAAGGAAGTAGACAAAAGGCGGGTAACTACATGCCGGTTAGCTTAACGTCTGTAGCTGGGAAAATGCTGAAGTCCATCATTAAAGAAGAAATAGCCGGCCATCTGGATAAGAATGGTTCGATCAAGCAGACGCAGCATGGATTCATGAGAGGAAAGTCGTGTTTGACGAACTTACTGGATTTTTATGGAGATGTGACTAGTGCGGTTGATGGAGGGGAACCGGTAGATGTGGTGTTTTTGGATTTCCAAAAGGCATTCGATAAGGTGCCTCACAAAAGGTTGCTGCAGAAGATTGGGGCACACGGAGTTGGGGGTAGGGTGTTAGCGTGGATTGGGGATTGGCTATCCAACAGGAAACAGAGAGTTAGAATAAATGGGTGCTTTTCTGGTTGGCAGATGGTAACTAGTGGCGTGCCGCAGGGATCGGCACTGGGGCCTCAACTGTTTACTATTTACATAGATGATCTGGAGGAGGGGACTGAGTGCAGGGTAACAAAGTTTGCTGATGACACGAAGATAAGTGGGAAAGTGAATTGCGTGGAGGAAGCGGAAGGTCTGCAGAGAGATTTGAATAGGCTGAGTGAGTGGGCGAGGATCTGGCAGATGGAGTATAACATTGGCAAATGCGAGGTTATTCACTTTGGAAGAAATAATAGCAAATTGGATTATTATTTAAATGGAAAAAAATTACAACATGCTATTGTGCAAAGGGACCTGGGGGTCCTTGTGCATGAGTCGCGAAAACTCAGTCTGCAAGTACAACAGGTGATCAAGAAGCCAAATGGGATGTTGGCATTTATCGCGAGGGGGATAGAATATAAAAGCAGAGAAGTCTTGCTGCATCTGTACAAGGCATTGGTGAGGCCGCAGCTGGAATACTGTGTGCAGTTTTGGTCCCCTTACTTGCGAAAGGATATATTGGCCTTGGAGGGAGTGCAGAGAAGGTTCACCAGGTTGATACCAGAGATGAGTGGTGTAGATTATGAGGAGAGATTGAGCAGATTAGGTTTGTACTCGTTGGAGTTTAGAAGGCGGAGGGGTGATCTTATAGAGGCATATAAGATAATGAAGAGGCTGGATAGGGTAGAAGTGGAGAGATTCTTCACACTTAGAAAGGAAGCTAGAACTAGAGGGCACAGCCTCAAAATAAAGGGGGGTCAGTTTAGGACAGAGTTGAGGAGGAACTTCTTCTCTCAGAGGGTGGTGAATCTCTGGAATTCTCTGCCCACTGAAGTGGTGGAGGCTACCTCGTTGAATATGTTTAAGTCACGGATAGATGGATTTCTGATCGGAAGGGGAATTAAGGGTTATGGGGAGCAGGCGGGTAAGTGGAACTGATTCACTTCAGATCAGCCATGATCTTATTGAATGGCGGGGCAGGCTCGAGGGGCTAGATGGCCTACTCCTGCTCCTATTTCTTATGTTCTTAATGATTAAATTATTGATTCAGACAATAATACTGATTTTGGGCAGGGGCGATTATGCTATTGAGAAAAGGATTTGCATCAGGAAAGAAAAGGAATTTACACAGTCTCGACACAATGAAAGGGAAAGCTAAGCTCAGCAGCTGGGTCACAGAAATTATTATTTTTGCTGCAGTCTAACTGGGTTTGTTACCAGAATTCGCTGACCGGTGGCTCAATTGTCCCTTGCATCTGATTATATTTCCAGTCAGTTTTAAATTTCCCATGCTCGATGGAGCCACCTGAGTGGCTCAGGTCCCAGCGCTTGGGGAATTTGAAATTCAAATCTACCCAAGCTGTAGAAGGACAACCCCAGCCAGGACTGGTTTATTACAGGGAAAACTTTAAGAAAAGTGGTGTGGTAAGTCAAAGGATCGAGATTGAAGTGAGCAGGCAGGAAGAATTGAACATTGCTGCCTCACAGTGCCAGGGACCCAGATTCAATTCCGGTCTCAGGTGACTATCTGTGTGGAGTTTGTACATCCTCCCCGTGTCTGCATGGGTTTCCTCCGGGTGCCCCGATTTTCTCTCACAGTCCAAAGATATGCAGGTTAGGAGGATTATATGGTTAGGGGGAAAATATGTGGGGTTATGTAGATAGGTCCTGGGTAAGATGCTCTGTCGGAGTGTTGGTGCAGACTCGATGGGCCGAATGGCCTCCTTCTGCACTGTAGGGATTCTATGAACTGGTGACAGGTAATGTTTCACTGCTTATTGTCAATATGACTGTGAGGGTCATGAATGAATAATCCTCAGCAAATAAGGCCTCACCAACATGAATTTTTGCTGCTGGTAAAGTGCTTCTCTCAATCGGAAAACGGGGGCCAATTTATTATATGACTAACTGGCAACTTGCTCTGTATTTGCACTGGCAGATACCTATGTCTCAGATAAGAGGGAAGAAAAAGAATTTTATGGAAATATGATGCCTCCAAGGAATAATGTGGAGATGCCGGCGTTGGACTGGAACGGGCACATTAAGGAGTCTCACAACACCAGGTTAAAGTCCAACAGGTTTATTTGGAGAGAGTGACCTCATCACCTGATGAAGGAGCAGCGCTCTGAAAGCTTGTGATTCCAAATAAACCTGTTGGACTTTAACCTGGTGTTGTGAGACTTCTTACTTCAAGGAATAAGGCCCCGTAAATAATAAAATATCGTTAATCTTAGAAATCTTAGATCATAGAAACCCTACAGCACAGAAAGAGGCCATTCGGCCCATCGAATCTGCACCGACCACAATCCCACTCAGGCCCTACCCCCATATCCCTACATATTTACCCACTAATCCCTCTAACCTATACATCTCAGGACACTAAGGGGCAATTTTAGTGTGGCCAATCAACCTAACCCACACATCTTTGGACTGTGGGAGGAAACCGGAGCACCCAGAGGAAACCCACGCAGACACGAGGAGAATGTGCAAACTCCACACAGACAGTGACCCAAGCCGGGAATCGAACCCAGGTCCCTGGAGCTATGAAGCAGCAGTGCTAACCACTGTGCTACCGTGCCGCCTGTTAACTTAATCTGTTAACTTTTTTGTGAAGAGTAATAGAAAATGTCATGGTTACGACCTGGAATCTATAGCTGAAAGGATAGTGGATGCAGATTCATTCATGGCCTTTAAGAAGGGAGTTGGTTGAGAACCTATATTGAAAACAGGTTGCAAGGCTAAGGGGACAGTATAGTAAGGGGAACAGTCGAGGGCCAGAATTTTCTAACCATTCACACCAGTGGCAATCTCCGGTCCCGCTGTAGTAAATGGAGATTTGGCTGAGTGCCAAATTCTCCGTCCCTGCTTGCAGTGGCGGCGGGGCTTGATCGGTCAGAAAATTCTGGCCCAGTTCTCCACAAACCATGACAGTTGCAGGATTTTCCATCCCCCTGCAGTGTGTTTTGAGATGATGGGGGCAGCCCGCCATTAGCCTGTGGCGGAATTTCCAGTCCTGCCTTTGTCAATAGGTTTTCTCATTGTTTGCACCCTCCCGCCACCAGGGGGACCCACAGTGGGGAGTCGGGGTCAGCAGGAACGACGGGAAAATTTCAGCCCGGGAGTTCACAAGGTTGTATTGCCTGCCCGATACCAGGGTTAAGGAAATCTCATGGCTGGGGAACAAACTTGGCAAAGTGGGGGAGATCCAGTTATTGGGGTTCAACTGGGAAGCAACAACAGAAGTAGAGCTAGGAATGATGTTGATTTGATTTATTGTCACATTAACACACAGTGAAAAGTATTGTTTCTTGCGCACTATACAGACAAAGCATACCGTACATAGAGAAGGAAAGGGGACAGTGCAGAATGTAGTGTTACAGTCATAGCTAGGCTGTAGAGAAAGATCAACTTAATGCAAGATAGGTCCATTCAAAAGTGTGATGGCAGCAGAGAAGAAACTGTTCTTGAGTCGGTTGATATGTGACCTCAAACTTTTGTATCTTTTTCCTGGCAGAAGAAGGATGAGAGAATGTCTGGGGTGCGTGATGTTCAACTGAGAGAACTTGAGGAGTCAAGTAAAACACAAAACCTCAAAAGGTATCCATCTCTGGCATGTTAGCTCAGCATCAACTGGCACAGGATCAAGCATAGTGAAATGCTTGACTCAAAGAGTGCGAAGAAAGAGCTTCAATTCATGGAGCACTGACACTACGGAAAAAGGGAGCTGTACCTATGGAATAGGCTCAAAGCAAACCAGGTTGGAATTGGTGTTCTAGTAGGACTTTGGGAGGGGGTGTGCGCGTGGGGCTTAAGTAAAGGGAGATTTAGAAATCTAAAGAGAAATAGACAATGAAACAGTGTAGCGATTTGGGTAAAGACAAACAGAGTGGAACAGGTAGGAACAGAGAGTTCAGTGGTGATAGTGGAACAGCAAATAAGGCTCATGCAAATAATAGCAGTAATAAAAAATAAAATTAAAGGCTCTTTATCAGAATGCACAATTAGATGATGTGATCAAAGTAAATTAGGTCGATAGTGTCTGGCATTTTGAAGAATGGGAGTTGATTTCATTTCAAACACCAGATTCTGAAGGGGTGCTTGACAGGGTAGACACTGAGGTTGTTTCCCTGGATTAGGAAGTTGAACACTGGGGCACAGTTTCAGGATAAGGGGCCTTTCATTTGGGACTCCGATGAGGAGAAATCACTTCACTCGAGGGATTGTGAACCTTTGGATTATCCACAACCCTCTTTTGGTCTACGAGGCAATAGGGGAGAGAGGAAGGAGGCGGGGAAGTTGATTTGAAGCCAAAGATCAGCCATGATGGTATCGAAGGACAGCACGGTGACACAGTGGTTAGCACTGCTCCCTCACCAGGGATCCGGGTTCTATTCCAGCCTTAGGTGACTGTGTGGAGTTTGCACGTTCTCCCCGTGTCTGCGAGTTTCCTCCGGGTGGCTCCGGTTTCCTCCTACAGTCCGAAGGACCTGCGGGTTAGGTTGATTGGCCATGCTAAATTGCCCCTTAGTGTCAGGGAGATTGGTAGGGTAAATATGTGGGGTTATGGGGTTAGTGCCTGGGTGAGATTGTCGTCGGTGCAGACTCAATGGGCTGAATGGCCTCCTTCTGCACTGTAAGGATTCTATGAATGGCATGTCGAGTCCATGTTCTCCTGCTCCCATTTCCTATTTTCCTATAGTTAAGAAAGCCCACCAACATCTCTACTTTTTCAGGAGGCTAAGGAAATTTCGCATGTCCGCTATGACTCTCACCAATGTTTACAGATGCACCATAGAAAGCATCCTTTCCATTTGCATCACAGCTTGGTATGGCTCCTGCTCTGACCAAGACTGCAAGAAACTACAAAGGGTTGTGAACGCAGCCCAGTCCATCACACAAACCACCCTCCCATCCAGACTTCCCGCTGCCTTGGAAAAACAGCCAGCATAATCAAGGACCCCAAACACCACTGACATACTCTCATCCACCTTCTTCCGTCAGGAAAAAGACACAATAGTCTGAAATCACGTACCAAATCACGAATCAAGAACAGCTTCCTTCCTGCTGCCATCAGATTTTTTAATGGACATCCCATATATTAAGCTGATCTTTCTCTACACCGTAACTATGACTGTAACACTATATTCTGCACTCTCTCCTTTCCTTCTTCTCTATGTACTGTATGAACCGTATGCTTTTCTGTATAGCGCGCAAGAAACAATACTTTTCACTGTATCTTAATACCTGTGACAATAATAAATCAAATCAAATCCTGACGGGTGGGGTTGTGAGACTAGCCAACTTGCTCTTACAAAGAGCTGGCATAGACTCAACAGGCTGAGCTGCCTACTTTTATGCAGTAACCATTCTATGTCTATCCTATATACATTTTTAAGAGTCTTCAGGGTCTGATAGGCAGTTCCAGTTGACACTGGAGCCAATGGTCAGAGATTGAAAGCTGCTGTACAAATACAGCATCAGAAGAACAAAGGCTGCATGTTGCAGCATCCACGCTATTTTACCTTGAAACTGTGGCCTCGCGTCCCAACTGTGGGAGGCAAAGCCACCAAAGACGTATCCATCTGAATCCTTTATAACCAATAATGATGGTCCCTTGTGGAGAATCAGACTGCAAAAGCGAGTGAAACTTTCCCCATGGAACTGAGAGGAGAACAACATCTGCCACTGGTCCTGACGCTCTGAGGGCAGGTAGGTGTTGAGATACAGGACAGATGGGATGTCAAAAATAGTGAAAACCCCGCTATATTTTATACCCAAGCACTGCGGCAGCAGATGTTTTGTGCCAAAGAGTTCACCATTGCACTCAGAATTTATAATCCGAAGGCTCAGAACAACAAATATATGGAGAAAAGCAGAAATATGGGAGACTCGATAGATCCAGTCCTTCAGTTCAGAGTGTCCGTATTCAGCATTCAGAACATTGTCTGTAGTCTGGTCTTGACTATCTGTCCAAAAGGAAAGACAAATAATCAATGATTAAATCAGGTTCACAATGGAGATCATTCCTACTAGACTACTTTGATAACAAACAGACAAAGGTTGGATTTCATAGGCTCGTACAGCTCACGCCACACCCCTCCCACCCCGACTAAGAAGTCAGCCGGAAACTAACTGACGAACAAAAGGTCCACCCTGAAGCAATAATATGCTGCAGGCAACAGCAAGGAAAATGGGACCTCCACCCTTCATCAGGAGACAGCCCTGCTTCTGGGAACCATCAATCCGTCAAAGGGCAGCACGGTGGCACAGTGGTTAGCACTGCTGCCTCACAGAACCAGGGACCCTGCTTCGATTCCAGCCTCGGGTCACTGTCTATGTGGAGTTTGCACTTTCTCCCCGTATCTGCATGGGTTTCCTCCAGTCAGTCATCTCAGTTCCAGGACATCACTGCAGGGGTTCCTCAGCGTTGTGTCCTAAGCTCAAAATTGGGATGGTGGCTAATGCCATTCGTGACTCTTCAGATACTGAAGCAGTCCATGTCCAAATGCAGCAAGACCACAGACCAAAGATGTGCAGGTAGATGCACTGGCCGTGCTAAATTGCCTATTAATGTCCCAAGATGTGTAGGTTAGGGGGATTAGCGGGGTAAATATGTGGGTTTACGGGGATAGAGCCTGGGTGAGATTGTTGTTGGGGTAGGCTCGATGGACCGAATGGCCTCCTTCTGCACTGTAGGGATTCAATGATTCGATGAATCTAATCGGCTGGCAGCTCTCGCAGTCCTGGCGGTTCCAGAGCTCAATTGTGGGCACGACCAGGACTGCAAACAGTCCCAAGATGAAGACCCCAGCGCATCCTGGATTCAGGTAAGTCAGTAAATATTGGGTGAGCAGGTGTGGGTTTTGCTGTGCACATGGGGAGGAACGGTGGGGGATAGCTATCTTGGAGGGGGAGTGTGTTGCCCCCGTTTGGCAAGGGCAACTACCCCTCTAACACCATGAAAATTATATGCACCTTCTTTCCTGCCTTTTAAAAATGTTTGAGAAAGGATAGGCTAATCACTCTGCCCAGACTACGCCAATCCTGTTATGGCATGAACAGCATAATATTGGGGTCAACTGGCTTGTTAACAAGCTCAACTTACCCTTAATTTTTTATAGATATATATATATATAGCAGGCAGGCTAGATGCAGGTGATGTTACTGAGATACTTGAATAGGCGGTGTATAAAATCATGAATGGTTCTTTTTTTAAAAATTCATTTATGATCAGCATTTATTGCCCACCCCTGGTTGCCTTCTTGAATGGTCCACATAGTGTAGGTACACCCACAGTGCCATCAGGAAGGGAGTTCCAGGATTTTGACCCAATGACAGTGAAGGAACAGCAATATATTTCCAAGTCAGGATGGTGGGTGACTTGGAGGGGAAACTTCCAGGTGGTGGTGCTTCCAGGTATCTGCTGCCCTTGTCTTTCCAGATGGTGGCAGTCGTGGGTTTGAAAGGTGCTGCCTAAGGAACCTTGGTGAGTTCCTGGAGTGCATCTTGTAGATGGTACACATGGCTGCCACTGTTCGTCAGTGGTGGAGGGAGTGAATGTTTGCAGAAGGGGCACCAATCAAGCGGACTGATTTGGCCTGGATGGTGTCAAGCTTCATGAGTGTTATTAGAGCCGTGCAAGTGGGGAGTATTCCATCACACTCCTGACTTGTGCCTTGTAGATGATGGTGGACAGAATTTAGGGGTCAGAAGGTGAGGTACTCACCACAGGATTCCTAGCTTCTGTCCTACTCCTGTAGCCATAATATTTATATGGCCAGTCCACTTCCGTTTTTGGTCAATAGTAATCCCCAGAATGTTGATCATGGAGGAGTCAGCAATGGTAATGCCATTGAATATCATGGGGCGATGGTTAGATTCTCTCTTGTTGGAGATCGTCATTGCCTGGCACTTGTGTGGTGCTAATGTTATTTGTCACATGTCAACCCAAACCGGATATTGTCCAGGTCTTGCTGCATTTGGACACGGACTGCTTCAGTATCTGAAGAGTGGCGAATAGCATTAGCCAACATTCCAATTTTGAGCTCAGGACAGTACCCTGAGAAACTCCTGCAGCGATGTCCTGGAACTGAGATGACTGACCTCCGTACTCTGATAAAATAAGAGGAAACTGTATTCAGAATTTGGGGATGCAATGGCATTATAGTGGTATTAATACTAGATTATTTATCCCGAAACTCAGCTAAAGCTCTGGGGACCCAGGTTCAAATCCCGCCACGGCAGACGGTGGAATTTGAATTCAGTTAAAAAATAAATCTGGAATTAAGAATCTACTGATGACCATGAAACCATTGTTTATTGTCGGAAAAACCCATCTGGTTCATGAATGTCCTTTGGGGAAGGAAATCCTTACCTGCGCCGGCCTACATGTGACTCCAGAGCCACAGCAATGTGGTTGACTCTCAAATGCCCTCAAGCAACGAGGGATGGGCAATAAATAGGGGACGGAGTGTAGGGTAACGAAGTTTGCAGACGACACAAAGATAAGTGGAAAAGTGAATCGTGTGGAGGACGGAGAAGATCTGCAGAGAGATTTGGACAGGCTGAGTGAGTGGGCGATGATATGGCAAATGGAGTATAACGTTGATAAATGCGAGGTTATACACTTTGGAGGAAATAATAACAAATGGGATTACTATCTCAATGGAAACAAATTAAAACATGCTACTGTGCAAAGGGACCTGGGGGTCCTTGTGCATGAGACGCAAAAGCCCAGTCTGCAGGTACAACAGGTGATCAAGAATGCAAATGGGATGTTGGCCTATATCGCGAGGGGGATAGAATATAAAAGCAGGAATGTCTTGATGCACCTGTACAGGGCATTGGTGAGGCCACAGCTGGAATACTGTGTGCAGTATTGGTCCCCTTATATGAGGAAGGATATATTGGCATTGGAGGGAGTGCAGAGAAGGTTCACCAGGTTGATACCGGAGATGAGGGGTTTGGATTATGAGGAGAGGCTGAGGAGATTGGGTTTGTACTCGTTGGAGTTTAGAAGGATGAGGGGGGATCTTATGGAGACTTATAAGATAATGCGGGGGCTGGATAGGGTGGAGGCGGAGAGATTCTTTCCACTTAGTAAGGAAGTTAAAACTAGAGGACACAGCCTCAAAATAAAGGGGGGTCGGTTTAAGACAGAGTTGAGAAGGAACTTCTTCTCCCAGAGGGTGGTGAATCTCTGGAATTCTCTGCCCACTGAGGTGGTGGAGGCTACCTCGCTGAATATGTTTAAAGCGCGGATGGATGGATTCCTGATCGGTAAGGGAATTAAGGGTTATGGGGATCAGGCGGGTAAGTGGTACTGATCCACGTCAGATCAGCCATGATCTTATTGAATGGCGGGGAAGGCTTGAGGGGCTAGATGGCCTACTCCTGCTCCTATTTCTTATGTTCTTATGTTCTTAAATGCTGGCCAGCCAGCAAAGCCCATGACCCATGACCAGAGTTCTCGGAGGTAACCCACACGGACACGGGAGAATGTGCAAACTCCACACAGACAGTCACCCAAGGCCAGAATTGAACCCAGGTCCCTGGCACTGTGAGGCAGCAGTGCTAACCACTGTGCCGCCCTATGATGGAGGGATTAAGGGAGATGGTAGTGAGTTAGATCTGGCTATCATCTGCATAACTATGAAAACTAATGAAGTTGCTTTCGGATGATGTCACCAACGGGGCAGCATGTAGATAGAAATAGGGGGAAGCCAAGGATTAGATCCTTGGTACGGGAGCAGGAGGAGCTATTGGAAATGCTTCTCTGGTTACAATTAGTGAGGGAAGAATGGAACCAGCAATTCCATTCAGCTGGACAACAGCGGAGAGATGTTGAAGGAGGATGGTGTGGACAAGTGTTACAAAAGGCTGCAGATAGATTGAGAATGATGAGGTTTACCTTTGTCACACAGAAAAGACAAAATTAAGATTTTTTAACAAAGCAACACTCAAAAATGAGTGTTTGCATACTTTTATCTTTTTCATTTTGGGCCAAGTAGTCAAAATTCCCCCAAACTTTCCACACAGCTATTGCTTATAAACACCAAGGCCATCTGTGAGGCGGAGTTGGTAATTCTTGACAGTCGCATTTTATTCCAGCTATAAGCCAGTTGGTAAAGGAGAGTTATTGGCCAACAGCAGTTTAGTACCTTTAGGCTTTAACTGAGATATCAGAATGGTAGCCAGACGTAACGTGCCTGAAAGCGCATCTGCAGTTTTCTCCAAAATCCAATCCCTCAGCATGTTCTCACTTTGCAATAAGTGGATCACTGTCGTAATCAGATCTTCTGTGAACTACATGGAGAGAGACAACAAATACAAATATAAAAGAGTACATAAGTTCAGAACGAGATAACAAAGTAAACTGTTAAACAGCGGGGGACAGCTGCAGCATTACAATAGATCTCAATCTCGGGGATGGCTGAAGATAAAAGCAAGGCAAAAATTAATTAGACGTCCCAATCTTGACTGCAATCCCAATAATCCCTGACCAAAATAGGGGGTCTACGGATATGACTGAACAACACTTGCTGCCTAGGCTGACTAGTGGCTATCTGAGCAAGGTGCTGCTATAACAAGTTGAGTAATAATAAAAGAAAAACAAGGTGTCTCATCCACCTGGTGCGGAGGAGGAGAGCAGACAGAAGACCTCCTCGTGTGAATGTTCCTAGGCCTGGCTAAGCCGGCTATTATTAACAAATCTAGGCAGCTGGAAGTCAAGGGAGTCATTCAGGCTGGCTTTCTGTGGATGGCCCGGTGGGACAGTAGTTAGCACTGCTGCCTCACAGCGCCAGAGACACGGGTTCGATTCCCAGCTTGGGTCACTGTCTGTGTGGAGTCTGCACGTTCTCCCTTTGTCTGCATGGGTTTCCTCCGGGTATTCCTGTTTCCTCCCACAGTCCGAAAGACATGCTGGCAAGGTGCATTGGCCAAGCAAAATTCTCCCTCAGTGTGCCCGAACAGGCGCCGGAGTGTGGCAACTCGGGGATTTTCACAGTAAATGCATTGCAGTGTTAATGTAAGCCTATTTGCGACACTAATAAAATAAACTTAAATTCTCTCCCACAAATTCTCCCTCAGTGTATCCGAACAGGCGCTGGAGTGTGGTGACTCGGGGCAGCGTCCACACCAGGGTGTGGAGCACGCAGTGTGCATGGTCCGTTCAAGGCTTTCAGGGACCGGGGTACTGGAGTGCTTTGTTAACCCTGGGAATGTCACTTTAATTTAAATTATTAAATTCCTTTAAAGTTTTCACTTGCTTTGGTACAGTGGATGAATGGTGCCCCTTTCAAATGGGGCATTTAATTAGTAATGGGTGCTGCAAATGAGGTACAATAAAAAATGTCCCTGCTGCCTGAGGAATCAGTTCACAGTCCAAGATACGGCCTTCAATGAAACAGGGACAATAAGGGAACCAAGCAGTCACTTTCCTTGGGTACCTACTGCTATCATATCAATTCAGCACCCATATATTACCAGGGTGAGTAGTTTTGGGCCCCTTATCTAAGGAAGGATGTGCTGGCCTTGGAAGGGTCACAAGAATAATCCCTGGAATGAAAAGCTCGTCATATGAGGAATGGTTGAGGACTCTGGGTCTGTACTCATTGGAGTTTAGAAGGATGAGGGGGGATCTTATTGAAACTTACAGGATACTGCGAGGCATTGATAGAGTGGAGAGGATGTTTCCACTAGTAGGAAAAACTAGATCAAGAGGGCACAACCTCAGGCTGAAGGGACAGAGATGAGGAGGAATTTCTTCAGCCAGAGAGTGGTGAATCTGTGGAACTCTTTGCCGCAAAAGGCTATGGAGGCCAGGTCATTGAGTGTCTTTAAGACAGAGATAGATAGGCTCTTGATTAATAAGGGGATCAGGGGTCATGTGGAAAAGGCAGGAGAATGGGGATGAGAAAAATATCAGCCATGATTGAATGGCGGAGCAGATTCGATGGGCCGAGTGGCCTAATTCTGCTCCTGTGTCTTATGGGTGATTGTTACTCAGAGCAGATCTTGTAAGATCATCTTCCAAAGGTTTACAAAAAATTCATTAAGCGGAACAAGTTGCCAAAACCAAGTTTTTTTTAGAAATGTCAGGGAAGGTCATAATCAAAAGAGCCAAGTCCTGCAAATTGTAAAGTTACAGTTCAAACAAGCTAGAGTAACTGTTTATGGAGCTCAGTGGTTCCAATGGAGGCTGACTGAGTTCAGCGAGAGGTTAAATAATAGACCTGAAGCTTGGTTTGAGGTATGAAGATGCGCAAATCTCATGGTCAAAATGGGAAAATCAAGGAATGCAATCTCAGGATCCCTTTTTGTCTTTAGATGCAATCCCCTGCATTCAAATAAAAAACAAGATCCTCGAGGAACAGAGTTAAAAACTTTGCAGAGAAGAGCCCTTCACAAAATTCAAGGTCACACGATGGTTGCTTCACAGCTCCAGGGACCTGGGTTCGATTCCCGGCTTGTGTCACTGTCTGTGTGGAGTTTGCACATTCTCCCCATGTCTGCATAGGATTCCTCCGGGTGCTCCAACTTCCTCCCACAGTCCAAAGATGTGCAGGTTAGGTTGATTGGCCATGCTAAATTGCCCCTTAGTGTCCCGGGATGTGTATGTTAGAGGGAATAGCAGGGTAAATATGTAGAGTTTCAGGGATAGGGCCTGGGTGGGATTGTTGTCGGTACAGATTTGATGGGCCAAATGGCCTCCTTCTGCACTGTAGGGTTTCTATGATTCTATGAAAATCGAAAGACTTCATAGGCTGAAGACAGTTAAAGGTTTCTATCCTCATCCCAGACCAAGTGTTTCCATTTGCACCTTCAATCACATTAAATCAGAAGCTCTACAATGAGGGGACAAAGAGTACATTTCATAAATGGGATATTGTATACCTTCACTGAAAGATAGACGAGTGCCTTTACCTCTTTGATTTGCCTTCCTTTTACAGGGCCATCAGGATCTGGGGAAACCATTCGTTGAAGAACAAGAGCCTTTTCTTCAGCCGTGCCTCGCATGACATAGGAAAGAAATGAAATAAACTGTTTCTTGCTTATGGTGCCACTGAGGCCTTCTGATCTTCTTATAGGATCAACACTTCTCAGTCCGTTGTAGAGTCGAATGGTCATGGGGCCCAGCATTGCTTTATGTACAAATGCCTGAGGAAGAGCAAGGCAAGGTCACCCAGCATTGTATAACATGCTCCTAAACTGCTTCCAACTCAACTCTCACTTTCAGTCATCATTGAGATATGCAGTAGAATCCTGCAGAGCAGAGGGAGGCCATTCAGCCCATCGAGTCTACACCAACCACAATTCCACCCAGGCCCTATCCCCATGCATTTACCCTAGCTGATCTCCCTGATACTAAGGGGCAATTTAGCATGACCAATTCACCCAACCCGCATATCTTTGGACTGTGGGAGGAAACTGGAGCACCTGGAGGAAACCCATGCAGACATGGGGAGAATGTGCAAACTCCACACAGACAGTGGCCCAAGCTGGGAATCGAACCAGGTCCCTGGTGCTGTGAGACAGCAGTGCTAACCACTGTGCCACCATGCAGCACAAGTAGCTTTCTAGAAGTAACCAGCATTTTTCAGTCCGTTCTTCGGGGATCTGATCTTTTTGATTTGATTTATTATTGTCACATGTCTTGGTATTGTATTGTTTCCTGCATGCTATACAGACAAGGCATACATTTATAGAGAAGGAAAGGAGAAAGTGCAGAATGTAGTGTTACAGTCATAGCTAGGGTGTAGAGAAAGATCAACGTGGTGTGAGGTAAGTCCATTCAAAAATCTCTGACGGCAGCAGGGAAGAAGCTGTTCTTGAGTCGGTTGGTACGTGACCTCAGACTTTTGTATCATTTTCGCCCAAGGTATATAAAATTTTAAAAGGGATTGATAAAGTAAATGTCAACCAAATGTTTCCTCTTATGGGGCAATCGAAATCAAGAGGTCACAGGTATAGGTTGAGAGGCAGTCGATATAAAACTGAGATGAGGAGGAATTACTTCTCGCAGATGGTGAATTTGTGGAACTCGCTGTTGCATAGCGCGGTGATTCAGTAAATGGTTTCAAGAGGGAAATAGAGAGATTTCTAATAAAAAAAGAGGGAAAAAGGGATACGGGGCACAGTTGGGGAGATTTGAGACTGGGAGAGATCAGCCATGATCTGATTGAATGGCAGAGCAGGCTCGAAGGGCTTAATTAGCCTACATCTGCTCCTAATTTCTATGTTCCTTTCTAATGAGGAATTGCAACGAATCGCAGAGCAAGGAGGCAAAATCATTTCAGTTTCTATCAATAGCTAGGGGACAACTTCCCTCAAAGCAAGTTACCAACATCACCTCCAGTGCCGTTGAGAAGCGGGCAAGTTGAGGCAAGTTGCAGCAATAGTCCATTGGTGGATCTCCAAATGTCAGCTCCTGTTGATGCACATGGAACTAGTGACCTTGAAGAAGTGGACATTCTAGTTCCTCCCAGTACAGTCCAGAATCCCTGCCCTGACCAAGAGCTGCCATAATTATGCCTTTGGGTGGCATGGTGGCACAGTGGTTAGCACTGCTGCCTCAGAGCGCCAGGGACCTGGGTTCAATTCCAGCCTCAGGTCACTCTCTGTGTGGAGTTTGCACATTCCCCCCCCGTGTCTGCATGGGGAGAATGTGGAAATTCTGGGTGCTCCGGTTTCCTCCCACAGTCCAAAGATTTGTGGGTTAGGTGGATTGGCCGTGCTAAATTGCCCCTTAGTGTCAGGGGACTAGCAGGGTAAATATATAAGGTTGCGGGGATAGTTCCTCGGTGGGATTCTTGTCGCTGCAGGCTTGATGGACCAACTGGCCTCCTTCTGCACTCTAGGGATTCCATGATTCGAGAAAGTCCCAGCCTATAATATCTGGCATAATTCTACAAGTGAAATTCAATTTGAACAAAAGCATATGTTTAAACGAAAGCCCCTGCTTTCCTATTGGCTGTTTGGAGAGGGGGTGGGGCATCTCCATCAGAGCGGGGCTTCTGCTCTGGGAAGCGAAACCTCCCTTACCCCAGCTAATCTGCCCCAGAGTTAGTTGTGTGCTGGAATTGAGTTCCCTTGCTCCCTGGTGGGGTAGCCTAGCCCAGAATTAGTAACAGTAGGTCACTGGAGGCCACCCCAAAAAGTTAAACAAAAAAGATGAACTGCAATTTCTTGATGTTTTCATCGAATCCTACAGGAGGCCAATCGACCCATCGAGTCTGCACCGACCACAATCCCACCCAGGCCCTATCCCCATAACCCCATGCATTTACAATAGCTAGACTCTGACACTAGGGGGCAATTTAGCATGGCCAATGCACCTAACCCGCACATCTTTGGAGTGTGGAAGGAAACCAGAGCACCCGGAGGAAACCCACGCAGACACGGGGATAACGTGCAAACTCCATACAGACAATGACCCAAGCCGGGATTCGAACCCGGGTTCCTGGCACTGTGAGGCAGCGGTCCAAACACTGTACCACCATGCCACCCTTATGAGTGGTGAGCCATGGCACATGCCTTCACGGTCAGCGGCATCTCTCTTTTTGGCTCCCTGGTGGTTCCTGAATGCTGGAAAGCAAAACCCCTGCATCTAACTCCATGGCAGAGAAAATGACAGGAAACACAGCAAGGAAAACATGTTCCTCATTTTAATCTCATTAGTACATGCTCACAAGCCACTGAACATACCTTCCAGAAAAGGAGACAGATGGCAGTGGAGGAGGCAGAAACTAGTCAGTGTGTGAACCAAATCCTGATTACAAGAAAACAAAACATGAAGCCTGCAAGCTTAAATTTAAATTTTACATAATTAGTATTATGCACACATCTTGGTTAGCCTGGGAGGCAAAGTATACTGATTATGCTAAGTTGCAAGAAATGCCCTATAATAAAACTGTGGGGCCCATTCCCTTCAATTCCTTTTGCTCAACTTACTTAAGCAAGTTCACTCAAATGTTTACGCAATTAAGTGCTGTACGAATTGTGGCCATGACCTTGTTTGGCTGTTCTATTACTGGTGTAAAATTATATCTTGTAGCTGGTGACATCAGTACTGATAAATTTAAAAGAAACTATTCCATTTATGTAAAAGGTTGAGAAGTCCACAGACTTGTCAATGAATTTTGATCTATAAAGTTCCAAAGTCTCACTTTTTCACAAGAGTCCCATTTCTGGAAGAGGGAATATAATAGCTTTAGAATTCGTGAAGACGATATCTGTTTAAACTCCAGCCTTCTTTATTCATTCGTGGACGTGGGATTCACTGGCTAGCCAGCATTTGTTGCCCATCCCTAGTTACCCTGGTTCAGAAGGCAGTTGCGTATCAGCCACATTGCTGTGGCTCTGGAGTCACATGTGGATATCTCGGCACTCTACACCAGCATCCCCCACGACAACGGCATTGCTGCAACTGCCTCAGTACTCAACGCCGACAACTGCCAATCTCCAGATGCAATTCTACAACTCATCTGCTTCATCCTGGACTACAACATCTTCATCTTCAACAACCAGTTCTTCATCCAGATACATGGAACAGCCATGGGAACCAAATTCGCACCTCAATATGCCAACATCTTTATGCACAGGTTCGAACAAGATCTCTTCACCGCACGGGACCTTCAACCAATGCTGTACACTAAATACATCAATGACATTTTCTTCCTTTGGACTCATGGTGAACAATCACTGAAGCAACTATATGATGACATCAACAAGTTTCATCCCACCATCAGACTCACCATGGACTACTCTCCGGAATCGGTTGCATTCCTGGACACACGCATCCCCATCGAGGACGGTCACCTCAGCACTTCACTGTACAGCAAGCCCACGGTTAACCTCACGATGCTCCACTTCTCCAGCTTCCACCCTAAACACGTTAAAGAAGCCATCCCCTATGGATAAGCTCTCCGTATACACAGGATCTGCTCAGATGAGGAGGATCGCAACAGACACCTACAGACACTAAAAGACACCCTCATAAGAACAGGATATGGCGCTCCACTCATCGATCGACTGTTCCGACCCACCACAGCGAAAAACCGCACCGACTTCCTCAGAAGACAAACACGGGACACAGCAGACAGAGTACCCTACGTCATCCAGTACTTCTCCGGAGCAGAGAAGCAACGACATCTTCTCCGGAGCCTTCAATATGGTATCGATGAAGACGAACATCTTGCCAAGACCATCCCCACATCCCCACTTCTTGCCTTCAAACAACCGCACGACCTCAAACAGACCATTGTCCGCAGCAAGCTACCCAGCCTTCAGGAGAACAGTGACCAGGACACCACACAACCCTGCCACAGCAACCTCTGCAAGACGTGCCGGATCATTGACACGGATGCCATCATCTCAAGTGAGAACACCATCCATCAAGTACACGATACATACTCTTGTGACTCGGCCAATGTTGTCTACCTGATACGCTGCAGGAAAGGATGTCCTGAGGCATGGTACCTTGGGGAGACCATGCAGACGCTATGACAACGGATGAATGAACACCGCTCAACAATCACCAGGCAGGAGTGTTCCCTTCCAGTCAGAGAACACTTCAGCAGTCACGGGCATTCAGCCTCTGATCTTTGGGTAAGCTTTCTCCAAGGTGGCCTTCACAACACATGACAATGCAGAATTGCTGAGCAGAAACTGCCAAGTTCCGCACACATGAGGACGGCCTCAACCAGGATCTTGGGTTCATGTCACACTATCTATAACCCCCACGACTTGCCTGGGCTTGCAAAATCTCACCAACTGTCCTGGCTGGAGACAATACACACCTCTTTAACCTGTGCTTTGCCCTCTCACCACTCACATTGTCTGTACCTTGAAGACTTGATTACCTGTAAAGACTTGCATTCCAACCATTATCTTGTAAATTGAGTTTGTGTCTGTATATGCTCTGTTTGTGAACACAAGTCTTCACTCACCTAGTGAAGGAGCAGCGCTCCGAAAGCTTGTGCTGCCAAATAAACCTGTTGGACTTTAACCTGGTGTTGAGACTTCTTACTGTGCTTACCCCAGTCCAACGCCGGCATCTCCACATCGTCCCATGTAGGCCAGACCAGTTAAGGACGGCAGATTTCCTTCCCTAAAGGACATTAGTGATCCAGATGGGTTTTTCCAACAATGGTTTCATTGTTATCAGTAGATTCTTAATTCCAGATATTTTCTTTTTATTAAATTCAAATTCCACCATCTGCTGTGGCGTGTTTTGAACCCGGGTCCCCAGAACATTAGCTGAGTTTCTGGATTAATAGTCCAGTGATAATACCACTAGGCTATCACCTCCCCCTTGCGTTAATCCAACAGGATTTGAGCTAGCAGCTATATTGTTCAAAGAGAAGGTCCTCTACTAGCAGAAAACTAGAGGGGAGTAACTTCATATGGGTGATACCGGAAAAACGTTATCACAGGAAAAACTTATTTTTTTTTAAAAACGAAGCATCTGTGCATCCTTTTCCTCCTAAATGAACCCAGGTTCCATTTCCCAACAGAAAGCAATCAAACAAAATGGAGGCTCCATCCCAGTATTCAGAATTCAAAACCTCACAGATTCAGTCAACTCCGAGAATCCTCTTTGGGACGTTATGGATTTGTTGATCAATCATGTGCCTCATTGTCAAGGTAGACGTGTGTCAGCCTCTCAGCCTATCCATGTGGGCCAGTAATGCAACTTCTCTGTATAGATCATGAGGCAACATTGTGGAAGGCCAGAAAGTCTAAAAATAACTGACAATTGCATCATCATCCAGCAAAAACCCACCCTGCAGCACAAGCATATGGGACAATAAGCAAAAGTGGTTCTATAATAAAAACAGGAGCTTCTCTTTAAAATGTTTCATCAGAGCAAAACATCAGAAAAGGAGAAGAGGCAGAAAGAAGAAGGTTTAAGATTTTACAAACAAAAGAGGAAATTTGCATGTTAGCTACGATTCTCACCAACTTTTACAGATGCACCATAGAAAGCATTCTGTCCGGTTGTATCACAGCCTGGTATGGCTCCTGCTCTGCCCAAGACCGCAAGAAACTACAAAAGATCATGAATGTAGCCCAGTCCATCACACAAACCAGCCTTCCATCCACTGACTCTGTCAACACATCCTGCTGCTTCGGCTAAGCAGCCAGCATAATCAAGGACACCACACACCCTGGACATTCTCTCTTCCACCTTCTTCCGTTGGGAAGAAGATACAAAAGTCTGAGGTCATGTACCAACCGATTCAAGATCAGCTTCTTCCCTGCTGCCATCAGACTTTTGAATGGACCTACTTCCCGTTAAGTTGATCTTTCCCTACACCCTAGCTATGACTGTAACATTACATTCTGCACTCTCTCATTTCCTTCTCCATGAACAATATGCTTTTAATGTATTGCGTGCAAGAAACAATACTTTTCACTGTATGTTAATACATGTGACAATAATAAATCAAATCAAAATCAACTTTTGATACAGCTTTGTCTCCGTTAATACATAGTTTGAACGTTTTGCAGGGAAACCAAAGACAAATTTCTATTTTACCATTATAAATCTTCATCATTGCAGCTCATGAGTTAAATGCTTACCTTTAACAGGGGCAGAGTAATTTGTTTCTGAACAGCTTTGCCCCATTTTGAGAAGTCACTGGTATTAGGGGCAAATATAGCGTCAAAAACGTTATCCAGAATCGTTCGCTCATCGGGAGAAAATTGACATCTCCAGCTTCCATGGCTTTCTACGTTCCCCATCTTCTCTTGCAGATAACTGCAGGGTCCCTAAAACCTGTCAATAACATTTGGAAAAATCATTCAGCACCAAACTGTTTTCAATTAAGCGCACATACTGATTTATGAATGGGAAAGGATATTTTGTTGGGGGGGGGGGGTAGGGCAGAGAGGGAGAGAGAGATTAACTAATTTCAAAAGTTCACTATGTACGCAAAGAAAAGAGTCACAGGACTTAAATACACCGTGGGGGAAGAAAGACACTGTGCAGCTTTTCACATCTGAGACTTCAAATTACTTCACCAGACATTCTTTTGTTTGGCTTTAGAGTTTAAAGTTTACTTTTACTAGTATCACAAGTAGGCTTACATTAACATTGCAATGAAGTTCCTGTGAAAATCCTCTAGTCGCCACATTCTGGCGCCTGTGCGGGTACACTGAGGGAGAATTTAGC